>NW_027361683.1:602500-952500 GCF_039654945.1 Dendrobates tinctorius
GACAATGGCTTCGGGGAACAATGTGACAAGTATTGGTAAGTATGTTACTCTATGTTATATGTACTGTATGTCTATGTATGTATTGTATGTATGTAGTATATATGTGGTATGTATGTAGTATGTATGTAGCATGCATGTAGTATATATGTAGCATGTATGTAGTATGTATGTGGTATGTATGTAGCATGTAGTATGTATGTAGCATGCATGTAGCATGCATGTAGTATGTATGTGGTATGTATGTAGCATGTAGTATGTATGTAGCATGCATGTAGTATGTATGTAGTATGTATGTAGTATGTATGTGGTATGTATGTAGTATGTATGTAGCATGCATGTAGTATATATGTAGCATGTATGTAGTATGTATGTGGTATGTATGTAGCATGTAGTATGTATGTAGCATGCATGTAGCATGCATGTAGTATGTATGTGGTATGTATGTAGCATGTAGTATGTATGTAGCATGCATGTAGTATGTATGTAGTATGTATGTAGTATGTATGTAGCATGCAGTATGTATGTAGCATGTATGTAGTATGTATGTAGTATATATGTAGTATGTATGTAGCATGCATGTAGTATGTATGTAGCATGTAGTATGTATGTAGCATGCATGTAGTATGTATGTAGCATGTATGTAGTATGTATGTAGTATATATGTAGTATGTATGTAGCATGTAGTATGTATGTAGCATGCATGTAGTATATATGTAGTATGTATGTAGCATGTAGTATGTATGTAGCATGCATGTAGTATGTATGTAGTATTTTTTTTTTTTTTTTTTTTTTTAACATTTAACACATTAGCCGGATGATGGGACTACTACTGTCCCATCATTGGCTAATGTGTCAATCACTGTCATGGTAGCAGGCATCGCCCGATGGGACTTGTAGTCCCATCGGACGATGCTTGCACAGACCCCCGGACATCAGCACAGCCCCCCGGCAGGCCGGTACAGACCCCCACAGGGTGCACAGACCACCGGCAGGCCGGCACAGCCCCCCGGCAGGCCGGCAGAGACCCCGGGCAGTCCACACAGCCCCCCGGCAGGCCGGCACAGCCCCCCGGCAGGCCGGCAGAGACCCCCGGAAGGCCCGAAATGACGGCGCATCATGATGCGCACACACCGCGCATCATGATGACGTCAGGCCGTCAATCAACTGAACTTCCGATTCCGATGCCGAATTCCGATATTGAAAAAATATCGGAAGTCGGTATCGGAATTCCGATACAGCAAGTATCGGCCGATACCCGATACTTGCGGTATCGGAATGCTCAACACTAATCATAGGTAGACCTCAACTATGGGAGACAAACTGAGAAAAAAAAATCCAGAAAATCACATTGTCTGTTTTTTTTTCATTTTATTTGCATATTATGGTGGAAAATAAGTATTTGGTCAGAAACAAGCAATCAAGATTTCTGGCTCTCACAGACCTGTAATTTCTTCTTTAAGAGTCTCCTCTTTCCTCCACTCATTACCTGTAGTAATGGCACCTGTTTAAACTTGTTATCAGTATAAAAAGACACCTGTGCACACCCTCAAACAGTCTGACTCCAAACTCCCCTATGGTGAAGACCAAAGAGCTGTCAAAGGACACCAGAAACAAAATTGTAGCCCTGCACCAGGCTGGGAAGACTGAATCTGCAATAGCCAACCAGCTTGGAGTGAAGAAATCAACTGTGGGAGCAATAATTAGAAAATGGAAGACATACAAGACCACTGATAATCTCCCTCGATCTGGTGCTCCACGCAAAATCCCACCCCGTGGGGTCAGAATGATCACAAGAACGGTGAGCAAAAATCCCAGAACCACGCGGGGGGACCTAGTGAATGAACTGCAGAGAGTTGGGACCAATGTAACAAGGCCTACCATAAGTAACACACTACGCCACCATGGACTCAGATCCTGCAGTGCCTGACGTGTCCCACTGCTTAAGCCTGTACATGTCCGGGCCCGTCTGAAGTTTGCTAGAGAGCATTTGGATGATCCAGAGGAGTTTTGGGAGAATGTCCTATGGTCTGATGAAACCAAACTGGAACTGTTTGGTAGAAACACAACTTGTCGTGTTTGGAGGAAAAAGAATACTGAGTTACATCCATCAAACACCATACCTACTGTAAAGCATGGTGGTGGAAACATCATGCTTTGGGGCTGTTTCTCTGCAAAGGGGCCAGGACGACTGATCCGGGTACATGAAAGAATGAATGGGGCCATGTATCGTGAGATTTTGAGTGCAAACCTCCTTCCATCAGCAAGGGCATTGATGATGAAACGTGGCTGGGTCTTTCAACATGACAATGATCCAAAGCACACCGCCAGGGCAACGAAGGAGTGGCTTCGTAAGAAGCATTTCAAGGTCCTGGAGTGGCCTAGCCAGTCTCCAGATCTCAACCCTATAGAAAACCTTTGGAGGGAGTTGAAAGTCCGTGTTGCCAAGCGAAAAGCCAAAAACATCACTGCTCTAGAGGAGATCTGCATGGAGGAATGGGCCAACATACCAACAACAGTGTGTGGCAACCTTGTGAAGACTTACAGAAAACGTTTGACCTCTGTCATTGCCAACAAAGGATATATCACAAAGTATTGAGATGAAATTTTGTTTCTGACCAAATACTTATTTTCCACCATAATATGCAAATAAAATGAAAAAAAAACAGACAATGTGATTTTCTGGATTTTTTTTTCTCAGTTTGTCTCCCATAGTTGAGGTCTACCTATGATGTAAATTACAGACGCCTCTCATCTTTTTAAGTGGTGGAACTTGCACTATTGCTGACTGACTAAATACTTTTTTGCCCCACTGTATGGAGTCAGCAAACTATTCTATGAAATTCTGCGCTCCATAAGACAAATAACTCCATCCCTACCAAGACTCTCTGTATAGCTAAACAGTACTGTACAGCCACATATGGTGTATTTCCATATTCAGCAGAAATTGTGGGACAAATTTTTGGTGCCAATTTTACCCACTTCTCATGTGAAAATATAAAATCTGGCGCTAAAACAAAACTTTTGTTGCAAACATGTAATTATTTTTTCTTCACTGCCCCATGGTATAAAATTCTGTGACCTAACTATGGTGTCAAAATTATCACTGCACCCATCAAAAGGTGTATTTTGTAAAATGGGGTCACTTATGAGGAGTCCTGCTGTTCTAGCACCTCAGGGGCTCTCCAAGTGAGTCATGACACCTTCAAATCATAATAGTAAAATCTGCACTATAATATGGTGCTCCTTCTCTTTTAAGCTTTGCACCGTGCCTCAAAATTAATTTCATACACACATGGGGTATTGGCACACTCAGGTGAAATTGCACAACAATTTTTGGGTCCAATTTATCCTGTTACCTTTGTTAAAATAAAAGATTTGGAGCTAAAAGATGATTTTTGGGGAAAAAATGTGATTTTTAATTTTCATGGCTCTACGTTATAAACTTATGTGAAGCACCTGGGGGTTCAAGGTGCTCAAAAAACATCCAGATAAGTCCCTTGAGGGGTGTAGTTTTGAAAACGGAGTAATTTGTGGGAATTTCCACTGAATAGGCACATCAGGGGCTCTCCAAATGTGACATGGTGTCTGCTCTCGATTCCAGACAATTTTATGTTCAAAACCTCAAATGACGCTCCTTCCCTTCCAAGCCCTGCCGTGCGCCTAAAAAGTGGTCTTCCTCCACACTTGGGGTATCGGTGTACTCGGGAGAAATTGCACGGCAAATATGGTTCATTTTCTCCTGATACCCTTGAGAAAATAAAAAAAATTGTGTCCAAAGAAAAATTTTTGTGAAAAAAGGTTAAATGTTCACGTTTTCCATCCATATTGCTTCAGTTCTTGTGAAGCATCTGAAGGGTTAATAAACTACTTGAATGTGATTTTGAATACCTTTAGGGGTGCAGTTTTGAGAATGTTGTCACTTCTGGGTATTTTCTGTCAAATAGGCTCCTCATAGTCACTTCATATGTGAGGTGGTCCCTAAAAAAATGGTTTTGTAAATTTTGTGGGAAAAATGAGAAATCGCTGGTCAAACTTTAACCCTTATAACTTCCTAACAAAAAAAATATGTTTCAAAAGTTGTGCTGATGTAAAGTAGACATGTGGGAAATGTTTCTTTATTAACTATTTTGTGTGACATAATGCTTTGATTTAGGGGCATAAAAATTAAAAGTTTGAAAATCAAAATGTTTACAAATTTAATTTATTTTTTACAAATAAAGGCAAGTCATATCGAAGAAATTTTACCACTAACAAGAAGTACAATATGTCGTGAGAAAACAATGTCAGAATCACCAGGATCCGTTGAAGAGTCCCAGAGTTATTACCTCATAAAATGACAGTTTTTAGATTTAAAAATTAAGTCTTGGTCATTAAACTACAAAGTGGCTTGGTCCTTAAGGAGTTAACACCTTTACCCCCAAGGGTGGTTTGCACGTTAATGACTAGGCCAATTTTTACAATTCTGACTACTTTCCCTTTATGAGGTAATAACTCTGGAATGCTTCAATGGATCGTGGCGATTCGGAGAATGTTTTTTCATGATATACTGTACTTCACGTTAGTAGTAAAATTTCTTCAATATAACTTGCATTTATTTGTGTAAAAAATGGAAATTTGGCAAAAATTTGGAATATTTCGCAATTTTCAAACTGAATTTTTATGCCCTTAAATCACAGAGATATGGCACACAAAAACCTTAATAAATACCATTTCCCACATCTTTACTTTACATCAGCATAATTTTGGAACCAAAATTTACAAAACCATTTTTTTTAGGGCCCACATCATATTTGAAGTCACTTTGAGGGTTCTATATGATAGAAAATACCCAAAAGTGACACCATTCTAAAAACTGCACCCCTCAAGGTGCTCAAAACCACATTCAATAAGTTTATTAACCCTTCAGGTGCTTCACAGGAATTTTTGGAATGTTTTTAAAAAAAATGAGCATTTAACTTTTTTCACAAAAAATTTATTTCAGATCCAATTTGTTTTATTTTACTAAGGGTAACAGGAGAAATTGAACCCCAAACGCTATTGTACAATTTGTCCTGAGTACGCCGGTACCCCATATATGCAGGTGCACCACTGTTTGGGCGCATGGCAGAGCTTGGAAGGGAAGGAGCGCCGTTTGACTTTTCAATGTAAAATTGGCTGGAATTGAGATCGGGCGCCATGTCGTGTTTGGAGAGCCTCTGATGTGCCTAAACAGTGGAAATCCCTCACAAGTGACACCATTTTGGAAAGTAGATCCCCCTAAGGAATTTATATTGATGTGTGGTGACCACTTTGAACCCTCAAGTGCTTCACAGAAGTTCATAACTTAGAGTCGTAAAAATAAAAAATGATATTTTTTCACAAAAATGATCATTTCACCCCCAATTTTTATTTTCCAAAGGGTAACAGGACCCCAAAAGTTATTGTGCAAATAGTCCTGAGTATGCTGATACCCCATATGTGGGGGTAAACCACTGTTTGGGCGCTTGGCAGAGCTCGGAAGGGAAGGAGCGCCTTTTGACTTTTCAATGCAAAATTGGCTGGAATTGAGATCAGACGCCATGTTACATTTGGAAAGCCCCTGATGTGCCTAAACAGTGGAAACCCCCCAATTCTAACTCCAACCCTAACCCTAACCATAACCACAAACCTAACCCTAACACACCACTAGCCCTAATCACAACCCTAACCCTAATCCCAACCCTAACCCTAACTTTAGCCCCAACCCTAACCCTAACTTTAGCCCCAACCCTAACCCCAACCCTAAACCTAACGAGAAAATGGAAATAAATACATGTTTAAAATTTTATTTATTTATTTTTCCCTAACTAAGGGGGTGGTAATGGATTGCTTTACTATTTATAGCGGGTTTTTATGCTTGGCAGCTGTCACACACTAAAAGACACTTTTTATTGCCAAAAATAGTTTTTGCATCACCCCATTTTGAGAGCTATAATTTTTCCAGATTTTAGCCCACAGAGTCATGTGAGGTCTTTTTTTTTTTGTGGGACGAGTTGACAGTACCATTTTCGAGCACATGACATTTTTTGTTCGCTTTTTATTCTGATTTTGGGGGGGCATAATGAACAAAGACTAGCAATTCATGAATTTCTTTTTTATACGATTCCATCTGTGGTAAAATTGATAAAGCAGTTTTATTCTTCGGGTCAGTATGATGACAGCGATACCTCATTTATATCATTTTCATGTTTTGGAGCTTTTATACGATTAAAACTATTTTATATAAAAAATAATTTATTGGCATCACTTTATTCTGAGAGCTATAACTTTGTTATTTTTTCTGGTGATGGAGCTACATGGCGGCTTTTTTTTGTGGGACAAGATGACGTTTCCAGTGGTACCACGTTTATTTATATCTGTCTTTTTGATCGCGTGTTATTCCACTTTTTTTTGGTGGTATGATGATAAAGCATTGTTTTTTTGCCTTTTTTTAATGGTGTTCAATAAAGGGGTTAACTAGTGGGACAGTTTTATAGGTTGGGTCGTTACAGACGTGGCGATACTAAATATATGTACTCTTATTGTTTAGATTTTTTTATTTAAATATTTATTTATTGCTGGAATAAATATCAATTTTTTAAATTATTATTTTTTAAGAATATTCTTAAAAGTATTTACAAATCTTTTTAAATTTAATTCTTACTTTTACACCTTGTCCCACTATGGGACACTCATTTTGAGCAGCCTGATCGCTTCTATAGCATGCAGATCTGCATGCTATTGAAGCTGTCAGCGCTGCAGCTTCTGTGCACTGACCTATGAGACTTCCTGACATGAACTGCGCATGACAGGAAGTCTCTATGGCCTGGAGACCCGGATGTAATTGTGACGACTCCTGGTCTCCATGGCAGCGATCGGAACCCCGCGGCATGCCGGAGAGTCTCCGATCCCAAGGCAGTGGGGCTGTCACAGCTGACAGCCCCTCTGCCTGCTCCCGGAATGCTGCAATCATTTTTGATTGCAGTGTTCCAGGGGTTAAAGTGCCAGGAGCGGTCTGTAACTGCTCCTGGCACTCACTTAGTGAGAATCAGCTGACACCCGGCCGCGCTTCCCCCGTGAGTGCAGCTGATCGGGTATGATGTACTATCTCGTCCATGGGCATTAAGGCCCAGGGCACATGGACTGGATAGTATGTCATATGTCAAAAAGGGGTTAAAGGGGTTTTCCCATGAACAAAAGTTCATTTTAATCAATAGATCTTGGAATAATTGTAAGTTCCACAGATGGATGTGTAAATTAAATGTTCCTGTGCTGAGATAATGTTATAAATGTTCCCCTGCTGTGTACTGTGTAATGGCTGTGTCTGACCGTACAGGGACATGATCATACCATAATGCTGATCATATTAGGAATTAACACTGGCCGGATTACAGCTCTCACGCCAGCTAATATGTGTAACCCCCCACCACCACTGAGTAGCAGCCTGCTCACAATGCACAGTGTACACAGGAAGCTGCCAGTAAGGGGTGTGGGCGCAGTTATACAGAGAGCAGAAGTCTTAGCCCTGCTACATCTCCATCAGGTAAAATAGATGTTCTATGAAAACTACACCAAGCAGCCAAGTAAACGATACATCCCAGGAATCAGGCTTTCTTGCCACATATCATGCTGATTCTCAGATTATATTACAAAAACATGCTGACAGATTCCTTTTAATTGATAATGTTTGTAATAGTATTTTCACACGTGGCAGAATCTCAATGTTTTTGCTGCATATTTTACTCTGTGTATTTAAGGCAAAATAGGCAGCATTTTACAGAACAGCATTTTCAGCCCGTATGTGGAGTCCTGCTGTGCTTCTGACCAGACGCAGCATGTCAATTCTTTGAGCATTTTTGCAGTGTTTTTTACCCATTCAAATTAATGGGAAGAAAACCATAATAATGGCATCAGTAATACACTTTTTTAATGCAGAATTTTCCATGCCAAAACTCTGGTTTTTGGTGCAGAAAAAAATGTTGCGATTGAGCCAAGAGTGAACATACCATAATGTATTAACTTTGTAAAGTTACTTCCTTGTGCTCCAGGTGTATTTGATATTACTTTATATTTTCTGCATTGTAGCACTGAGTAGATGACATTTTCATGGCAGGGATTTTTCAAGACTGTGATAAACACCTCTTAAGTTACTTATTTAGTTCTCCTTGTGGAGTGACTTACTTGGCACATTGTGAAACTGCATTCTACAAACAGCCACTAGATGGAAGTATACAACTGTTCCGTCAGCACATGGACCGATTAATTGTAAACTGTTGGATGCAGTCACAATGGTTGTAGTTTTAAAAAATTTGTTAGGGTTTTTATCCATATCTTTATAGGTTTAATGGGGCTAAAACAGTGAATCCTTCGTTTTTTTTTTTACTAAACAGCTGAATTGTTAACACTTCACTATTAGCATCCACTGAGAACAGTAATAGGATGGATTTACATATGAAGATTTTGGTGCAATTTTTGAGCAACAAACCGGTATGAATACTGTCACAAAAACTGCATATGAGGGCGGTTTCACACGTCCAGATAATTCCGGTACCGGAAAAACCGGTACCGGAGCTATTCGTGTCCGTGTGGATACGTAAGCCATCCGTGTGTGATCCGTGTGCTAGCCGTATGTCCGTGTGTACCATCCGTGTGCTGTCCGTGTGTCCATGTAGTGAAATAATTGGTTTCAATATTAACCCTATGACTCCTAAAAACGCACACGGATGGCACACGGACGCCATCCGTGTGCGGTACGTGTTTACACGGACCCATTGAGGTTTCCATTTTATTTCACAAACAGTATGTGCCTTTTATAAAGCTACTATATGGGTTTACTACATTTTTATTAAATAACTTTGATTCATATTTTCATCAGTTTCAAGATATCTATTCATAGACAGCACGTGAAGACACTTGTTTCCGGCAGCTTAAAAATCATGTATTCATTTTAGAAACATAATAATAATTCATGTGATTGTAAAGATTTTAAGGCTGGTATCTTGAATAAACCATGAGAACACTTTTCAGATTGAATATTTTCACTCTTGGTAGTTGGATATACCCGAAAGACTGCACAGGTCTGCAAGTGTAAAATTGTTTGAAAAGTAAGAGGTGATTTTTTTAATGTAATTTCTATTGCTGAACTCGATAAAAATATCGAAAAAAAAATCACATCAGCAGAGTTTTTCACAAACACTGACTCCATGGGCTTTTCTTGCATCATACTTTGACCCCTCTGCGGCACCTTTGATGGATGATTTTGGTGTCATTAGAAATTAATGCACGCTGTGCTGCGATTGGCTGCTGTGGGCAGAGAAAATTTTCTTAACCCAGCTTCCAAAGAGTGTGGTGGTGTCCATAGCAATCAATCAGAGCAAAACTTTCATTTTACCACAACAATATAAAAACGAAAAGCTGCTCTGTGGTTGGTCATTATGGGCAGTAAAGACAGATTTTCTTTAAGAGAGTTCATAAGAGTGTGGTGGTGCGGTTAACACGATTCCTTTCAATATTTAGTGGTTGTGGTGGCTTGAGCTTCTAATTCTAACAACATGAATGAAATGGCTGCCAGGTGTGTCGTAGTTTACCCAACAACTTTTACTACATTTACAATTGTTTTATAGTGATGAAACAATGAAGAAACATTACAGACTTCGTAGGTGATCAGGACAATTCGTTGGCTCCACATGTAGTGTGGTCAGTTTGAGTAAAATTATGACAGAGGTCTAAGGGGAAGAAAGAGAGCTTTCATTTAGGCTTACCTATGATCAGGAGGGAACCGTAAAATCATAGTGATGACTGCTACTTTTGTATGTGCATCCTGGAGGGATTCAACCTTGAAAATAAGAAAGAAATTCTGTACCCGGACCTTCCGTCAGCAATGTCCCTGTGCCTCCGGCACCTCCGGAGAAGCTTGAAGGTATACCTGATTCAGAAGAATCAGAGAATGAAGAGCAAGATTGTGACAAAGACTTTCATGCTAATCCCAACGAGCCACAGATTTTTTCACAGCTCAAACTAAATTATTTAGTCAGGGACTTAGACCTTCTTAAACATTTTGCAGAACTTAGCCGTGGCTAACCCCTGTGCGCAGTTGCTAAAAAGAAATGAATATTCACGACTCTCGATGCCCACGAGAGTGGAAAGCAGTAAGAATATTCATTTCTCTTTAATAGCGGGCACAGGAAGCGCAGCTGCCTCCTTCCTGCAGTGCCTGGATGATCACGTGTGCCTGCTACTAGAGAGAATGAATATTCACTGCTCTCTGCACCTATTCGAGAGGAAAGCCGTGAAAATTCATTCCCTTAAGTAGCAGGCACATGTGAAACGCCCAGCAATTGCAGGAAGCCAGCAACTGTGCCCTCTATTAAAGATCAATGAATATTCATTGCTCTCCACTCCTATAGTCCTGCCTTGGTGAGCAGTGAGTATTCCAGCAGCTTTGCACTGCTTGTAAGAAGCGCATGATGTCACAAGCATAAATCAGCTGCTGGAATCAGAACAAGAAGCTGCGAGGGAATGAAGGGAAGGTAAGTAGAATGGTTTATTTTTTTATGTTTTTATGATTGGGGCTATGCATATTAGGATAGGAATGAGGGGGTGTTAGAATATGTTTGGTTCAACAACTCCATTCCTGTCTATGAGTGTTTAGTTGCTAGATTTGGATGCTGTTAATAAAGTAAAAAAAAAACCTCACAGAGGCTCACACAGGAGACTGTATTTCCTGTTTTCCTGTGTCTGTGTGTGAGAGAGGCAGCCTGCTGTATATGCTACACAGATAGAGACACACAAATGATTTATTCCTGATCTATTAAGCTTATCATATATTGTTCCTGCTTGTTCCTGAATAAAGAAGCTCTGTTGTCACATGCTTGGAGACTAACCTGAATAATCCACTGCCAACAGGTTATTGACCCAGAGTGACACAGAACCCCAGAGTAACACAGCAATAGAAGCCCAGAGCAAAAGCAGCAGAGAGCAGCAGAGAGATGTCCACTAGAAGCAATCCTCTCAAGTTCTCAGTGCCAAGCCTCACTAACCAGAACTACCAGTCCTGGAAAGTCAAAGTAAAGATGCTGCTCATAAGAGAAGGTACGTGGAAATATACTCAGGAACAAGTGCCTCATCCATTACCAGATGATTGGCTAGAGAAGGATCAGAAGCTCGGTGCATGATCTCCCTCAGTGTACATGATAATCAGATTGTACATATATGCAAATGTGAAACTGCAAAGGAGATGTAGGATGAGTTACAGAAAGTGCATGAAAGATCAAATCTCAGCAATAAGCTTTATCTCATGAGAACGCTGTATCAGTCTAAGCTAAGTGATGGACAAAATATGCATGAGTACAGTTGTGGCCAAAAGTATTGACACCCCTGCAATTCTGTCAGATAATACTCAGTTTTTTCCTGAAAATGATTGCAAACACAAATTCTTTGGTATTATTATCTTCATTTAATTTGTCTTAAATGAGAAAACACAAAAGAGAATGAAGCAAAAAGCAAAACATTGATCATTTCACACAAAACTCCAAAAATGGGCCATACAAAAGTATTGGCACCCTCAGCCTAATACTTGGTTGCACAACCTTTAGCCAAAATAACTGCAACCAACCGCTTCCGGTAACCCTCAATGAGTTTCTTACAATGCTCTGCTGGAATTTTAGACCATTCTTCTTTGGCAAACTGCTCCAGGTCCCTGATATTTGAAGGGTGCCTTCTCTAAACTGCCATTTTTAGATCTCTCCACAGGTGTTCTATGGTATTCAGGTCTGGACTCATTGCTGGCCATCTTAGAAGTCTCCAGTGCTTTCTCTCAAACCATTTTCTAGTGCTTTTTGAAGTGTGTTTTGGGTCATTGTCCTGCTGGAAGACCCATGACCTCTGAGGGAGACTCAGCTTTCTCACACTGGGCCCTACATTTTGCTGCAAAATTTGTTGGTAGTCTTCTGACTTCATAATGCCATGCACACGGTCAAGCAGTCCAGTGCCAGAGGCAGCAAAGCAACCCCAAAACATCAGGGCACCTCCCCCATGTTTGACTGTAGGGACCGTGTTTTTTTCTTTGAATGCCTCTTTTTTCTCCTGTAAACTCTATGTTGATGCCTTTCCCCAAAAAGCTCTACTTCTGTCTCATCTGACCAGAGAACATTCTTCCAAAATGTTTTAGGCTTTTTCAGGTAAGTTTTGGCAAACTCCAGCCTGGCTTTTTTATGTCTCGGGGTAAGAAGTGGGGTCTTCCTGGGTCTCCTACCATACAGTCCCTTTTCATTCAGACGCCGACGGATAGTATGGGTTGACACTGTTGTACCCTCAGACTGCAGGGCAGCTTGAACTTGTTTGGATGTTATTCGAGGTTCTTTATCCAACATCTGAACAATCTTGCATTGAAATCTCTTGTCAATTTTTCTTTTCCGTCCACATCTAGGGAGGTTAGCCACAGTGCCATGGGCTTTAAACTTCTTGATGACACTGCGCACGGTAGACACAGGAACATTCAGGTCTTTGGAGATGGACTTGTAGCCTTGAGATTGCTCATGCTTCCTCACAATTTGGTTTCTCAAGTCCACAGACAGTTCTTTGGTCTTCTTTCTTTTCTCCATGCTCAATGTGGTACACACAAGGACACAGGACAGAGGTTGAGTCAACTTTAATCCATGTCAACTGGCTGCAAGTGTGATTTAGCTATTGCCAACACCTGTTAGGTGCCACAGGTAAGTTACAGGTGCTGTTAATTACACAAATTAGAGAAGCATCACATGATTTTTCAAACAGTGCCAATACTTTTGTCCACCCTTTTTTTTTTATGGTGTGGAATTATATCCAATTTGACTTTAGGACAATTCTTTTTGTGTTTTTTCATTTAAGACAAATTAAATGAAGATAATAATACCAAAGAATTTGTGTTTGCAATCATTTTCAGGAAGAAACTGAGTATTATCTGACAGAATTGCAGGGGTGTCAATACTTTTGGCCACAACTATATGTAAGGGAGATACAGGACTATAGTTGAGACCTGAACAATTGCCATATGCATGTTGAGTCCTTCCCCTACAGGAAAATGTACTCTTCTCTTCTGCATACCTGCATCTATAGAATCAGCTTCCTCTGGGCACTTCTCAGGCAACCCCCATCAATAGAGACACAGTCCAGATTAACTTCAACACTTTCTTTACTAAGTACTTCACACATTACATCCACAGTTGGTACATGGTGACATTTGCTTGTTTCCTTATCTTTCCCTTTCTTGCTGACATTTCTGTGCAGTACACGTCCAGACTGGACCATCCTAGACTGCTCCCCAGTTCCTTCCTGACCTAACCTCGCCATGAAGACAATTCCTTCTGCCTGTTTCGCCCCAGACTCAAAATCATCAGCCACCAGGTTTGGTTGCCTCTGGTAAAGTATCCGGCCCAACTGTACCGAACTCATAGAAGCTCCAGCTCCCTTCACTTCAGCTGTCCAGCTGACTCCTGCCCTAAAAGCATCGGCCCAGGCGACAAGTCGCCACATCTTCCTGTTTCTGTACTGGCCCACTGCTATGACACACAGTGGTCATGGGTAACGTTGGCTGCAGCGCTTGAACGCTGCGTCACTGCCAAGCTGTCCGGGCCGATAGCCCATGTGGACACTAGGGCGCCCTGGTCCCATCTGCCCTAAGTTCCTAACCAACTATCCTCTTACTATCCGGCAGCCCCTCCTACAATTAACCCTCCTATCATCTAAGCCTATCATGCCCACTAGAATGCCCCCATCTAGTGGCCCTTAACAGAACTACACTTACCCGAGTCTATAGGAACTATATACTAAAGTGCCCTCCTCTAATGTCCCCAAAAGGATGCACTAACTTTCCCTTACTGTACATGTACAACAGGCACATTATATTATGTAATAATATGATACAAGAATACAAGACAATATATTACAACTTTCTACAAAATTGTAACACATACATGTGGCAATACAATTAAAGATGAGAGATAATACATAATTTATATGTAGCAGTACTGCAAGCATTTATCATAGACACATTTGTAAACATTAACACCCAGGAGACAATCAGAGGGAAGGGGAGCAAGTAAGACATCAAATTTCACCCCCTTACACTCTTCTTGAACTTGGTCATCCTCGACCAAAGCACAATACAAAAAGCAATAATAATAAAACTTTTAAACTGTAAAAAAAGCAAGTCTTTTGGCTTAATATAAGCCGCATCCGGTACGCACCACAGTCATGATGCCCATTCTTGCACTTTTTATCATTTTTGCAGGATGCAGCTAGGCCTCTTTATGTTGGCTTGTTTTTTTTTCTGTGTGATGCATATATATAGTACTGAGCAGCCCACCTGCTAATACTATGGCCTCATTAATTGGCTGTTCAAACACTTGGCACCACACTTATCTGTGTGACTGATGTCCTATGCAATCCTTATTTGTGTGCATTTTTTCCACTAGGCAGCCAGACCCTCTTGGTTTACTGGCTGTCTTCATCAGTGGTTTGCACCTGTGCTGCCCCAGCCTTTATCAGTGAAGGTCTGTTGCATCCTGCTAGTGCATTAGTCAGGGTTTGGTGAGTCTACTACATACAGTAAATGTGTTTTTTTTGGGAGAAGAGGGTTGCATTGACAATCAAACACAATGGGCAGCACTTTGAACACATTTTATAAGTGGTCATAAACTTGTAAATAACTCATGAAAGAATGAAGTTATGTTAAAACCAAGCACACCATTGTTTTTCTTGTGAAATTCTCAATAAGTTTGACGTGTCACATGACCCTCTTCCCTTTGGAAAAAACAAAATTGGATCCAAAATGACTGACTTCAAAATGGCCACCATGACCACCACCCATCTTGAAAGTTTTCCCCCTCCCAAATACTAATGTGCCACAAACAGGAAGTTGTTATCACCAACCATTCCCATTTTATTTATCTGTTTCCATATAAATGGCCCACCCTGTACAATACCAAAGATTTCAATTACTTCTTACATTACATGAATGATATCTATTTCTAATTTCTCAGAAACCGGTGAATCCTTGCAGAGCACAATGAGTGTGCTGGGGGATACAAAAGTCTCCAGTCACACAGAGTGACTGCAGACTTTTCATTTTAGATCAGACAGTATAGCCTTCAGACAGTTTTATGGGCACCACGTAGTCCTCCATACAGTGTAATGGGCCACATATATTGCTCCATACAGCATTATGGGGCCCATATATTACGCCATAAAATGTAATGGGCCCCATAATGAGCTCTATATATTGCTCCATACAGAATAAAGAGCCCCATATATTTTTCCATACAGTATAATAACCCCATATAATGCTCTATAAAGTATAATGGGCCTCATCTAATGCTCCCTAGGCTATAAAGGCCATATATAATGCATCATAAAACGATCAAAAAGACGAATGTAAATAAAAATGATACCATTGAAAACGTCATTTTTTTCCACAAAAACAAGCCGCCATGCTGCTCCGTCAGCGGAAAAATACAAAAGTTATAGCTTTCAGAAAAAAGAGATGCAAAAATAATTATTTTTTCTATACATTTTTTTTGTGTAAAAGCAGCAAAAAATAAAAAAAATGATATAAATGTGATAGACAGTAATAATACTGTCAACCAAAAAATAAATCTACGTTATCAATTTTACTACACACGGAACGGCATTAAAAGAACACAAAAAAACAATTCCTGAATTGCTGTTTTTTGCTCATTTTACTTCCCAAAAAACAGAAAAGAAAGCGATCAAAAAAATCATGTGCCCAAAAATAGTACTAATAAAATTGCCAACTTGTCCCGCAAAAAAGAAGCTGTCACATTGTTACTCCCACAGGGCGTGAAGATGTATAGTGGACTCATAAGACTACTGATGGTGCAGTGGTAGCTGTATACCCGATGCACAAGAGACAGGAGAATGAGCTTCAAAAAAAACCAAGGATGTTTATTAAAGGAAGCAAACAAACAGAAAAGGTGCCTGAGGGAAGAACCCTCTGGACCACGACACAGAACCACGTAGTGGAGCACCGGGCAAGGTGTTCCCCTATACAGGGATTCCCCCATCGTGACACCAGGTGACCTTAATGCCGACATACCCAGACCAGAGGGACGACCCGTACAGACTGTATAGAGGAGGTGGCGAGAATCCCGGAAGCTATGTGTAATCCCAGAAAGGCTGATCTTGCAGAGATTTCTGAATGGTTCCGAGAGGAGAGCCTTGGTCAGCCTAGGGTAGAAACTGGAGTGTCCAGAAGGATCAAAGACAGGGAACTGTCAGCAGAGGATTCTGAGGTATTAGTATAAATACAACACTAGCCTTCAGCACCCAGAGCTAAACAGAGTGTGGCCTGAATGGGAGACAACAATCCCACAGAATAGACACGTTGCCCAGGCACCTTCCTAAAGGGGAGGATGCCTTTTATGCACAGAGCAACACAGCCCTAAAAGAGAACAGGTGCCC
Source organism: Dendrobates tinctorius (assembly GCF_039654945.1). Taxonomy (NCBI): domain Eukaryota; kingdom Metazoa; phylum Chordata; class Amphibia; order Anura; family Dendrobatidae; genus Dendrobates; species Dendrobates tinctorius. The sequence goes on from NW_027361683.1 coordinate 618,956, forward strand.
TGCTGCCTTAAGTATGTGCAGGAAGCGGAGCGCGCCTCCTAAGAGCATTTCCAGGAGGCCTGCCAAGAGGATGCAGGTTCCTAGCAGAGAAAGAAGCCGCCGATCGTCTGGAGCCAAGAACAGGGTGAGCAGTACCAGTGGAGCTGCGTGATAGGCGTCAGTCTCCCTGCGCAGTGAAGACCAGACCCCTGGCTGAGGGCATGACACACATGACTCTGTCGGATGAAATATGGAATGGAAAAATTATAGCTGTCGAAATATGACAATGCCAATAAAAAGCTTCTTTTAGTGTGTGACAGCTTCCAAACATAAAAACCCAATATAAATCTGGTATAAAGTCATATAATCACTTATACCACAGAAGGAATGGCGTAAAAAAAATAAATGAAACCAATTCTTCACCTTCTGTTGATTAATTCACTCTGCTTTGCAAAGATCGCTGTAAGGCTTGGCGCACATTTATCCTGTGGTCTGCCAGGGTTTCCGTGTAAATCTCTGAAATACGTGATTCAGACAAAACCCCCCAGCAAAAGATTCCTTATAATGAGGCAGATATAGGAACTATGGATGCTTAACAACCTGTGATCCGGCAGTGTCGATCTTTTTGGGCATGCATAAAAGCAAGGTTGCCAACTGTTTTGTGCACTTCTGAAAAGAAGGACACCGCTGAACAGAGGATAGACGGAGACCAAAGTAGCTCTGCTGCCTCATTATAGTAAATGGATCCATTAGGGGTTTCATCTGTCATGTCACTCGGAGATTTAGACGGAAACCCCAAAGTAAGTGCTCAGTGTAGATCGCCGGATTAATGTTATCCCAAATGTGATATGAAATGCTCCAAATAAGGCCAGGGTCACACTTGTGAGTGTGATGCGAGAAACTTGCGTGAGTCCCTTGCATCGATACCAGGCACTGCTGCAAACTCGGTACCGGAGTTTGTGGCCTCATGAATTTCTATGCAGCCGCACACTCCGGTCCCGAGTGATGGCGGCAGTGCTGGGTATTGATGCGAGAGACTAGCGTGAGTTTCTCGCATCACACTCATAAGTGGGACCCTGGCCTAAAAGTTTCAACTCAATCCACAAAAAAAGCAAGTCCACACTCGAATCTGTCACCTGTCAATTGAAATATAGAGGGCTTCCATGTTACTGGTGATACAAAGGCTCTGAAAAAGTGAAATGGTTCCTCGTCCCCCAAAAGAAATTCTGCAATTTCTGTACTCCCAAATCCAAATGCCCCCTTTCATCTAAACCCCATTGTGCGTCCACATGTTTGGCATTTCTGCAATGATGAGAGCCCGCCTAATTTATGGGTGCGTGTCTCCAGAAACATGAGCTACTTACAACATTGTACTGGACACTACATCATACTAGTCACTGCAATGGCAGTTTGCAATTTTCACTCAGCAGCATCCACTACTGCTTGTTTCTGGAAAACACCTATGTAGATAAATTCCCAAAGTGGTGTCCGCTAATTATCAGCAATTTTTGCAGTCATACAGTCAAGTGGCGTGCCTTCCCTCCCAAGCCCTGCAGTGCGCCCAAACAGTAGTTTTCCCTCACATATTGGATATTGGCATACTCAGGAGAAATTTCACAACAGATTGTATGGTGCAATTTCTCCTGCTACCCTTATGAAAATGCAAAATTTGGGGCTAAAAACATTTTTTGATGAAAAAAATGTGTTATTTTTATTTTCACAGCCCAACATTCTAAACTTCTGTGAAGCACCCGAGGGTTCAAGGTGCTCACAACACTCACCACACATCTAGATAAGTTCCCTGAGGGGTCTAGTTTCCAAAGTGGTGTCACTTGTGGGGGGGGGTTTCCATTGTTTAGGCTCATCAAGGGCTCTCCAAACAATATGTGGCATGGCGTCCACTAAGTATGCCAGCAAATTTTACATGCAAAAAGTCAAATTGCGCTCATTCCCTTCTGAGCCCTTCCATGCGCTCAAACAGTGGTAGCCCAAGCATATGGGGTATCGGTGTGCTCAGAAGAAATTTCAAGTTTTGGGGTCCATTTTCTCCTGTTACCCTTGTGAAAGTAATAAAATTGGGTCTAAAGGAACATTTTTGTGAAAAGAAGTTAAATGTTCATTCTTTCGTTTCACATTCCATTAATTTCTGTGAAGAATCTGAAGGGTTAATAAACGTCTTGAATGTGTTTTTGAGGGGTGCAGTTTTTAGAATGGTGTCACTTTTGGGTATTTTCTCTTATATAGGCCCCTGAAAGTGACTTCAAATGTGATGTGGTTCCTAAAAAATGGTTTAATAAAAATGAGAAATCGCTGGTCAACTTTTAACCCTTATAACTTCCTAACAAAAAAAAATTATGTTTCAAAAATTGTGCTGATGTAAAGTAAACATGTGGGAAATGTTATTAAGTATTTTGTGTGATATGATTTTCTGATTTAAGGGCATAAAAATTAAAAGCTTGAAAATTGCAAAATTTTCAAAATTTTTGCCAAATTCCCATTTCTTTTTTCACAAATATACCAGTCATATCAAATAAATGTTACCACTATCGTGTGAACGAGCTGTAAGGAGAACAGTTCTTTATCAGGCTTACTGAACCTTTTAATTAACATTAATTTCTCTACATTGCTCGTTCCACATTTCATACATCTTCTTTCACCATTTTCTTTTACCATTTCAAGGGTTTCAATCAATTCATTAGACCCATTAGTATAAATAATTCATTATTGCAATTTACTTGAGAATAATTCATTTTTGCTTTACAAAGACTTGTGTAAGAGTATTCAATTATTACTTTAAGCTGAAGACCTACAGAATTGCTCTGCTTCCACGTATTTGACAATTTCCTAATATACACATATTTAAATTGTCCTTTCACAAGTGTCTGCTGGATCATTGATAAAGGAGATATCAGCTTTGCTTATGGTTTTGACTATAAGGACAGATGCAGACGTGTGTATTTGCTGTCCGGGTACAAAACATTTGTTTGCACACAGACCAATGTTACTCTATGGGGCCATACACATGTCCAATATTTTTCTTTGGACAAAAACTGTCCAAGGGAAAAAAAATGGCTTCATGCTCTAGTTTGAGACAATATTGGGGTCACACTAGGCCAAGTATGTCAATGAGTGTATGGGAAACATCTGACTGTACTCAGATGACATCTGAGTGCAGCCCAATTCTGAGCACTCACAGAATGGAGAAGATGTAGACATTTTTTTCTCTATTTTCTCATCCGAGAAAATTGGATTGCTCTATGCTCATAGTCTGACCAGAGTTTAGTCAGACTGTCATTTGCAATATCTGCACGATACTCTCTGATAAAAGAATCAATGACCATTTGCATGAGCCCTAATGGTGGGAGAATGTTAATTCTCAAATTAAATGCTTTATAGTAGTAGCAGTATAGTAGTAGCGTAGTAGTCAGATTGAGCCATTATCACTTGCTCTGCCCAAACATTGAAGGACCTAAGCGTTGCTTATTGTCAGGCAACTGATTCTGTATGCCAATGCCTGCATTGATCTGTGTGAAGGGGAAGCTGAGCATGATGATCAGATCACAGTTAACCCCTTATTAGTCATTCAGGACATTGCAGGGTCTGGGGATAAGAAAATCACATTCAGCTCCCTGTTAAAAAGATAGAACACTGTACACATCATCACTGGAGCCCGGAGAAGGTGAATAATGCACTACCGGACGGTGTTTTTACCCTCCCCAGTACCCCAGACCACTATGGAATCCCACAATAAATCCAGAACATGCAACTACTTTCTGGTCAGTGAGGGGTCCTAGTGCTGGGACTCTGACAGGTGCTGTGATGGAAAACAGGATTTTGGTTGCTTACCGTAAAATCTGTTTCTCAGAGTCTTCATTGGAGGACACAGGAACCGTGGGTGTGTGCTGCTGTCACTAGGAGGTTGACACTATGCATGAAAAAAATGATAACTCCGCCTCCACAGTATACAGCCCTCCGACTGGCTGTAGGACAATCAGTTAGTGAAAAAGCAGTAGGAGAAGACATTATCAAGTAAGTCATCATATATTCATTACACGTAATAAAATCATGGGAGGGCGCTGTGTCCCCCAATGAACAGAAACAAGAAATGGGGGCACTACTGAACTATTAAGGGGATCCAACCTAGACCTATAGCAGAGTAAGTGATTAACAAAAGAAAGAAAAAATAGGCCACAAAGCAGGGGATCACCCTAGCCAGAAGATGGCATAAACAATTCAAATTTTATTTAACACAGAAAAACAGACAAAATTTTTTTAAAAACATTAAAACTGGTCAAACATATGACACATATACACATTGCACAAAGTTCATAATAGAGCAAACCACCTGCCGCTAAACACTCCACAATGGGAAAATGACCCTAGGTCCATGTAAACAGCATACCAGAGTGTGAAAAAAATACACCCCCTCAAATAGAAATATTTGACCATGGCAGAAGGTAGAAAATACTCTGTGTAATAAAGGTGGACAATAAATTAATTACCTAAAAAGAGGGTTAACACTAATACCATAAGTCACCACAGATAGAGATATATAACTCATGAAGTGTCTTGTCCGAATGCAATAAAAAAGAATACATTAGAGGCAATTCACAGTGTAAAATCAAAAACAAACTGGATTCAGTAAGATGTGCGTTTTTTATTCATTCCAGCATCTAAACAAATTTCATAACAAAACATAAATTAAGTTAAAATTTCTCTGTAAACACTATTAAATGTATAGTCATTTTCAAAAATCTTTCCTTGACTTCTACCAGGTACAATTTGAACTGAAAGACCTTTACAACTTGTTACTCTAGAGAATGCAGTGTATAATTGACCATGTGTGAATACAGGATCAGGTGGGAGAACGCCAATCTTATCGAATGTTTGTCCTTGCGATTTTGTAATTGTCATGGAATAAGCCAGACGAAGTGGGAATTGTTTTCTTGTTAACTTAAACGGGATATCGCAATTTTCACTAGTGTCCAATGGTATTCTTGAAATGAGAACCTTTTGACCACGACGCTCCCCAGAAAAAATACTGCAGTCAATGAGATTTGTGCCAAGAGTTTCTACAATTAATCGAGCACCATTGCACAGTCCTTTCTTTGTATTTAGATTGCGGAGTAGCATGACACAGCAGCCTTTCTTAAGGTTCAGCATATGAAGAGGGAGGCCCATAGGAGTTAGGGAATGTACAGTACAAATTCGATGGGGTACTGAGCTCTTTCTTCTGTCTCACAGGATGAAATATTGTCGACACTGAAGTATGATTTAGTCTGACCTCTAAGCATGTTCAACACTTGTTCATTGACTGTCAGCGTGTCACAGTTTTTAGGGCATAGTACTGCTCTGGAAGCAAGATCAGCAGGAGTGAGAGAGTTCATGTCATTCCCAAATATGCTCGTCATGAGTCAGAATGTCTTTGCTCAGCTTCACAAAATCCACCAGATTCCCATCTTCAACTCCTGATCCAACAGTTAGCAGCCACTCACAATTCAACCTCATCAGGATTGACTCGCATGTTCCTGATTAATTTGATTTCCTTGAAGGATTTCCAGACTGGACTGCTCTTAACACACACCTCTACAATACTAACATGATTTCCATGAAGTACAACTGGAGCTTGCTGACAAAAATCTCCTCCAACAACAATCGGGATCCCACCAAAAGGTTCTTCATTGTGAAGGACAATACGTAAGCTTCTATCAGCGGCATTGAAAAGATGAACGTTAGACATTGAAATTTCATCCCATATAATAAGTTTAGTATCCCGAAGCTCTCGGCAGACTGAGGTTCCTTCTTTAATAATTGATACAGTTTTCTCATTCAAATTAATTGAAATTCCAAATCCGGAGTGGACTGTTTTACCGCCTGTGTAAAACAAGAAAAAAATCTTCAATACAGACATCTTAAATTTACGTTTTTCAGTATTCTGTAATCGTAATTAAAATTACCTTTTAGTAATGTAGCTGCCAAACCGGTAGGAGCAACTGTTTTTACAATGCCACCATTCCCAAGTATAGTAGATGTCAAAGCCTTGTACACGAAAGTCTTTCCACAACCTCCTGCACCAGATAAAACAAAGCATTTTTGTGATGTGGTTGGATTATTAACTGCATTCATAATTGTTTCAAAGGCACCTCGTTGTTCTAGGTTCATCAGAAACTGCAGTCGTTCAGTTTCTTGTTTCTCCCTTTCCACATCAACAGTGTCACACATTTTATATGCATCTGATGTGGAAGGCAGTCCACAACTTTTGCAATCTTTAGCAAACTGTTGTAAGTGGTCTTGCATATCGGCAAGTGTTTGCTGCTCGGCCATGTATTCGTTATGAGTCAGGAGGAAGTCTTCCATCAGGTTATTTTTATATCTGTTGTATAAATCAAGTCCACTTGTGATGTTGGTGTGGTTCAGGATTGCAGCAAATAGCTGTCGAAGCTCACCGGGCATTCTAAATAAAGATGCTTCTTCCATTGTTTTGTCCCACTCTGAATCATCATGCAATAATCCTATGGCCTTTGCTGCCAGAATATAAGTTTCATATGTGTGTCCTTCCACTGTTCTCAGATCTTCGTGTAGTGAAACCTCCACCAGGGGGAGCTGGTGAGGGAAGAGAGGTTACCCACTAAGAGCAGCAACCCTGAGCAACAGCACAGGTGCCACAGGTAATGAGAGAGAATAGTCAGATGAACCGAGTCAGAAACTAGCAGAAGCAGACGTACCAGAAGGAGCAGCAATACACGTAGTCAAAATACCAAGCCGAGAGTCAGAAAGCCAGAACATGAGCACGGGGTCCAAAACGTGAGACAAAATAGGTGGTCGGGGTACAAGCCGGGGGGACAGATGCCAGAGAGGGAACGTAACAGCAGAGACGAATACCAAGAGACGGGGTCAGAGATCAGTCCGGGTCATACACGTGAATATCAGTCAAAGGCAGGAGGATCACCAAGGTACAAGGGTCAGAGGCTCTAAACTGGAAGCTTGAGCAATTACTAACACTGGTCAGCAGGCTGTGAGAGACTGAAATAGCCCAGCTAGCTCCAGAACGAGGCTGAGGAGATTAACCCCCGCATGACCAGTCCGGAGTGAGGGCAGCAGAAGATAAACTCCGGACTGGACCATGACACTTCGAATGATGTAGCACCTGTAAACAACATAAAGAAAATAATTAAAAATTGTAAAAAAGTCAGGATGATCTAATAACGTACAATTAGATGAATATGACTTACCCTTGATATGCATCAGGAGTAGGCGCAGGGAAAATCTTTCCATATCTTGTGGAGAGACAGAGTACATTCTTGGAAGGATCTTGTCAGCACCTCTTTTTCTTGTCTTCCAAAACTTATTTGTCCAGACATAATGGTTGGGTATTTCACAATATAAATACTGACGTGCTGATAGATCAGTTTGGTTTAGAACGAACCATTTCGTAAGTTTTGTGCCATCACGCTGAGCTTTTTCCACAGAAAGCTGCTCAGTTCCATCCTCAAAGTAAACTGTTGGAAAGGTTTGTGTACCGGAAGTCTTTCTACAGCATGGGAACATGCAGACATCTTAAATTTTTGCAGTCGCCACATTGCTTCAGGCGATGCCAAATATTGTGTGTCGATGTAAGTCTAAGGCTGGAGTCACACTAACCGATAAAAAAAATTGGTCCAATTTTGACGGACCGAAATCGCACAAATGTTTCTTCACCAGGGATCCGTCTATCAGCCGAGTTTCGTGTGATGTTGCGATTTTACTCGCATCTAAGCATCCGTTTGACATCCGTCTGGCGAGATTTTCTCGCAGGCTAGCAAAATGGACATATAGTGGAGCCCAATGACAGGTTTTCCAAAACAAACTAAAGAATAGATCTAGACACATTGAATACATATATATATATATACATGTCATATAGACACATTTATATATATATTTCTAATTCATACAGTTCTTCATAGCAGTATAGCCGCTGATACATTTGCCGGCTTTTGGAAAATCATTCTCCTACCCGACATGAAATGACGCATGGTTTACATACAGTTAATCAATTCATTTCATGTTTTTTTTTAGATGTCTATCACTAGTAATTAGATGAGGGTTTGTGGGTTAAATTTTGGAGTTGTAGGGGTTAATATAAGGGGTTAATTCGTTGTATGAAATAGCGGGGACTCCCGCTGACGTCAATGAGGCTGCAGGGAGTCCTAGTAATTTTTAACAACGAATTAACCCCTTAAATTAACCCCTACAACTCCAAAATTTAACCCACAAACCCTCATCTAATTACTAGTGATAGACATAAAAAAAACCCATGAAATGAAATGATTAACTGTATGTAAACCATGCGTCATTTCATGTCGGGTAGGAGAATGATTTTCCAAAAGCTGGCAAATGTTTCAGTGGCTATACTGCTATGAAGAACTGTATGAATTAGAAATATATATATAAATGTGTCTATATGACATGTGTGTGTATATATATATATATATATATATATATATATATAATGTGTCTAGATCTATTCTTTCATTTCTTTATTTAACCGGTCAGTGTGATTTTACTGTATTGTAAAAAGAATTGCCGGCTTTTGGTAAAGGACACCCGGTGCGATTTTATCGCAAGTCACACATCTGGTCCGTTTGTCATCCGATTTTTTCTCGCCCCCATAGACTTGCATTGGCGAGTCCGATCCGAAAATCGGTGACAATCGCAGCATGCTGCGATTGTCTCGGTCTGAGGAACGTATCCGACAAAAAAACGCATGATGGGAGCAGCACCATAGAATAACATTGGGACGAATGCAATGCGATTTTTTTATCGCATTGCATTCGTCCGATTTAATCGCTAGTGTGACTCCGGCCTCAATCTCGTCCCAGTGGTAGGTGCCGGTGTTGCTGACTTCATTCACTTGAACAAAGGCTGCATCATGTCCTTTGTACACGTACTTGAAAATATATTTGACGGTCTGGATGGAAGAGCAGATTTCCACATTTATGTGTGCGCTGTATTTCTGAGAGAGGTAGGGGTTGTATGGTACAACCCAGCGGCTGTCAACTTCCCCATCCCTAATTTTGAGCTTAATGCCATCTTTTCGTCTGTGGTATACTGGATAACTATCCACATTAATATTTGTTTCTTCGCTGAAGTCTTTGGGAAACTTTTTGGAACATGGCCGGATTCCTTTTACATCTTCCATACACGGTGAATTTCTATTGTGTTCTCCACAGGGCCCATGAATCATGCAGCTAGTGACAACATTGTAAAGCTCCTTGTTAATAACCGGGTCAGGAATTTCTGCACAAACAGCATTGTCACAATTAGTGTTGAGTGACTTTTGGTTTTTTAGGGTCGAGTTTCGTTTCATGAAACCCGACTTTTCCAAAAGTCGGGTCGAGCAAAATCGTCCGACTATAGGGAAAAGTCGGGGTCGTCCCGAAACACGAAACCCAATGTATGTCAATGGAGAATTAAAGTCGGCAGTGAGAGGAGGACAGGAAACACACCAACAGTGCCCATTTGAATGCCAAAAGCATAAATTCTTGTTACTGAAGCTTGTCAACCTTAATTAACTTCATAATACTAGTTACGCACTGAAAAATGGGTGTTATTTGGCTATCGTTGTGGGAGGGGGGCTGGCTCCAGGTTTTCGTGGGCCCAGGGCCAAAGAGCGCCCCTTTAACACATACCACAACTCATGATGCTCCGATACGGCAGAGAAATAGCAGTATAGTACAATGAAAAATACTTCACTTCTTACATCTCATGACTGATATCCATTTTAAATTCTCCAATACCTCCAAAAACGGACAGTATATAACTCCATATAGTATTATGGCCAGCGCTTAGTGCGCTATACAGAGTAATGAGGCCCATATATTTCTCCATACGGAATCATTATTCCCATATAATGTTTCAAACCGTATATGATGAGCTCCACATAATGCTACAGTATATGTTGGTCCCAAATGGATGAAGCTCCACTGTCTTATGAGCCCAAATAATGCTCGATATATAATGGGCCCCATTTCTACTGCTCTAGTGTATAATGGGCCCTGTAAATGCTGCTCCAGTGTCTGATGTCCACCTTTGGAATGCTCCAGTGTATGGTGGGCCCCATATATCATTCACCAGAGTATAGTGCTCCCCAAAAATTGCTGTCCCAACATTGAAAACAATTACATAAGTCTCCTTGCTAGGGAATCCCTGCACTACTCTGAACTCCTTGTCGTCCCCATCTTCCATCTCACTGCACTTGGCTGTTTAGGCCCTCCCACCGGCAGAGACACTTTTGCGTAATATGCGGTGCCCTGTGCCAGTGCCATCGCCCATGAGTATGCCCCCCCACCTGCTCAAGGAACCTGCACTTTCATCTGCACCTTCCTCTTTGTCACCGTGTAAGGTGGTATAGTATGGGGGAAGGGGAACCTGAGTTTCCTCTGGGTCAGATTCTGGCTGTGTAGAGTGCGAGAGGAATGTAGTGGTCTGGGTCAATGTACCAGCAGCATCATCCAGCAGTGGCTGGGCCTCAGTGCACTTGTGGCGTCCCCAAGAGTACGGTTGCCACTGTCGCATTGCCTTCCTCCTAGGGAGTGTGTTGTCAAGCTTGGGAGCAACGAAGGATCTCTCTAGCAGTGAAACCAACACACAACAAATTTCCCACTCTAGGCCAGCAGGGAGACCTCTGAACCTGACTGCTGAGGAGCTGCTCTCTGTGGTCGGGAGGAGGTAAGTTAGGGCACTCTGTGCAGGGAAGGGGAAGTGTGTGGACGTGAGAAGTGGAGCTGGAGGATGAGCAGAGTTAAGGCTCACTCCTAGCTGGAGCGCATGGTCCGCATTCCGGTCTCCGAGTTTGTAGGGACACTGACTTTCCTGCAGCAGAAACCGGGGGAAGTAGCAGCTATAAATGCTCTGTACCCAACTAAGGCTCGGAGGTCCCAGCATCGACGTGTGTGAGGCAGAAGGAAAAGGCTACAGCTGTCTGCCATACAAGTAAAGTCTGAGGAACATCTGTTAGACAGGAGGCATTTCAGTGAACCACGGTCCTGTGAGTGCTTCCCCCACAAGCGCTAGAAAGGAGACGTTCAGGAAGGTACATGTTGGCGGAGTGTTGGAAGGGAGCTTTCCATTATGGTCCCGGAGGTTGGCAGAGGTCCTGACCCGGAGGACACAGCACGGAGGCAGGCATCTGTGTAACCTGCAGACTGTGAGTAAAGCTTTGGAACTGCACGCTCTGGTGTCCTACAGTTATTCCAGTTATTACAGTTATCCTACACCGCCTGTGCCTTTCCCCCATCACTACATCTACACTTCCCTGGGACTCCAGCTCCACCTGTGGGGAGCTTCACCATCTTTGCTGCACAACACGATCAGTCCCAGAGGATCTGCATGCAGCGTCGGCCTAACATCTATGTTGCCGAACACCACAGGTGGCGTCAAACTATCTATATAAACTCTTTACCATTATACCACCCCATTTACATGGGCGCCCAGGGCCACCGTCCGTGTCACCGCTGCTGTGACACATCCCACTGACACCGGCCCGGTACCGAGTACCCCACAGCCCTGGGAGGGCGACCCATATGCCGACTGCTGATCGGGCGGCGTTATTCCCACGAACCTCCAAACAGCGTCCCTGAAGGCAAAGTTTTTGGTTTCCGGGGGCAGTATGATTGCAAAGCTGAACCTTAAAGGAATGTCCAAAAGGGCACCACCAGCCTGTGGCTTAATTGGACTGCACCTGGGAAACCACTACCATACAAGCTGCTGAAAAGATGGACAGATTGCAAGCTTTGTCAATTCTGTGTGTAGTGTGGTATGTCCGTTTGTAGTTGTGCTAGCGATTTCTCAGCTTTATTCCGTTAACGACCAAGACTCCGGCATGGCCCCGCAGTACGCGTCAAGCTTACTAGAGGGATACATGAGGCTGTGGCACGTGAGATCGAGCAATAACAGGTCTAGCATTCCAGTACATGTCCGGGGCTGCATGCACGCTACACTGAAAGGACCAGCTTTTGTCGCTTACAGGTGCAGATAACCTGCTGAACTCTGTTAGTGATGGGGATCTGGGATTCAGATTATTCCCTGCGAACGATGATTTCACAGTAAGTTCAGGTCAACCGCAATTCCGGAGTTAGGCCTAACCGTCATTCCTGAAAAAATTACGTGTCCAAACCACAGGTGCTGTAGTTTGCTTAACAGCTCGGCAGCCGTTCTCAGGCACAGTATGGATTCAACAACATTGTAAAAAGTTGATAAAGGGTACAGTTTCACCGGATAACACGTATATATGTAGCCTAGTTTACACATTAAAAATATATGTCTATAGATCAGGAGGCAGACTCAGATGTTCTCAGGCCCAGTATGGATTTGACCAGATTGTACAAAGTTGAGAAAGGGTACTTTATCACTGGATAGCAGGTATGTATAGCATAGTTTAAACATGTAAAATCTCTGTGCTCTCAGTATGGATTACACAGCAATCTAAAAAGTGGAAAAAAGGAAATGCATTTGAGGCGTACACAACTATATACTTTTGGTGTTATTTTTAAATCTTCATATATATTTCTGTCTCAGTAATACAGTCCAGCCTCTCCGCAATAGGAAATGAGACGCATACAATTACTGACATAAAGGCTAGTGATTGCAGAAATCTAGGAATTACTATTCACGGAAAAAACTTCCGTCACAATTCTCATAGGCGATGCTGACCCTCAATTAATTTGTGTGTTGAGACAGTGAAAACATTTTTTTGTGATTAAAGTCTTGCTGTATCGCACTTCCGTTGTTTCCATCACTGTTACTCATCTCAATCCAATTTTTATCACAGGGAGCGATGTAAACATGGTGCTCACTGGCTATCATGATCTGTCACGTAACTTTGGAGTGCAAAAGACAGAAGCCACAGGCCGTAGGCGATTCTATTTGATTGGCATGAGAGGGCACATTTTGAAATGTGAGCCGGAATGTCACACGTTTGTGAGTAGGAAAACTGTGAAAGCTGATGATAAACCACCACTGCATGTAATTGTGTGTCGACGTCCATAAGAAATGGAAGCCACTGATCATCTGGAGCTAGAGCCCGGCCAGCAGGACAGGGCATAGCTACATCTTAACCATCATCTTTCAGTTCAATCAATTTGTAGTGGCAGTCCCAGTGAAGGATTTGACAGCCCAGACTACACAGCGGAGGAGCAGGGAGAGGTAAACATTGCAAATGCTGGGGCCCTGCCCAAGCAAGGGGGGCACACTCGTGGGCATCGGTACTGGCACTGGGCCCCTCATAGTACGGCAGTGTGTCTGACGGCGGGTGTGCACCACCACTGACAGTGCCCGCGCCCAAGAGTCGGCCTACCCACCTGTCCAGGGCAACGGCACTCGCACGGTTTTGTGCGCTAGGTGGTGACCCTGGCCATAGGGGGGGCCACCCACTTAGGGAGGTTTACAAAGTGGCATATGTAGATGTGGGTCATTCAGCTGCTGCAAAAGGCAAAATAGGTCAAGTTCGCGGAATAGGAGGAGGACCAAAGCAAGCCATTTTTCTGGCAACCTATGTGTCATCAAGGGAAGGTGGGACAAAATCCTTGGAAACCCATGCATGGTTCATTTTAATGAAGGTTAGATCATCCACATTTTGGGTTGACAGATGGGTCCTTTTTTCTGTCAGGATTGATCCAGCTGCACTGAAGACTCTTTCCGATAGCACACTTGCAGCTGGGCCACATCCCTCCAGTCACGCACTAACCCTGTACCAGACCTTGCCACGCCAACATTTGCACTTGCAACACGAGATGCATCCTCCTCCCCTAAGTAATCATCCCCATCATCATCCTCCTCCTCCTCTTCTTCCTCCACCTCGTCCAGGAGAGGTCCCTGAGCAGACAATGGCTGCACCCTCTTCCCCCAATGGATGCCAATCTGGGTCAACAACTGGGTCATCCATCACCTCCTCTTCAATGTCATGTGCACCTTCCTCTGTGAATTTCTGCACACACTTGTGGACACTGGACACTTTTGGATTGTGTGAGGCCCACTGAATATCACAGCGCTATGTCACAGGCTCGATGTCGCAGGTGTGAACACTAGAGGATAACGGACATTTTGAATTTCAGCACACACTTGTGGACATTGGACACTTTTGGATTGTGTGAGGCCCACTGAATATCACAGCGCTATGTCACAGGCATAATGTCGCAGGTGTGAAAAATGTGACTAGAGGATAACGGAGATTTTGAATTTCAGCACACACTTGTGGACACTTTTGGATTGTGTGAGGCCCACTGAATATCACAGCGCTATGTCACAGGCTTAATGTCGCAGGTGTGAAAAATGTCACTAGAGGATAACGGAGATTTTGAATTTCAGCACACACTTGTGGACACTGGACACTTTTGGATTGTGTGAGGCCCACTGAATATCACAGCGCTATGTCTCAGGCTTAATGTCGCAGGTGTGAAAAATGTCACTAGAGGATAACGGAGATTTTGAATTTCAGCACACACTTATGGACACTGGACACTTTTGGATTGTGTGAGGCCCACTGAATATCACAGCGCTATGTCACAGGCTCGATGTCGCAGGTGTGAAAAATGTCACTAGAGGATAACGGAGATTTTGAATTTCTGCACACACTTGTGGACACTGCACACTTTTGGATTGTGTGAGGCCCACTGAATATCACAGCACTATGTCACAGGCTTAATGTCGCAGGTGTGAAAAATGTGACTAGAGGATAACGGAGATTTTGAATTTCAGCACACACTTGTGGACACTGGACACTTTTGGATTGTGTGAGGCCCAGTGAATATCACAGCGCTATGTCACAGGCAGAAATTGGCTAGTGTATGACAAACTACAAGGTGTATATAGAATTGGGCAGAATAGGAATCTCCCAAGAGTGTAGGTCTGTAAGAACGGAACAAGTCCTCGACTTATCCTTACAGAGCGACACACAGATAGCTTCACTGTGGCCGTGATAACAGCCGTTACACGGTACTGAGAGAGGAGCGTGCACGTACACGGCTGTCCGGTGTACATAAAATTGTCAAGCTCCGTGTTTTTTAAGTATACGGACTGACACACGCTGTCTCTCTATAGTTTTGAATGTGATCAAACAGCAAATATATTTAACTGTTTGAAAACTAGACAAAACTAGAAGGTGCAGGTCTGTAAGAACGGAACATGTCCTTGACTTATCCTTACAGAGCGACACACAGATAGCTTCACTGTGGCCGTGATAACAGCCGTTACACGGTACTGAGAGAGGAGCGTGTACGTACACGGCTGTCCGGTGTACGTAAAATTGTCAAGCTCCGTGTTTTTTAAGTATACGGACTGACACACGCTGTCTCTCTATAGTTTTGAATGTGATCAAGCAGCAAATATAGTTAACTGTTTGAAAGCTAGACAAAACTAGAAGGCGCAGGTCTGTAAGAACGGAACATGTCCTCGACTTATCCTTACAGAGTGACACACAGATAGCTTCACTGTGGCTGTGATAGCAGCCGTTACACGGTACTGTGTGAGGAGTGTGCACCGCTGTATGGTGTGAAAAAATGCACGCTCAGTACCTCACCAGGACAAAAAAAAAATTGGGATTGCTTTTAAAAAAGCAGTTTGCAGAGCAGTGGGTAAACAGCAATGCAGCCGTCAGGAAGCCTTAGAAGGCAGCCTAACAACCAACACCGCTGATCCAGCAAAATATAGCCTCCACTTGCACTGCACACACAGTGACTGGTGTGTTGTACAGGCAAAATCGCTAGCAGCAGAAGTAGTTTTTGGTGTCTTCTTCCCTGCCTAACGCTCTCCCTACAAAATCAGCAGCAGCAGCTCTCCCTATTCTGAGATCAGCATGAGTAACATGGCGGTCGGCGTGCACGCCCTTTTATACCCCCTGTGACGCCCACCAAAGCAAGCCAATCACTTGCATGCCCTTCTAAAAGACGATGGTGACTCCTGCCTATGTCATCACGTTGCCCACAGTGTCCGTGGATCCTGATTGGCTGAAAAAGAGCGCAAAACAAACTTTTGAAACGCGACTTTGGCGCTTAAGTCGCCGACCTCGTGGCCGACCTCATCCTAGGGTCGGGTTTCGTTTCATGAAACCCGACTTTGCCAAAAGTCGGCAACTTTTGAAATTTTTCGACCCGTTTCGCTCAACTCTAGTCACAATCGATAGCTTCTCGAAACTTGTCTTCGTCGTCCAGAATTAAGAGCATATGGCAATGAGGAAGACCTGAAACAATAAAAGGATGCATTAAATGTGCATTATTAATCATTCCATTCTTAACATTACTGTTACGAACATTCAGATGAATGTACGTAATACCTCTTTTTTGAAATTCAATGACGTAGGTGTATGTCTTTACTTGTCCCATCACTCCACCTTTTTTTACAGTCAAGTCGTTTAGTAACTCTTGTAGCTTTAAGTGGAATATGGTAGATACCAAATCTGGGCGGTCTATTGCTGTTTCATGTTGTAAAAGGCCGGACTGAATTTCTTCCCACTTTGGGTTGCAAGTAAACGTAATAAATAAATCCGACTTTCCAAATTTTGCTACTAAAGTCATCGCATCTTGGTAATTCTGTGTCATGGCACATTTTCCACTGGTAAAAGAAGAGGGAAGTATGACGATGCGACCCGGTCTCAGATCTTGTTGTTCAGCCCTACTGTTGATATAATCCATAAGCCCGACATATAATTCTACTCTGAGTTTCTTTTGGTTTTGTCTGTTCCAGTCCAGTCGCTGCGCTTCAGTCTTTAGGTAGGCATCAATTATGTATTGTTGTGTCAGCTTGTCAGAATGTAACAGCGGGTTGAAGGATTGTCGATCCTGAAGGCGGTACGCATAGAATTCCCTCATCGACACATTTCTTTTTTTTTTTTTTTCTTGTTCCCCTGCATCGTGACTGATATCTTCCTGTTCTTCATCGTCACATTATGTGTGGTGATATGTGGGGGGGCGGGATTATGTGTGGTGATGTGTGGGGGGGCGGGATTATGTGTAGTGATGTGGTGGGGGGTGGGATTATATGTGGTGATGTGGTGGGGGCGGGATTATGTGTGGTGATGTGGTGGGGGGTGGGATTATGTGTGGTGGGGGCAGGATTATGTGTGGTAATGTGGTGGTGGGGCGGGATTATGTGTGGTGATGTGGTGGGGGGGCGGGATTATGTGTGGTGATGTGGTGGGGGGCGGGATTATGTGTGGTGATGTGGTGGGGGTGGGATTATGTGTGGTAATGTGGTGGGGGAGCAGGATTATGTGTGGAAATGTGGTGGGAGGGCGGGATTATGTGTGGTGATGTGGTGGGGGGCGGGATTATGTGTGGTGATGTGGTGGGGGGGCGAGATTATGTGTGATGATGTGGTGGGGGGCGGGATTATGTGTGGTGATGTGGTGGGGCGCGGGATTGTGTGTGGTAATGTGGTGGGGGGGTGGGATTGTGTGTGGTAATGTGGTGGGGGGCGGGATTGTGTGTGGTAATGTGGTGGGGGCAGGATTGTGTGTGGTAATGGGGTGGGGGGCGGGATTGTGTGTGGTAATGTGGTGGGGGGCGGGATTGTGTGTGGTAATGGGTTGGGGGGTGGGATTATGTGTGGTGATGTGGTGGGGGGCGGGATTATGTGTGGTGATGTGGTGGGGGCAGAGCTACTGTGCAGGGGGTGGGATTAGCGAGTAATCACGATGCCTCTTATATATATAGATATTGCACTGCTTCAAAAATACACATGAAGCATACAAATAGCCCACATGGTCAAAGCCCCTGAAATAAGGAGAGAGAGATATAGGCTAAAATAGCCTGCTACAATGATCAGCACATGTTCAGATTAGCGATATACAAAACCTATGTAGAGAAAGGTATGGGCAAAAATAGCCTCCTACAATGGTCAGCACATGTTCACATTAGCGATATACAAAACCCATGTAGAGAAAGGTATAGGCTAAAATAGCCTCCTACAATGATCAGCACATGTTCACATTAGCGATATACAAAACCCATGTAGAGAAAGGTATGGGCAAAAATAGCCTCCTACAATGGTCAGCACATGTTCACATTAGCGATATACAAAACCGATGTAGAGAAAGGTATGGGCAAAAATAGCTTCCTACAGTGGTCAGCACATGTTCACATTAGCGATATATAAAACCCATGTAGAGTGGAGCAGGCAGAGTGGAAAGACCCGACGCGTGTCGCCACGCTTGGTGGCTTCGTTAGGGGTGTCCCCCAATGAAGACTCTGAGAAACAGATTTTACGGTAAGCATCCAAAATCCTGTTTTCTCTTTTGTCTCATTGGGGGACACAGGAACCGTGGGAAGTCCAAAAGCAGTCCCTGGGGTGGGAAAAGACAGAAACTTCCTTCAGGTCGGAGAACTCACCACTGCCGCCTGCAAGATTCTTCTGCCTAGGCTGGTGTCCGCTGAAGCATAGGTATGGACCTTATAGAACCTTGAAAAGGTATGCACGGACGACCATGTGGCAGCCTTGCACAACTGCATGGCTGATGCCCTGTTGTGTACCGCCCAGGAGGCGTCCACCGCCTGTGTTGAATGGGCCTTGACCCCAGCAGGGGACACCCTGTCCTTTACCCGGTAGGCTTCCAGAATTGCCATTCTGATCCAGCGGGCAATTGTTGCCTTAGAGGCTGGCAGGCCTCTTCTTACCCCATTGGGGATAACAAAGAGCGAGTCTGCCTTCCTGAAAGGAGCGGTCCTGGCCAGATAGATCCTTATCACCCTGACCAGGTCTAGCTTATTCAAAGAATGCTCCAGAGGATGGGTTGGAGCGGGACAAAATATTATATCCTCGTTCAAGTGGAAGGCCGATACCACCTTGGGAAGAAAGTTAGAAGGAGGCCGCAAAACAACCTTATCCTGGTGCATAATTAGGAATGGAGGATGACAGGACAATGCCGCTAATTCTGAAACCCGCCTAATAGAGGTGATGGCTATGAGAAATACGACCTTCCAGGACAACAAAGACATGGGAGCTTCCTGTAGGGGGTGAACTTGCCAAGCGGGAGGCCAAATTCTTTTGAAAAAGAACAGAGAGCAGATACCTGGCCTTTCAGGGAACTTAGGGCCAGACCGCCATCTGACCCTGCCTTGAGAAAAGCTAGGACAGATGGCAGGGAACAGGGCATAGGGGTGACGTGATTAGACTCGCACCAGCCAAAATAGGCCTTCCAGGCTCGATAGTAGACCCTGGAAGAGGAAGGCTTCCTAGCCTGAATCAATGTATTAATGACTCGGTCCGAAAAACCCGCTGCTCTCAGTATTGTGGTTTCAATGGCCATGCCGTCAAATTGAGCAACCTAGAATTCGGGTGGTAAAACGGCCCCTGAGCCAGGAGATCTGGTCTGTCGGGGAGTCTCCAGGGGGTGCCTGTGAGAAGATTGACAATTTCTGCGAACCAGACCCTCTTAGGCCAGCACGGGGCGACCAATATGATCGGCACCCCTTCCGCCTTGATCTTCTTTAGCACCTTGGGCAGGAGAGGAAGGGAACAGGTAAGGGAGTCTGAACTGTGTCCAGGGAATGACCAGCGCGTCGACCCCTATTGCTAGAGGATCGCGGTATCTTGAGACAAACTGTTGGACCCTTCTGTTCTGTCGCGATGCCAGGAGGTCCACATCTGGAGTCCCCCATAGCTGGCATATCTGACAGAACACTTCCTGGAGTAAGGACCATTCCCCTGCTGCGAGCCCCTCCAGACTGAGGAAGTCGGCGGCTGTGTTGTCTGTGCCGGGAATGTAAACTGCCGAAATTGCCAGAATTGCGGTTTCTGCCCAGTTGAAGATTCTGGATACCTCGGCCAGTACCCGGGGACTTCTGGTTCCCCCTTGGTGATTGATGTACAGTATGTCACCGCCGTGTTGTTGTCCGTTTGAATCCGGACTGGCTGGTTGTTGAGGTATCTTTCCCAATGTAGAAGTGCTAGAAAGACCGCCCTCAGTTCTAGAATGTTGATTGATAGTGAGGATTCTTGCCTCCACAATCGTCCCCTGGACAGTCAGGTGGCGGAATACCACACCCCAGCCCAGGAGACTGGCATCTGTAGTTACTACCTGCCAGTGGACAGGGGGAAAAGGCCATCCCAGATTAACAAGGGGGGAGGTCAGCCACCACTTGAGGGACTCCCTGGTCTGAATGGAGGGGAGGAAGGGGCGATCCAGCGAAGAGATGGACCTGTCCCACTGAAGGAGGATATTTCTCTGCAGTATCCTGTAACGAAACAGGGCAAAGGGTATCGTCTCTGAAGCTGCCACCATTCTTCCCAGGACTCTCATGGCAGCGTGAAAGGATAGAAGCTGGAATTTCAACCCTGCTGGAGGGTAATCCGCTTTCTTTCTGGGAGAAAGACCCTTGAGCGGCGGGTGTCGATTACCATTCCTAAGAATACTAGGCATTGTTTTGGCGTTAGGTGGGATTTTTCACTGTTTATGATCCAACCAAACCGGGAGAGCGTGTTTAAAACTACCGCTAGATTTTCATGGGCCTGAGCGAAGGAGGGCGCCTTGACGAGAATATCGTCGAGATATGGTACCAATATTATGCCTCTGACCCTTAATATAGCTACCATTGCTGCCATAATCTTTGTAAAAATTCTGGGGGCTGCTGCCAGCCCTAATGGCAGGGCCACAAACTGGAAATGCTGCTTTTCGACAGCAAAACGCAGAAACCTCTGATGTCCCAGAAAAATGGGGACGTATAGGTAGGCGTCCCGGATATCTATGGAACATAGGAATTCCTGATCCTCCATAGACGTAATTATCGACTGAATCGATTCCATCCTGAAATGGCATAAGCGGACCCATCTGTTTAGCCTTTTGAGGTTTAGTATGGGACGAACTGAGCCATCCATTTTTGGTATCACAAACAGGTTTGAGTAAAAGCCGGTAAAACATTCCTGCCCTGGAACTGGGATGTTCCTGCGTTGAGGAGAGAGTCGATTGCCGCAAAAAACCTAGAGCCATAGCAGCGTCTTTTGGTGGCTGCGATAGAAAGAAGCGATCTAGCGGAAGCGGGTTGAAGTCTATCTTACATCCTGTTGATACTGCCTCCTTTACCCAGATATCTGCGTTTTTTCCCGCAATGCGTTTTTTTCAAGGAA
Source organism: Dendrobates tinctorius (assembly GCF_039654945.1). Lineage (NCBI taxonomy): Eukaryota > Metazoa > Chordata > Amphibia > Anura > Dendrobatidae > Dendrobates > Dendrobates tinctorius. The sequence continues at coordinate 640,031 of NW_027361683.1, forward strand.
AAAAACGCATCAATATGCACAAAAAGTGGAAAAATCATTAAAATGAATGGGATACTTCTTGTAAGCGTTTTTTAACCCCTTTCCTACATTAGACATAATATTCCGTAGATCTGACCTGGAACCTAAGTCCCAAGGACGAAATAGTATGTCTAGCGCGATCAGCGGCGCTCACGGGGGGAGCGCCGCTGATCGCGGCCAGGTGGCAGCTGATTATCACAGCTGACACCTGGCACTATGTGTCAGGGGCGGTCACGGACCGCCCATGACACATTAACCCCCGTCACACTGCGATCAAACATGATCGCAGTGTACCGGCGGCATAGGAGAGAAGCGCGCAGGGAGGGGGTTCACTCTGTGATTCCCTGAGACCCCCGCAGCAGCGTGATGTGCAGGGCTGCTGCAGGGGCCTCCTTCCCTGCTGGTCCCCGGATCCAATATGGCAGCGGGGACCTTCGGGGGCCTGCAGGGAGCCAGCTTCCTCACTGTCTGCAGAGCGCAGGCATGAGGAAGTCTGTGTAGCGCATGTATCAGATCGCTGATCTGTCACAGCGATCTGTGATGTAAGCGATCTGTCACATGACAGTGATGTCCCCCCAGGGACAATGTAATAAAGTTAAAAAAAAAAAAAAAAAGTGTAAAAATAATTTATAAAAAATCGCTAAATAAATAAAGAAAAAATATTCCCTAATAAATTCATTTTTTGAAAATAAAAAAAAACAATAAAAGTACACATATTTGGTATCGCCGCATCCGTAACAACCCACCCTATAAAACTGCCCCACTAGTTAACCCCTTTATTGAACCGCTTAAAAAATAAAAATAAAAACGAAGCAAAAAATAATGCTTTATCATCATACTGCCGAACAAAAAGTGCAATAACGCGCGATCAAAAAGACGGAAATAAATAACCATGGTACCGCTGAAAACGTCATCTTGTCCCACAAAAAATGAGCTGCCACACAACATCATCAGCAAAAAAATAAGAAAGTTATAGCTCATAGAATAAAGCGATGCAAAGATAATTATTTTTTATATAAAATTGTTTTCATTGCATAAAAGCGCCAAAACATAAAAAATGACATAAATGAGGTATCTCTGTAACTGTACTGACCCAAAGAATAAAACCGCTTTATCAATTTTACCGCACGCAGAACGGTGTAAACGCACCCCCCAAAAGAAATTCATGAAACGCTGGTTTTTGTTCATTCTGCGTCCCAAAAATCAGAATAAAAAGCGATCAAAAAAAGGCACATGCCCGAAAATAGTACCAATAAAAACATCAACTCGTCCTGCAAAAAATAAGACCTCAAATGACTCGGTGGGTCAAAATATGGAAAAATTATAGCTCTCAAAATGTGATGCATGAACTATTTTTAAAATAAAAAGCGTCTTTTAGTGTGCGACAGCTGCCAAACATTAAAACCATATCTAGTAAATCAAACCCCCTGTTATCACCCCCTTAGTTAGGGAAAAATAATAAAATAAAAAAAATGTATTTATTTCCATTTTCCCATTAGGGTTAGGGCTAGGGTTAGGGCTAGGGTTAGGGGTGTGTTGGGGTTAGGGTTGGAGTTACAATTTCGGGGTTTCCACTGTTTTGGTACATCAGGGGTTTTCCAATCGCAACATGGCGTCCGATCTCAATTCCAGCCAAAAAAGTCAAATGGCGCTGTTTCCCTTCCGAGCTCTGCCATGTGCCCAAATAGTGGTTTACCCCCACTTATGGGGTATCAGCGTACTTAGGACAAATTGCACAATAACGTTTGGGGTCCTGTTACCCTTTGGAAAATAAAAATTGGGGGTGAAAAGATCATTTTTGTGGAAAAAATATGATTTTTTAATTGTACGGCTGTACATTATAAACTTCTGTGAAGCCCTTGGTGGTTCAAAGTGCTCACCACATATCTAGATAAGTTCCTTGGGGGGTCTAGTTTCCAAAATGGGGTCACTTGTGGGGGGTTTCCACTGTTTAGGCACATCAGGAGCTCTCCAAACTTGACATGGCATCCGATCTGAATTCCAGCCAATTTTGCAGTGAAAAAGTCAAACGGCGCTCCTTACCTTCCGAGCTCTGCCATGTGCCCAAACAGTGGTTCCCCCCACATATCAGGTATCGGCGTACTCAGGACAAATTGCACAATAACTTTTCCAGTCCAATTTCTCCTGTTACCCTTGGTACAATAAAAAAATTGAACCTGAAGTATTTTTTTTTGTGAAAAAAAAGTTAAATGTTCATTTTTTTTTAAACATTCGAAAAATTCCTGTGAAACACCTGAAGGGTTAATAAACTTCTTGAATCTGGTTTTGAGCACCTTGAGGGATGCAGTTTTTAGAATGGTGTCACTTTTGGGTATTTTCTATCATATAGACCCTTCTAAGTGACTTCAAATGTGATGGGATCCGTAAAAATAAAATGGTGTTGTAAAAATGAGTCAACACCAGGAAGTTATAAGGGTCAACTTTTAACCCTTATAACTTCCTAACAAAAATAAATTTTTGTTCCCAAATTGTGCTGATGTAATGTGAGTGCCATATCTCTGTGATTTAAGAGCATAAAAATTCAAAGTTGGAAAATTGCGAAATTTTCAAAATTTTCGCCAAATTTCTGTTTTTTTTCACACATAAGCGCAAGTTATATGAATGAAATTTTACCACTAACATGAAGTTCAATATGTCACGAGAAAACGATGTCAGAATTACCGGGATCCATGGAAGCGTTCCAGAGTTATTACCTCATAAAGGGACAGTGGTAAAAATTGGCCCGGGCATTAACATGCAAACCACCCTTGGGAGTAAAGGAGTTAAGCATTTTTGCTGGTAAAAACGCTTAAAAAATGCAAAAAAAACTCTTACGTAGGCACACAGCCTTACTAATAATTTTCTTTTTATTATCATAATTTACAGGTTGAAATTATGGCCAAAAATATTAATGTGCTCATGTTTTCAACTGAATAATCCACTAGATGGAAACAGTTTTCTGTGTTGGTCTTTAGGTAGTTGAGAATCATTAAAGTATCTGACATCGGCAATTGTTACTATTATTTCTGTTCTGCTATGATGATATGTTGACAAATTTTTATTAAGTGATCTAATCATGAAGATGTGGAAGTATGAGAGATAATTAATGTGATCAGTGGAAGTTGCATGCTTTGTTAAAGTCTGGTATAATTACCAAATTAGGCATGTTTCTGGAAATACTGTAGTCATGTGGAATGTATTTTATCCTATTCCAGTAAATGCTTCCAAATTAAATTTTGTGGATTATATCCTGTATCTGACGCATTGCTGGAGTCCCATAACCCAATTACCCAATTTATGTAGCGGGAATTCACCGTCTCATATAAAATGCAATGAGGCTGCTTTGGTAGTAAATATGGAATGAAGCTAAAAATTTAATGTGGATTTAGGATTCATGATTGTTCACTACCATGTCACTGGGGAAAGGAAATGATCATGTTAGATATTATCATGCTTGTGCCTTTGTTTCCCCCCAAAACAGGCAAGGCTAGTAATATTTGACTTATTACTCCCTCCACATAGAAATAAATATGCATAATGACCACTTTGTGCATACATCATCTCCACACACAGTGGTCCCGTTGGGTCTTACATCAGAAATCCCCCACAAAGCGGGATTCAGACATATATGCTGACATAGATTATAATCGTGCAGAAACAGTAAATGTGTCCTCTGTCGTGAATTTTTTTTCGGGAATATACACCTACTGGAGGCGAACACTCAGACGTAGTAGACTGCGTCTGGGTGTCCGCCTCCAGTAAGTGTAAATTCCCGAAAATTAGATAATACAAACCTCCAATTCCTGCAACTGTGGGTCACCTTGAAGTCGTTTAGAATTTTTGGAACAAAATGCAATGTAGTCATTTTTGGATATTTTTTTCAATATGACAACTACTGGTAAACATGATTATTAGTGATGATTGAATAGTGAAATATTCGGGAAAATCGGCACAAATAATTTCTATTATCCGTGGATTTGTACCGAATGACGAATCCAATGCAAGTCAATGGGAAAGCCGAATATTTTTCTGCTGGACCCAACAAATATGTCTGGGGGCATATGAAAAAAGCTGAAATTGATGGGAAATAGCTAAAACTAAATGAGAACAGCATGGAGAAGATGCCTGCATGCCTTTCTGACTCACATATGGTATCTGGGAATAATGTTGTCACACTATTCTGCCAGTTTTACGTATTTTTAAAAAGACCTACCAAACCAAACCAAAATTTTTTTTTTAAAGGGAAAAATGCTAAGAAACATTTTTTTCTTCATAATTACATGTATATAATGCTAAATAAAAATCCCCTCCCCCAAAAAAGATATTATACCTCCCCTTCACCACATGTTCACGTGAAGCGTTTTGGCTTTAATCTTTCCTTTAACATTTGTGAGGGCTCTCACTTCTACATTCGGGAGGTCACTCCCTCATGCCAAATAGTTGGCAAGATAGTGGAATACATAGTCCCCATCCCTTTACAATGCTATTTGAAACATGCCCATTTGAATTTTGGGCTTTGCCCACCACCATCACCATATCTACCGCCATGTCATTATGCGGCCATCGCTTACAATTTACAGAGTGCCAGGAGATGCCATGAAACCAGAATTTTGTAAGGGCCCTCAGGTGGCCCTGTATCATACATTTGGGAAAGCTTTCACTCCTACATTTTGGAGGTCCCTACCTCATGCCAAATAGTTCGCAAGACAGTGGAGTACATATTCCCCATCCCTTTACAATGCCATTTCAAACATGCTCATTTGAATTTTGGGCTTTGCCCACCACCACCACCACCACCATGTCCTCCGCCATGTCATTATGCAGTCCTCACTTTTAAATTTCAGAGGGCAACCAGGTGCTATTAAACCTGCGTTTTGTAAGGTCCGTAAGGTTCACAGTTCATTTTTGCCGCCGGATCCCAATGGAACCACTGTCATAGCGGGTCAAGACGCTGTAAGGTGAATATAAAACAGGAGATGGGGGAGCTGTATGATCAATGTCAGGAAATTGGATTCTACCAGACACCAAAAGCATTAGAATTAAATTCTGAATACAGTGTATGCAAGTGAGGGCCTGTATTGTGGTCAGTCTGTCAGGCCTGAAACCCATGTCAGGAACATGTACAAGCCTCATTTTACTTGGAAGCAGCCTCCTCTAAGGAAAGAGAAAGGAGTACCATTGACCAATCTGTACAAGACTAAGCACTTCTTCTGGAAACTATCCAACCAGGTTGAATGTACAGTATCTTTTGCATGGTTTTGAGCAACAATGGAGTAATTACAGGATATGTCCCAGAGAGTGTCAAGGTATGTGGAGTATATTACTCAGGTGACAGGCAGTACTACAGAGCTTAGGTAAAGGCCTTAGCTTGGCAACTACCATGTTCCAATATGTGGAAGGCTGCGGTCTGAATACGTCTGTGGAGTGTGTTAACCCAGTCTCTCAGATGTGCTTAAAATTTACAGAAACTGTCCAATACACCACCACCATTTTTTGTAAGGACCCAAATGTAAAAAATGTAAGGGAAGCGACAGTTTAATAAAGAGACAGAAGTCTCATTTAGGATCCTGGATAAGTCAGCAATGGTCTTTTCCAGCACCGAACAATGTAAAGTGCTGACGATAATGTATGTCCTATCTAACTAACAATTCATGAGCAGACATATATGCATATATGCTGACAAGGGACAACTGAACGCTGTGTAAATGGGTTAAGTAAAAATGTTTCTTGTTGTATTTATTACTCTTTGCTAACTGGTACTGTTACATGTTTGCATGTATTACCACACGTATGACATGGTACTGCTACCTCTTCTGGGTATTACCATATTTTTGTCTTCACGTTTTACTGTATTATTGAGTTCACTTGCACATAGTTGTGATAATTAGAGTTCAGCGAAATGGGTCGGCCAAATTCAGAATTAGCCGACTTTTGCTAAAGTCGGGTTTCGCCGATCGAAACCCGACCATAGCGTGAGGTCGGCTATGAAGCGGTGGATACCGCGTTCTCCAGGGCATACTATGCCACCACCCACCAACGCTACATCACACAGCATGGTAAACGTGATTCTACGAAGCATGAATTCTTAAGTGACTCCAAGCCTGACACTAAACCCATCATATAGAATTTCTTACTGCATTATTACCCGTCAGTCCAGTTACAAATTATTACCGATAAATACAAGAATAATCACTAACATGGATCAGACTATCCACACCATTATTACAGTGGTGGCTTGATATTGAATACATTGCAAATCTTTCCAAGAGAGCAGTCTGGCTTACTGATGAAGGCTTGTTTGTATAAGCCGAAACGTCTAAAAAATTTGAGACTGCAAATAAAATCTTCACTTTGCAACAAGTTGAGTGCCAAAATTTTTTTCATTGGCTATGAGGTCGCCAACTTACGTGCCAAAGTCACGTTTCCCACAATGCTTCCTGCGCCTTTTGTCAGCCAATCATCAAGGACCCACACTGTGGGCAACGCGAATACATAGGCAGCGGCCCCCACCATCTTAGAGAAGGGCATCCAAGTGATTGGCTGGCTTTGTGTGGCGTCACAGTGGCTATAAAAGGCCGTGACCGCCGAAGGCCATCTTACTTCTGCCGATCTTAGCATAGGGAGAGGTTGCTGCTGCTCGTTCTCAATAGGGAGAGTGTTTAGACAGGCAAAAAAAAAAAATTGCTTCTGCTGACAGCGATTTTCACTGTACAACACAACTGTATAGTGTACAGTGACAGGGGAGGATATATTTGTGTGCAGCAGCTATGTTGGTTATTAAGCTGCCTTATAAGGCTCCCTGATAGCTGCATTGCTGTTTGCACAGTGCTGTGCAGAGTGCTTTTTTAAAACCAAAAAAACTTTTATTCCTTTTCTCTGCACAGTTACCAAGCGTTCATTTTTTCACACTTTTGTGTGCAGCAGCGCTGGTTATTAGGCTGCCTTATAAGGCTACCTGATAGCTGCATTGCTGTTTGCACAGTGCTGTGCAGAGTGCTTTTTTAAAAGCAAAAAAAATTTTATTCCTTTTCTCTGCACAGTAGTTACTGAGCGTAAATTTTTGCACACACCATATAGAGGTGTACGCACCTCACACACTACCGTGTACCGGCTGGTATCATGGACAAATACATGCTATATGTGTGTGACTCTGTCAAAAGATACACGGAGATTAACATTTTTCCATACATACACAGTATAGAGGTGTCCGATTCTCAAACAGTATCGGATATCTGCTGTTCTTATTACGGTCACATCTACACAGAGTCAGCGTGTGTGAATGACATTCCGTAAATACATATACGGACATTTCCAATTCTCCATACACTGTATTGAGCTGTCCGATTCTCAAACAGTATTGTATATCTGCTGTTCTTATTATGGTCACATCTATACAGAGTCAGCGTGTGTGTATGACACTCCGTAAATACATATACGGAGATTGACAGTTTCACCAACAATGTATACAGCTGTACACCTCTGATACAGTACCGTACATCTGCTTGTTGGATTACGTGAAATGCATACTGGGTGAGCATCTGTAACTCACAAAATATATACGGAGATTTCACTTCTTACATACACCTTACACAGCTGTACGCTACTCATACAGTACCATTTTTCTGCTGCTTTTTTTGGTACATTTTCCCAAACATGAGGAAGTCTGGTGGAAGAGACCGCGGACGTGGGCGGGGAGGCGCAGCTGGTACTGATGGTGGTGGTGCATCGGCTGGTTCTGGCAAAAGCACAATAGCAGCTAAGGCAGGAGGTGGTGAGCCTGCGTCATCGTCTGGCACAAGAAGGCCTTTAAGGTTCCCTTTTCTGGGAGTAGGTAAACTGCTTTTAAAGTCAGAGCATCAGGAACTGGTTTTGCCTTACATTGCCGATAAAGCCTCCAGCTCTATCGCCTCCTCTTCTGAAGTTTAAAAAAATGCAAGCACTGAGTCGTCAGTGCAGGCTTCTGGTCAGGAACCACCCCTTTCCTTGTCTCCTTCAGCCCCCACTAAAAGTGAAGGATGCCGCAGCCCACACTTCAGACTACTCCATGGAGCTCTTTTCACATGCCATGGCTGTGTTATCAAGTGAAATTCTGAAGTCCCCAGTCCAACATGAATCGGAGATGGAGTGCACTGATGCACAGCCACTGCTAGATGATTTTGCTGGTACATTGACCCAGAGCACTACATTGCTCTCGCAGTCTGATACATGCACCGCGATTGTGTTCAGCTGCATTTGGGGATATTTAAGGGTGGCCCGTTATGGCACACTAAACCGCACCTTGAGAAAGTGAAAGCGAAACGCGCGTCGGTCGCGGCGGGCTTTGGTCCATATCAGCACAATATGGGTAAACACTTTGCTTGAGCACTTTCTTACACCCCTGCTTATGGCAAAAATAGCGCTTTTTTACTTTTAATATTGGTGACCTTAGCCATCATTGCCTGATCCTTACATTTGACTATATGTATGTGCTGTTGATGTGATGTTTGTTGTATTATCTTTTTAATATAATAAAATCTATTACTATTTTTTGTAAATATGGACTTTATACTCCATTGTGTCCTTTGGTTTCACAATGGTACATTGACCCACAGCACTACATTCCCCTCGCACTCTACAGAGCCAGAATGTGAGACTGATGACATCCCGCATACTATACCACCTTACACGGTGACACAGAGGAAGGTGCAGATGAAAGTGCCGGTTCCCTGAGCAGGTGGGGATGTCCTACTTGTGGGCGATGGCAGTGGCACAAGACCCCTCATAGTACGCAAAAGTGTCTCTGCCGGTGGGAGGGACCACTCGCCGTCAGACATACCGTCGTACTATGAGGGGCCTTGTACCAATGCCGTCGCCCATGAGTGGGCCCCCCATGCTTGCTCAGGGCCACAGCCCTTGCAATACTTACCTCTCCCTGCTCCACCGCCGTGACATCTTCCACCTTTCCTGACAGTGACATTCAGTTTACAGAGCTTGATGACATCACGTGTGTATGCCCTCTACCGAAACAGTACAATTGCAGAGAGCTTGAAGATGGCAATGCTGAGGAGTCCAGAGTAGAGCAGTGCCCAGCGAGGAGAGGTATTTAATTTTTTTAAATATTGGGAGCATTTTTTTGGGAGCAATAAACACTGGAGAATGATATATGGGGCCCATCATGCACTGGAGCATCATCCATTTGGCCCATCATATACTGGAGCATTCCAAATGGGGGACATCAGACACTGGAGCAGCATTTACGGGGCCCATTATATACTGGAGCATTAGAAATGGGGCCCATTATATATGGACTCTATAGAACATTATTTGGGCCCACAACACACTGGAGCATCATCCATGGAGACCATCATATACTGTAGCATTATGTGGAGCTCATCATATACTGTATGGAACATTATATGGGACCAATTATTCTGTATGAAGAAATATATGGGGCTCATTATTCTGTATGGCACACTAGGTGGTGGCCATAATACTGAATGGAGTAATATACTGTCTGTTTTTTGAGCTATTGTAGAACTTAAAATAGATATCAGTCATGTCATGTAAGCAGTGAAGTATTTTTCATTGTACTCTACCTATATTTCTGTGCCGTATCGGAGCATTATGAATTGTGGTATGTGTTCAATGGGCGCACTGACACTCTTTGGCCCAGAGCACACGAAAACCTGGCACCAGCCCTACCCCCCACAACTTTAGCGAAATAACCCCCAGTTTTCAATGCGTAACTATTATAATAAAGTAAATTTAGGTTGACAAGCTTAAGTAATAAGAATTGATGTCCTTGGCATTGAAATGGGCACTGTAGGTGTGTTTACTGTCGCCCACTCCCTGCTGACTTTGCTTCCCCATTGACTTGCATTGGGTTTCATGTTTCAGTCGGACCTCGACTTTTCCCTATAGTTGGCAGATTTCATTCGACCCGACTTTTGAGAAAGTTGGGTTTCATGAAACCCGACTCGACCCGAAAAAAGGCAAAGTCGCTCATCTCTAGTGATAATGTTTACAGCATTTCATAATTTGTCATTTATAGTATAGGGAAAGCGTGGTGCTCTGTTTGGGGCACTAGAGGGGGCAGGATATGGTTAAGTGTTGGAGGGGCTGCTGGGAGTTAACATTAGAGAGGAAGGGAAGTTAGTTGAGACAGGATCAGGGTGCCCGAAGTGTCCACATGGGCTATAGGCCCAGGACGGCTCAGCAGCCACACAACGTTAAGAAACTACAGCCCACGTTATCCACAGCCACTAGACATCAGTACAGTGGGTCAGTACAGCAGAGAGAAGATGTGGTGACTCATAGCCTGGGCGGAAGCCTTTAGGGTGGGAGTTGGTTGGAGTGAGGAACAGAAGGAAGTTGAAGCTTTGCAGGGAATGGTACAGACGGGTCGGATGCTTTTCCAGAGGCAACCAAACCGGGTGGCAGATGATTTCAAGTCTGGGGTGAAACAGGCAGAGGGAATTGTCATGTAGGCGAGATTAGGCCAGGAAGAAACTGGGGAGCAGTCTTGTACAGTCCGGTCCGGGCATGTACTGCACAGAAGCGACAGCAAAGCAGGGAGAGATGAGGGTACAAGTGAAGTTGAATGTGTATCTCTTGATGTGCCAACTGTGGATATAATGTGTGAAGTTATCAGTAAATAAAACATTCAAGTTACTCTGGACTGTGTCTCAATTACTGGGCGTCGCCTCGGAGGAGGGCCATCGCGGTTTGGGAAGTGCCCAGGGAGATCCGAACCTGGAGACGCAGGCACGCTGAAGAGTGAAATGTAATTCTCTGTGAGGGAAGGCCTGGAAACTGATGATTTAGTGTCTCTGGCCATGACTATAGTCCTGGCCTCCCCTTACAGCTGCGCTGGAACAACAAACTGGACGTGGTTGCTGACTGTTGTGTCTGTGCAACGGCAGGTTGTGGACAGGAAGCCTCAGCGCCTCCTTCCTGGACAGCAGAGTGGGAAGGATGTAAAACAGGGGAAGGGAGAGAGGTTTCACCGTCAGACACAGATTTTGCACCGATATGCTCCACCCACCTACTGGGGTGCTGCGTATATGAGCTGTATATTTCATATGCTAACAGAGGTATTATGTTGAATTTCTATTTATAAAGCGATGTATGGGTAAGATTTTAGAACTAGCAGCATATATATAGAGCATGTTTCATTACTCATATTACTGTTCTGTGTAAGGCTGAAATCTGAAGAATTGTGTGGAACATATTAATGTATTCATGTATCAAAATGTACTAGTGCACAACCAAAAATCAACATCAGGCTACCAGATACATGCTTAAAGAGACTGTGAGAAGGGCAACACAATAAACAAATTATAATAATAGAATATATATAGATTTAAAGTAGAAATTTGACCTTTGCACAATGTACAAAGATTTCCAAAAATTAACCCAAGGGGTCTGTAGAATACACGTTGAAAGACGCCATGAAGGGGACATAACAATACACTTTGCAGTTATTACAAGCGGTATCTAAAAAAACCATAATTTTTTATAGGTTTAATAAATAGCATATCTTTATCTAGCAGTTGTAATATTGGCACAAAGCATTCTGAGATACGCAAATGTGACTATCTCTAATTTTCTTGAGTCTTGTTGCAGTGTGTTATAAAAGCGATACCTTAAAAAAATTGCCACACATTGCTAGATATATTGAGTTTGTACATAACACCTCTGTGAGGGTACTTGTCAAAAGTAAAGCGAGGAATTTTTTTTCATAATCATAAAGCATTCAATATGAGAAAGGGTGACGTTAAGGCCTCTTTCACACATCAGGTTTTCGCCGTCAGGCGCGATCCGGCGGTTTTGACAGAAACCGGATCCGGCGAAATGCAATGCCTGATCCGGTTTCCCCCCCATTGACTTGCATTTGCGCCGGATCGCGCCGGATGGCCATGCGTTTCATCCGGTTTTCGCCGGATCCGGCAATGTGTCGCGATCCGGCGTCTGGAAAAAACGTCTACTGTAACGTTTTTTGTCTCCAGCGAAAAAGCCGGACACGCCGGATCCGGCGCGTCCGGCTTTTTCACACAATGAAAGCCTATGAGCGCCGCAATGCGCCGGATCCGGCGAAAGCCTGATCCGGCGGCCGGATCCGGTTTTTTGGTCTGAGCATGCTCAGTAGCTCTGCCCACAAGACATATATAAAAGCAAGACAGTGGGACCCACAGCCACACCCAACATGCCACCCAAGACAGCAACCAGGCGCAGGAGAAGGCAGGAGACATCTGCAGCAGCACCATCAGCACCACCCCAATTGGAGCAGCATGCTGAACAACGGGAGGGGAGTCCAGCAGCAGATGAGAGACGGTAATTATCAAATCACCCATTCCTCCAAACTAGGGCTATTGAATATCAAGATATTCATTGGCCCTTTGTTTCTCTTTATTCAACAGCCGCCCAATAGATGCAGCAGCAGCAGCAGCAGCAGCAATGGCAGCAGCTGGAACACCACCCACAGGCATGGAGTGTGGCCACCAGGAAGACAGCACATCATCTTCTGGGAGCCCTCCCTCGCATCGTCAGCGTTTGACGGTAAGTTTTTATTTCCAAAATCCATCTTCTCTGTAATATATGTCTATTCATGGCCTTTTATTTCAAAACAGGAATCACAAGATGAAGAGGAGCTCCCAGAAGAAGAAGGAAGGGGTGGACAGACACCTGGAGTGGGCTCACAATTGGTAAGTTTTTTGCATCAAACGCAGAAACACAACATCACACTACACACAACACATAGAAAACAATGTTCTGCAGACCACACACAGCAAACAAATGCCTACATCCAAAGACATAACTTTTTTGTTTTCTTCTCTAGTCTTCCCTATCTGGTGCTTGGCCAAGAGGTCCTCGCAGTGCCTCCCAGGGTCGTCGGCGACAGCAACGCGGCGGTCACCAGCGTGCAAGTATAAATATTTTTGCTTTGTTTTTTTGCACTTTTTATTTCATTTCTTTTGTGGAGGCTAATTATGTTATTTTTGTCTTTTTCTTTAACAGCCTTCACAGCGTGCTCCCGACTCTGACGTTGAGGATGGAGGGATTGATGTGGACCGCCTCATCGATCTCGTCAGAGAAAGGGAGCCGCTCTGGAATATGGCTGACCGCCGCCACGCTGACCTGATCGTTACCCGACGACTCTGGGAGGAAATCTGTTCGCTCCTTGTGGGCCGCTGGGAGGACCTCGATGTTCGGGCCCAGATTACAGAGCGTAAGTATATACAGTACCGGTTGCTTGATTTAAACCAGTGTTTCCCGAACTCCAGTCCTCGTGGTCCCCACGGATCATGTGTTCAGGATTTCTATTTACTATGGAAATCCTGAAAACATGACCCCTGGGGACCATGAGGACTGGAGTTTGGGAAACACTGATGTTGTATACTAACCACTCCTTTCTCGTTTCAGGGAACAGAATTGTGAATCGGTGGCGGTCTGTGAGGGATCGTTTCAAGAAGGAGTTCAATAAAGAGATGCGGGCCCCGAGTGGATCTGGAGGACGCAGGAGCAAGTACAAGTACGCAGAAGCCCTGTCGTTCCTCCGGGAAACAATGGTCACCAGAAGGTAAATATTACACACCACATGTGAAAAAAAATGTTAGATGTAAATTTTTTTTTCAGCCAGGGCCATACCATGTCAGTATTTTAATTGTTTTTTTTTCTCTTTATTCCACAGCACGGTGAGCAGCACTCGGGAGCTGGCACGATTGGACCCTTCTGAGGCGATCCCTGAGGAGACCGGCACCGAGGGACACTTCGACCGCCCCGGTACATCTGCACCTTCCCAACCTTCCCACACATTCGACCCATCTGTCCCATCCACCAGCACAGGAGCATCGTGGCCGCCTACATTACATGAAGCTGCTGGTGAGGAGATCGCTTTCCCTTTACCCCACCCTTCTGCCCCTGCCACCTCTAGTACACCTGCGGGTACTGGGCGGCAGCGGCAGAGGGGTCAGGAAAAGACTTATGCGCCAGAGTTCTTGCATCTGAATGCATCTTTCCAGAACTGTCTAAAAGTCTTGTCAGAGCAAATCTCCGCAGGCTATCAGCAGATCAACTCCAGCATTCTGGAGGTGAAGACACTTCTGCAAACCATGCATTCAGAAGCAAGATCTTCACCAAACCACACGTTTTTCAGGTCTGTTGTGGAGCGCATGGAAACGCTCTCTCCTGCCCAGCAGATGCATGTAATGCATTCATGCCACGCTGCTCTCCAGCAAGTTACCTCCCAACCTCCTCCTCCTCCCACCACAGTAGTTCCTCCACCTGCACCCCCTCCAGCCACTTTCCATCCTCCCCCTCCTATTACATCTACACCCCGTCCAGCCACTTTCCATCCTCCCCCTCCTATTACATCTACACCCCCTCCAGCCACTTTCCATCCTCCCCCTCCTATTACATCTACACCCCCTCCAGCCACTTTCCATCCTCCCCCTCCTATTACATACCATCCACCTCCAGCCACTTTCCATCCTCCCCCTCCTATTACATACCATCCACCTCCCCAGCACCATCCACCTCCCCAGCACCATCCACCTCCCCAGCACCATCCACCTCCCCAGCACCAGCAACCTCCCCAGCACCAGCAACCTCACCAGTACCAGCAACCTCCACAGTACCTGCAAACTCCCCAGCACCAGCAACCTCCCCAGTACCAGACATCTCCCCACTTCCAGCAACCTGCCCCATACCAGACATCTCCCCACTTCCAGCAACCTGCCCCGTACCAGACATCTCCCCACTTCCAGCAACCTGCCCCGTACCAGACATCTCCCCACTTCCAGCAACCTGCCCCGTACCAAACTCCTTCCCCATACAACTTGCCATCAACATCATCTGCTCCTACAGTCCCTGCCCAACCCTCCACTCCACCACACACCACCTCTTCTGCTTCCCACATGTCCACCCATTCTGTAGTTTTTTCCACACCTTCACCTCTAACTGTTCCTTCCCCACCACGATCCCAGTCCTCTCTCCACACTCCCAGTGTCGAAGTGTCCCGCAGCCCCTACAGCAGTATTTCCACCACACACTACACCGAATTATAATGTGTGTATTTAAATAAAAATGACCAGTTTTATGGTTTCAGTTTTATAGTTTCAAATTTTTATTAAACATGTTTATTAAAATTTTAAAAAAGTTTACTAAAAAAAACATTTTTCAATAAAAGTTAAATTATTTTACACTGGTTGTCTGTCATTTCTTTCTGCGGCGAAAAAGGTTAAATACAGGGTATTTAAAAGGTGAAATGGTATTCAAAACTAGGTATATAACTGTGGGTAAATTTTAGCTTTTTGCCACAGTTGTGTTCCTGGTTGTGTTTGAAGCAAAGTATTTCACCTAAAAAGTTGTGTTTATTGTTGGTGATTTCCTAACAATGTACACAACTTTTGTTAAAAGGTGAAATACTTTGCATAAAACACAACCAGGTACACACCTGTGGCCTAAAGCTAAAAATAGAGACCATGACAAGATAGCCAACTTTGGTTGGCAAAGGTATATACTGTTGGTACAGAAGGTACACAAGTTTGGTTAGGGCACAAATCTTTCACACTCTGTCATCCTGCCAGTGTACTCTGCCTTGAGGTGACATAAAGTATAGTGCAAAATTGTCCCTCATTACTGAAACCGTCACAGAACTTCTAGTGGTAATGTCATGGTAATCTTGCAAGGTGGTTTCTTCAGAGGTGTCCTCAATGGAAATGGGTTCCTTGCAGATAACAAAATTGTGGAGTACCACGCACGCTTTGATCACCTCGTCCACAGTTTCTGTCTTGAGGTTGATCGCAGTCAATAGGACCCGCCATTTGGCTGTCAGAATACCAAAGGTACATTCAACCATTCTTCTTGCTCTTGTGAGGCGGTAATTAAAAATGCGTTTTGGTCTTGTCAATCCTCTGCTAGAGTACGGTTTCAAAAGGTGTTCTGACAGCTGGAAGGCTTCATCCCCTACACAGACAAATGGCATAGGTGGACCAGATGTTTGCGGCAGCGGTCTAGGTGGTGGGAACTGGAAGGTGTTTCCATACAGTTTACGCCCCATGGCAGACAGTTTGAAAACTTGAGAGTCATTGGAGCGGCCATAGGCCCCAATATCAACCGCAATAAATTTGTATTCCGCGTCAGCGATGGCCATGAGGACAATTGAAAAATATTTCTTGTAATTGAAATATTCCGATCCCGATCCAGCTGGCTTTACAATGCGGATATGTTTCCCGTCCACAGCGCCCAAGCAGTTTGGAAACTGACATATCTGTTGAAACTTGTCAGCAATTTCAATCCACCTCTCTGTTGTGGGCTCTGGTAAAAACTCTTCAGCTAAGGAGTCCCACAGTGCACGGCATGTGTACTTCACAATTCCAGATATGGTGGAAATCCCGAGTCTGTACTGGAAATGCAGTGACGAAAGGGATTCTCCAGTTGCAAGAAATCTGTGGGGAATTAACAAACAATAAATTAGTTTTAAATCACAGCATTACATACCAAAACTGACCTATAACACTTGGAGATACAAATTACCACCAACAAGATTGCAGTGAAAGTGTGCTCTGATGCGATCATATCCAATAAATGTGGCTTACCTTAAAGTCACCATCAGACGCTCTGCGGGTGAAACTGAGAAGCGGCAATAGGTGTCCGCTTTTCTTATGAGGTGTGCAATGCGCTCCACCAAGTAATCAAAATTCTCCATTTTCATCCTAACATATCCAAAAAATTTATCCGGGTTTCGTCGAAGGTCCATGCATAGTGTAGAATAGACCCCACGCGTCATTCTCTTGGCTGTGATGGGGTGGATCCACAAACGTCGTCTACGATGCCTGATGCGCTGCTGTCTCGCTCTCTCCTTCTCCAGAACAATCACCCTCAAACGATTTGCCTCCGCTGTAAAATCCGCCAAATTCTTCAAAATATTTCCAATGACAACATCCATCTTCACCAGTACTTGCTCTTCTCTCCAACCTGCACTTTCTCCTCTACAACCTGTCAAAGAAGGGCTGTAGGAACATGCTATATATAGTTTTCCAGTAGCCAATCCCGTTCGGAAGGCCACAAGGGTCAATTTTAAAAACCGGATCCGGCGTAATCCGTCGAAAAACGGATAGAAAAACGGATGAACCGGATGAGATGGATTCGGTTTTGCCTGTCAAGAAAAAGACGGATCCGGCAGAAAACCGGATCCGTCACATCAGGTTTTACTAAACATTTGCCGGATCCGGCGTTCCGGCATGACGCCGGATCGCGCCTGACGCCGAAAACCTGATGTGTGAAAGTAGCCTAAGGGATGTGGATGTAGTAGTGCCTGCCAAGGCAGTGTTACAGATCAGAAGGTGACTGGATCTCATTCTAGCTTCCTGTCAAATATGGTCAGCGTGCTACACCACTGATGAACCCAGACATTTGCGAGAATGTTGTGGGTTGGCTGGCAGACAAAGGCTCCAGTGTGTTGACAAGCAGCATCACAAAGTCTTTCACATGGTCCAACCTCAGTAGCCAAGAGGCAGGGCCTCTGAATCCTCAACCTGGTTCTCCTTCCTCCCACTATCAAGAATCCCAAAAGACATATGACTCAAATGCTGGTCACTCTGAGGAACTGTTTATGTTCCCTTGTAATTTGTCAGGCCTCTCAACATGCATCATTAAAGAGGGTCATAACATTTGAGCACCCACAGCCAGGAGAAAGCCATGTTGGGGAAGGGCAATTCATGTCTGAAGAGGTGGAAGATAATCATGACGCACAGTTGCCATCAGGTCAGTCTAAAATCGCAACTCAGAAGGAGGCTCAGATTGAGGAATTGGAAGCTGATGCGGTCGATGATGAGGCCACTGATCCAACCTGGCACGGTGGCACACCTAGCAAGCACAGCTGTGCATAGAGGGATGGATTCATAGCACCAAAACAGGCAAGAAGAGGTAGTGGTTTGACCAGAGGGAGAACTCAGTCATCTGTTCCACAGAGCCCCGCACTCGGGAAGATAACAGGCCAAGGGTGCGTTGTTCCCCTGTATGGCAGGTTTTTCTGAAATTCCAAATAGTAATACAAAAAACTTCGGCACTCATATGTGAAATTTATTAACCAATAGTCAAAAGAAATGAGGAAAAACACCACCACATAACAAAAACAAAAAAATGACCCTGATGTAGACAGATACATTCCTGCAACTTTTTAGCGTTAGTAGCCTATCTCAAGCAAAATCTTCAGGGTGCGCAGTATGTGGGCAAAAAGATATACTCCAGGAGCCTGTGGGGAGTGAGGCATAAGGGATAAAGGACGCGCTCCTGGACCGATCAGTGGTTCTCCCTGCTGAACCTCCAACCAGGTCTAGTTGTGTGCGATTATGGGTGTAATTTCGTGGTGACTTTAAAGCTTGCAAACTGGTAAACACGTTCAATGCATGGCCCAGTGTCTGAATTCCAGCTTCTCAATGCCCTTCAGAGTAGCACTGAGCCCCCATACAAAACAACTGCCGAGTGGGTGTGGATTGATGACATTTGTGAGGTTCTTCAAAACTTTGAGTACTGAACAAAGATGATGAGCGCTGATGACGCTATTGTCAGCGTAAATATCCTGCTGCTCTGCCTATTAAAACATTCACTGCAGAAACTCCATGAGGAAGCTTTGAATGCCAAGCAGATGGCTATGGAGCAAGATTTTAAAGTGGCTGATACCACACAGCCCAGCCTCACACAATATTCTCAAGCCACATTGGATGATGAGGAACAGGAGGAGGAGGAGGAAGATGAGGAAGAACAGGAGTTTTTAATCTGCGCTACACAGGGACTCCCAATCCTAGCTTCATGCCTGTCCAGCATGGATGGCCTGAAGAGGATAAGGAGGAGGAGGAGGCTATGCATTGTGAGGAAGAAATGATGGTTAGTGTTCTTCCTGTTGAGAACACTAAACATTTCACTCTTTGTAGTCTGCCACACATGGCAGAGTTCATGTCCAGATGCCTTTCCCAAGACCCTTCCGTGAAACACATTTTGTCCAACATGAAATACTGGCTGTGCACCTTTCTTGACCCACGGTACAAGGAGAAATTTGCTTCTCTCATTTTTTAGGCAGATGTCCCATTTTCAGTGCATGTATGCCAGAGGGCCGTTGTGGAAAACTTGCTAAAAAAGATTACCCTCAGACAATACTGCTGGCAGAGGTATTTTCTCTTTTCACCCATAAGGATTATAGGGGATGTCCACACACACCAAGTGCAACTCGGGCGGGTGTCCACCAGTTGGCACATTTTCATGAGAACGTCACATCAACAAGGGCTATCTGTTGGTGTAACTATGACGAGGAGGGAGAAGTTGACCAAGATGGTGAAGGACTACTTAAGTGACCATACCAACATCGTTCCTTATTCTTCAGTGTCCTTTAACTATTGGTTGTCCAAGCTCCACATTCGACTGACCTCTCCTTCTACATCTTGGAAATGCTGCCAAGCCCTGCTGCAAGTGTGTTGTCTGAGTGGGTTTTTAGTTTGGCTGGTGCAATCATAACGGATAGGCGCACACGCCAGTCAACATAAAAGGCAGACAGTGGGATGCTAGTCATGTCTCACGGCCAAGCCGTGAGTCAGAGTGGTCAAGGAGTCCAAGGTCAGAAGCCAGGAGGGTATGTCATAAACAGAAGGAATAGTCAGACAGCTGAAAGAAAGAAAAGCGCAATAGGGTCTTACCCGAGTAGGGATTGATATGAAATCAAATCATTATACTCACCTTATGTAGGAGAGTTACAGACATATAGGAACGAAAGGTCAGGCTGCTGCACATCCAAAGGGCCACTCCGTGACCCCAAATCATCAGATTGCAAAGGAGAAAGTTTATGGATTAAACGTGCGCTGCTTGACAGATCAATCCTTCCAGATTATATTGATTGTACTTTTATTTCCCAACGCGTTTCGAAGTTTACACTTCTTCCTCACTGGATGACAATGTCATCCCCTGAGGAAGAAGTGTAAACTTCGAAACGCGTTGGGAAATAAAAGTACAATCAATATAATCTGGAAGGAGTGATCTGTCAAGCAGCGCACGTTTAATCCATAAACTTTCTCCTTTGCAATCTGATAAACAGAAGGGAGAGACAGAAGCGTAGTGAGGTAACATTCCGAGGTCAGAGTACCGGGAGGATAATGGAACAGAGCTGAAGGGGTTAAACATATGGATGATCAGAATGATGTCCAAGGTCAGGCAACAGATCAAGCATACAGAACTCAAGGCACAGTAAATCACAAACCTCACAAGCTGAATGCACGTCTGGCAGAGTTTTTGGAGACACAGATCAGTTAACAAGCATGGCAATTAACTGGATTAATGAACATATGGAGACAGCCGACACATCACAGTCTCAGATTGAATAGTTGAGATGTCAATCAACACACTGACAGCTCAGCATGCCTCTGTACCAGATTGGATGGCCAAGCTGTCAATAAAAGTACCGACAGCTTTAGCACACCCCTATATCAGATTGGACTGCCGAGCCATCAGTAACTGCTTCCCAGACACACTGAGGGGTGGAACCGTGACAGTACCACCTCTTCTAGGGGTGCCACCAGACCCCCAAGCTTTCCAGGAAATTTTAAATTGAAGGCCCTGAGTAACGATTGCCTTTATATCTCGAGAAGGGACCCAGGATCTCTCCTCTTGTCCATATCCCCTCCAGTGGTTGAGATACTGGATGGAATTATGGACCGTCCGAGAATCCACAACCCTCTGAACCTCATACTCTAAGCCACCATCTAATGAAAGCGGAGGAGGTGGGGATGCGGGAGATAATGCAGGATGGACATACTCCTTTAATAGGGATTTATGGAATACGATAGGGATGCGAAGGGATGGAGGAAGTTTAATCTAAATGCCACAGGATTGATCACCTCTAGGATCCTAGAATCTCATATGGACCAATAAACTTTGGACCCAACTTCGCCGACGGCACTTTAAGTTTAATGTTCCTAGTCGACAACCAAACCTTATCCCCAATCTTAAAAACAGGACCCACAAAACGTCTTCTATTGGCTCCTGTCGCACTGCCATAAAGCACCTTAAAATTTGTTCCAATGATTGATTTATGCTCTCAGTCTGACCATTGGTTTAAGGGTGATAAACAGATGAAAATGACCAGTCAATCCTAGTTTACTGCAAAAAGCTCTCCAAAATTTAGAGACAAATTGTACTCCCCTATAAGACAGAATGTTCAGAGGGATCCCATGTAACCTTACAATATGAGAAATAATCAATCTGGAGAGTGTCATTGCATTAGGTAATCCTGACAAAGGAACAAAATGAGCTTGTTTGCTGAATCGATCAACTACCACCCAAATTAATGGGAGGAGACACAGATTAGATATTAGAAAAAACTTTTTGACAGTTAGAGTGATCAATGAGTGGAACAAGCTGCCACAAGAAGTGGTGAGTTCTCCTTCAATGGAAGTCTTCAAACAGAGGCTGGACAGACATCTGACTGGGATGATTTAGCGAATCCTGCTTTGAGCAGGGGGTTGGACCAGATGGCCCAGGAGGTCCCTTCCAACTCTACGATTCTATGATTCTATGATTCAAATAGTAGTCTTCCCATCAGACAGATGCAAATCTGTAATGAAATCCATGGAAAAATGAGTCCATGGTCTTTCTGGAATAGGCAATGGAGTCAATTCCCCGGCCGGCCAGCTGGCTATGACTGACTTTGGCGCATGCACAGACTTCACAAGCAGATACAAAATCTTTAATATCATTATGCATGGATGGCCACCAAAAAAGTCTAGCAATGGCTTTCCTTATGACAGTAACCCCAGGATGACTAATTAACATGGAATCATGAAATTCTTGTAAAACCTGCAATATTAGATACACAGGCACAAATAATTTGGACCTTGGGGAAGTGGAAGGAGCCAATGATTTGGCTTTATGGATCTCTTTCAGCTACGAGGTTATCATAGACACCACTATACCTTGACATTGGATCGCTGAGCTTCCAAGTGACACCATTTTGGAAACTAGAAACCTTATGGAACTTATCTAGATGTGTACTGAGCATCTTGAAGCCACATGTAATTCACAGAAGTTTATAGCGTAGAGCTGTGGAAATAAAAAAATCACATTTTTCCAAAATAAATCTTTTTTAGCTCCATATTTTGCCTTTTCTTAAGGGTACCAGGAGAAATAGCTTCATACAATTTGTTCTGTGATCTCTCTTGAGTACTCCGATACCCCATATGTGGGGGGAAAACCACTGTTTCGGCGCACAACAGGGTTTTTTATTGCAAAAACTAATTTTTGCATCACCATATTTTGAGAGCTACAATTTTTTTATACCGTTTCGCATGGGCAAAATTGGTAAGGCAACTTAATTCTTCAGGTCAGTACGATTACAGCGATACCTCATTTATATAATTTTTTTATGTTTTGATGCTTTTACATAATAAAAAACATTTTATAGAAAAAGTTATTTTTTTTGCATCACATTATTCTGACAGCTAAAACTTTTTTATTTTTCTGCTGATAGAGCTGTATGGCAGCTTGTTTTTTATGGGACAAGATGACATTTTCAGTGGTACCTTTTTTATGTACATTCGTCTTTTTGTTATTGCACTTTTTGTTCGGCGGTATGATGATAAAGCATTGTTTTTTGCCTTTTTTATTTTTTTATGGTGTTCACTGAAGAGGTTAACTAGTGGGACAGTTTTATAGAGCGGGTTGTTACGGACGCAGTGAAACCAAATATGTGTAATGTTATTTTTTTTTATTTACATAAATCATAGAATCATAGAATCATAGAATCATAGAATCGTAGAGTTGGAAGGGACCTCCTGGGCCATCTGGTCCAACCCCCTGCTCAAAGCAGGATTCGCTAAATCATCCCAGTCAGATGTCTGTCCAGCCTCTGTTTGAAGACTTCCATTGAAGGAGAACTCACCACTTCTTGTGGCAGCCTGTTCCACTCATTGATCACTCTAACTGTCAAAAAGTTTTTTCTAATATCTAATCTGTGTCTCCTCCCATTCAGTTTCATCCCATTGCTTCTAGTCTTTCCTTGTGCAAATGAGAATAAAGTTGATCCTTCTACAATGTGACAGCCCTTTAGATATTTGTAGACAGCTATTAAGTCTCCTCTCAGTCTTCTCTTTTGCAAACTAAACATTCCCAAATCCTGCAACCTTTCCTCATAAGACAGGGTTTGCAGACCGGTCACCATTCTGGTCGCTCTTTTCTGAACTTGCTCCAGTTTGTTGATGTCTTTTTTAAAATGTGGTGCCCAAAACTGGACACAATATTCCAGATGAGGTCTGACCAAAGAGGAGTAGAGGGAAATAATGACTTCACGTGATCTAGACTGTATGCTTCTGTTAATACATCCTAGAATTGCATTTGCCTTTTTTGCTGCTGCATCACACTGTTGACTCATATTCAGTCTGTGATCTATTAGTATACCCAAGTCTTTTTCACATGTGCTGTCACTTAGCCCTATTCCTCCCATTCTATATATGCTTTTTCCATTTTTATTGCCCAGATGTAGTACTTTGCATTTCTCCCTGTTAAAAACCATTCTGTTAGTTGCTGCCCACTTCTCCAGTTTATTTAAATCTTTTTGAATCCTCTCTCTCTCTTCTCTAGTATTAGCTATCCCTCCTAGCTTTGTGTCATCAGCAAATTTAATCAGTTTACCCTCAATTCCTTCATCTAAATCGTTGATAAAGATGTTGAACAATACAGGGCCCAGGACAGAGACCTGTGGAACCCCACTTGAGACATTCTTCCAACTGGATGTGCAGCCATTTACGACCACTCTTTGGGTCCGATCACTAAGCCAGTTATGAATCCACCTAACAGTTGCCTTGTCCATTCCATACTTAATCATTTTTTCAATAAGGATTGTATGAGAGACTTTGTCAAATGCTTTGCTGAAGTCAAGATATACTATATCTACAGCATTTCCTTGATCCACCCAATCAGTGATACCATCATAGAAGGAAATTAAGTTAGTCTGACATGACTTATTAGTTACAAACCCATGCTGACTCTGTTTAATCACTTCATTCTTATCCAGGTATTGACATACATGTTGTTTAATAATTTGTTCAAAGATCTTTCCTGGTATAGAAGTCAGACTCACCGGCCTATAGTTACCTGGGTCCACCTTCTTCCCCTTTTTGAAGATAGGAACAACATTTGCTCTTCTCCAGTCTTCTGGCACTTCTCCTGTTCTCCAAGAATTTTCAAAGATTATAGAGAGGGGTTCAAAAATTTCTTCTGCTATCTCCTTCAGTAGTCTGGGGTGTAATTCATCTGGACCTGGAGACTTGAATTCATTTAGGCTAGCTAAGTGTTTCCTCACTATCTTTCTGTTTATAGATATCCTGGATTCTTCTATTCCCTTAATAGGACAGTGAATAACAGTTGATGTTACATTTCCTTTCTGAGAGAAAACAGATGCAAAATAGGAATTTAAAAGTTCAGCCTTCTCAACATCCTGTCTTACCATTTCATCATTTTCATCCTGTAAAAATCCTATAGCATCTTTGACTTTTCTTTTACTTTTGACATATCCCCAAAATCCTTTATTATTGCTTTTGACATCTCTTGCAAGCCTCAATTCATTTTCAGCTTTAGCTAATCTGATTTGTGCCCTGCAGGTTCTGCAGACAGCATTATATTCTTCTTTAGATATGCCTCCCTCTTTCCATTTTATAAACATTTTTTTCTTCCTTTTTAGCATGTGCTTAAGTTCTGTGTTCATCCATCCTGGTTTCCTTAACTGCTTCCTATTCTTCCCTCTTTTCGGAATTGTTAACAACTGTGCTTTGAGAATTTCATTTTTCAAGATTTCCCATCCTTCCTGGACATTTTTGTCTTTAAGGATATCCAGCCATTGGATCCCTCCAATTCTCTTTCTGAATCCCTTAAAATCTGCCTTTCTGAAATCTAACCTTGACGTCTGAGTCTTCACAGGTCTTCCGCCTCTAGTTATCCAAAATTCTAAAATGGCATGGTCGCTACCTCCTAGGGTCCCAGCCACTTTTACCTCCTCAACCATTTCCTCCCTGTTTATAAGGATTAGATCCAAGGTAGCAGTTCCTCTTGTTTTCTCCCTTACCTTTTGGAAGATAAAGTTGTCAGCAAGAGAGGATAAGAATTTCCTTGACCTGTTAGTTTTGCCTGAGAGAGATTCCCAACAAATGTCTGGATAGTTGAAATCTCCCATGACAACTATGTCATATTTTTTGGAGAACTTGGCCATTTGATGCATAAAGAGTTCATCCATAGCTTCAGCTTGCACAGGCGGCCTGTAGTAAATGCCTACAATGGTGTCCTTTCCATTGTTCTGTCCTTGTATTCTTACCCAAACAGTTTCCACAGAACTCCCAGTCTCTGAAGCTTCAATCGCTGTGCAGATATACGCGTTTCTAACATACAATGCGACACCCCCTCCTCGTTTATCAAGTCTGTTTCTTGCAAATAAGTTGTATCCTTCTAGTCTTGCATTCCAATCATGTGTATTGTCCCACCAAGTTTCAGTGATTCCAATGACATCATATTTCTTTTCCTGTGTTAGTAGTTCCAATTCTCCTTGTTTGTTGCCCATGCTTTGTGCATTAGTATAGAAACATTTCAGTTTGTGATTGGTTTCTCTTTCTCCAATATTTTTATTAATTAGATTCTTTCGTCTTTGTTCTTCCTTTCCACTTCTAATAGCAGAGTTCTCAATAGCATTTGTCAGGTGTATGGCTTTTTCTGGTCTTTTGCTTCCCTTCCCATGTTGTTCTAGTTTAACGCTCTCCTTACAAGTGTAGCAAGGCGACTTCCAAATACATGCTTACCAGTCTTCGTAAGATGCACCCCATCTCTAGCAAGTAGTCCATCGTATAAGTAGTTCACTCCGTGATCCAGAAATCCAAATCGTTGCTGACGGCACCATCGACGTAGCCAGTTGTTCACCTGCAGAATCTTATTCCACCTCCTTGTTCCATGGCCATCCACTGGGAGGATGGAAGAGAAGACCACCTGCGCTCCCAGTTCTTTCACTTTCTTGCCTAAGTCTTCAAAGTCTCTGCAGATGGTTTCCAGGTCGTTTCTTGCAGTGTCATTTGTCCCCACATGTAGTAGCAGGAATGGGTAGTCATCTGTAGGTCTGAAGAGTCCTGATATCCTGTCAGACACATCTTTAATTTTTGCACCTGGAAGACAACACATTTCTCTTGAAGTTATATCCGGTCTGCAGATAGCGGCCTCAGTTCCTCTCAACAGGGAATCCCCCATGACCACCACTCTCCGTTTCTTCTTCACAACATTTTTCTTTCTCCATCCAGGAGGACTCTGAAGGCGTACAAGGTTGCTGCTTGTTGGCAAAGTCTTATCCTGATGTATTTCTTCATTGTTTTCCTGCGTGAGAGCCTGGTACTGGTTTCTGAGCAGTATGGGTGCTGACTGCCTCCTGATCCTCCTGCTTCTCTGGGTCACATGTCTCCATTCCTCTGTTTCTTCAGGTGCACTTCGAATTTCTTCTCTTTCTGTAACATGAAGAGATAATTCTGCTCTGTCCAAGAACTCTTCACCTTCCTTAATGATCTTCAACGTAGCTAACCTCTCTTCGAGATTTTGCAACTTTTCCTCCAACAGGGACACAAGCTTGCATTTGTGGCATGTGAAGTTTGGCTTTTCCACTGGTAAGTCTGGGAACATGTAGCAAGAAATGCAGCTCACCAAATGGCTCCTGGCCTCTTCCATCTTGAGATTTCTTAAAAACGATGAAAGATGAGCCCAAATTCGCGCGCCTATCGGCGCGCGGTTTTTCCGATTTCCTCTTTTCAGCTGCAACGGCCAAAACCCAGTGATTGTTGAGCTCGCGGAGACTCTTCACTTATCCCAGAAGGCACTGGGAATATGCAAATGATCTCCTCAAGACTCTTCCCCTGGTTTTCCGATTTCCTCTTTTCAGCTGCAACGGCCAAAACCCAGTGATTGTTGAGCTCGCGGAGACTCTTCACTTATCCCAGAAGGCACTGGGAATATGCAAATGATCTCCTCAAGACTCTTCCCCTGGTTTTCCGATTTCCTCTTTTCAGCTGCAACGGCCAAAACCCAGTGATTGTTGAGCTCGCGGAGACTCTTCACTTATCCCAGAAGGCACTGGGAATATGCAAATGATCTCCTCAAGACTCTTCCCCTGGTTTTCCGATTTCCTCTTTTCAGCTGCAACGGCCAAAACCCAGTGATTGTTGAGCTCGCGGAGACTCTTCACTTATCCCAGAAGGCACTGGGAATATGCAAATGATCTCCTCAAGACTCTTCCCCTGGTTTTCCGATTTCCTCTTTTCAGCTGCAACGGCCAAAACTCAGTGATTGTTGAGCTCGCGGAGACTCTTCACTTATCCCAGAAGGCACTGGGAATATGCAAATGATCTCCTCAAGACTCTTCCCCTGGTTTTCCGATTTCCTCTTTTCAGCTGCAACGGCCAAAACCCAGTGATTGTTGAGCTCGCGGAGACTCTTCACTTATCCCAGAAGGCACTGGGAATATGCAAATGATCTCCTCAAGACTCTTCCCCTGGTTTAATGTATTTATTTGTATAATTTTTTTTTTCTTTATTTGGGGATTTTTAAATAATTTTTAAATATTTTTACACCTTATAATTTTTTTTTTAACTTTATTACATTGTCCCAGTATGGGACATTACTACTTTGTAATTAATGTCAGATCGCTGATCTGACACTTACCATTGCTGAGTATCAGATCAGTGATCTGACAGGCAGGGAAGGCACTGAGAAGCCACCTCCCTGCAGAACCCGGAAGGACCCTGCGGCCATCTTGGAGCCAGGGGTTTCCAGGGACACCACCGGAACAATGCGATCACATCACATTGTTCCGGTGGGAGCACGCAGGGAGCTGACACCCACACCCGATCACCGCGGCGCTCAGCGTGAGGCCACGGTAGTTCGGCGAAAGTCGGGAAGGGGATAAGGAACAGAATAACAAGTACCTGTTAGGACTGGGAAAACTGCTAAGAAAAAGAAGGTATTGAAAATGATCCTGATACTTGACCTTGGGTTTGAGGATCATCACGTCATTATCCATATAATACATTTTACAGTGACATTAGAGCAGCAATAAATGAAAGAAATGTCATGCATGTTCTTCTGATTCTGTGTAGCATGTGTTCTGAAGCATCAGCAGCATGGACAACCTTATAAAGCAGTACTAAACAGAAGAAATGACAGAGCAATGGAAAGCAATGGTGAGCTCATGCTCACTTGCGATGAAATCGGACTAATTCAATCCGATAAAAAAATCGGATTTAATTCGTGCTAATGTTAATCTATGATAGTTTAAAGACCGGATCAAGATCAGGCTGGAAAAAAAATCGCAGCATGCTGCGATTGTAATCATAAATCGGATCGCATCCAACAATAGAAGTCAATGGGTGCGATAAAAAATCACACAGCACTCGCATAGCACTTGCACCATGTGAGTGCTGTGCGATTTTTACGCACCTGTGTCCTTTGAAAAGCCGACAATTCATATGCGGCTATATAGTAAAATCACACTGACATGTTATAATAGAAAATATAGAATACATGTATACACATAGAATAGGTGTATATACAGTATGTACTATATATATGTCAGAGACACACATTTATGTATATCTTTATATTTCATAGAGAGATACATAGTAGAATAGCCATTAATTCATTTGTCGGCTTTTGGAAAATCATTGCAGAAGCTGACAGAATAGAAGACATGGTTTACATACAGTTAACCATTGCAAAACAGTTAGATTTATATACGTCAGTGACTAATAGTGTTAGTAGTACAGTATGTGCATGTAAAATTTGGACCTGTAGGTATTGTAGGGATTCTACTCGCTTAGGTGCGATGAGAGACAACCAGGAGGCATGTTCCTTTTAAAAATTCACAGGGTTTATTGCTTCATAACCCTTAAAGCAGCACATAACACAAGGCATAGCCTTTAGCTCAGGCGAAAACAAGCATGTGTCCATGATTTCAGGCTCAGTCCTGGAGCCTCAGCAAAACACAGGAGGCTTATCCCTCCTCACATACAGCCAATATCCATAGGCCTCCCCGGGTCAGCAGCCTCAGCACGTGGTCTTCAGGAGGGTAGCACACCTTCCACCAAATAGGCCTGCTGGGACCTTCCACAGGGCCCAATCAGATCCATGTGTTCTCTCTCACGTGACCAGACCTCAGGTACCTTATAAGGTCCATAACCACACCCACAGGTGATCACATGGCTATGACCTCACTAAAGGTCCTATTACACACAGCCACACATATACTTTATTATGACACTCTTAAATACACCTCTGGGTGGGTTTGTAGGTAACAAGACCCACCCATCTCTCTAGTTACCTGGAGACTTCTCCCTGACACATTGAAACAACACATCAGCAATATCATTGCTGATCAACACATAAGTCTCCATCTCAAGGCCACCCACCTTGAGATACATAACGATCCTTCAGCATCCTATACCCATTACCTCAATGGATATGCCTGTAGGCCCGTCCTGGGACACCCATATAGCGCCCCCTAGCGGACATAGTGGTCACTACACCACAGTATTTAATAAAAGAATAAAAAACAGCGACAAAGGAAATGCTTAAAAGAAAATAGGGGAATCTATATAACATGGATCTATGAGTATAGAAAAATAATAATAGAAAAATAACCCCCTCATAAAGCTGGACCTAAAAGTTAACTTTAGGACAGTCGGTAATGAGACAAAACAAAGCAAAAAATGGCCGAAGCCAAGGAAGAAACCGACCAAAGAGTCCCATATAATGTAATATAAAACAACAATAGTTTAATATTGATACAGGTACAATAACAGAATATTAATTAAAATGTAAAAAATTACATAGAAAATTTCAGACAAGGATGCCAAAAAGAGCAATCAATAATAAATAATGTTAAAATATATATAAAAAAATGAATAAAATGCCTGTTCAAAATATATATCAAAGTCACAGATTATGTGAGTTCTTTGTGAAGGTCATAATTTATAGGATGCAAATGGACGGCTCAGGGAATCATAGCAACACACGCGCACCACCTACCTCAAATTAGGCTATGTATATTATATATAAATTATACACTACCGTTCAAAAGTTTGGGCTCACCCAGACATTGTGTTTTCCATGAAAACTCATACTTTTATTAATCAAATGAGTTGCCAAATGAATTTAAAATCTAGTCTAGACATTGCCAATATTCGAAAATAAGATTTTTATTTGAAATAATAATTTTGTCTTTCAAACTTTGCTTTCATGAAAGAATGCTCCCTTTGCACCAATTACAGCATTGCAGACCTTTGGCATTCTAGCAGTTAATTTGCTGAGGTAATCTGGAGGAATTTCACCCCATGCTTCCAGAATCCCCTCCCACAAGTTGGTTTGGCATGATGGGCACTTTTTGTGTACCATACGGTCAAGCTGCTCCCACAACAGCTCAATGGGGTTGAGATCTGGTGACTGCGCTGGCCACTCCATTACAGATAAAACACCAGCTGCCTGTTTCTTCCCAAAATAGTTCTTGCATAATTTGGAGGTGTGCTTTGGGTCATTGTCCTGTTGTAGGATGAAATTGGCTCCAATCAAACGCTGTCCACAGGGTATGGCATGGTGTTGCAAAATGGAGTGATAGCCTTCCTTATTCAAAATCCCTTTTACCGTGTACAAATCTCCCACTTTGCCAGCACCAAAGCAACCCCAGACCATCACATTACCTCCACCATGCTTGACAGATGGCGTCAGGCACTCTTTCAGCATCTTTTCAGTTGTTCTGTGTCTCACAAATGTTCTTCCATGTAATCCAAACACCTCAAACTTGAATTCGTCTGTCCATTACACTTTTTTCCAGCCTTCCTGTGTCCAATGTCTGCGTTATTTTGCCCATATTAATCTTTTCCTTTTATTAGCAAGTCTCAGATATGGCTTTTTCTTTGCCATACTGCACTGAAGGCCAGCATCCTGGAGCTGTCTCTTCACTGTAGACATTGACACTGACGTTCTGCGTGTACTATTTAATGAAGCTGCCAGTTGAGGACCTGTGACGCATCGATTTATCAAACTACAGACTCTAATATATTTGTCTTGTTGCTCAGTTGTGCAACGGTGTGTCCCACTTCTTTTTCTACTCTGGTTAGAGCCTGTTTGTGCTCTCCTCTGAAAGCAGTAGTACACACCGTTGTAGGAAATTTTCAGTTTCTTGGCAATTTCTCGCATGGAATAGCCTTCATTTCTTAGAACAAGAATAGACTGTCAAATTTCACATGAAAGTTCTTTTTTTCTGGCCATTTTGAGAGTTTAATGGAACAAACAAATGTAATGCTCCAGATTCTCAACTAGCTCAAAGGAAGGTCAGGTTTATAGCTTCTCTAATCAGCCAAACTGCTTTTAGCTGTGCTAATGTGGCACCCCTGAGGGTTCAGTCGCCACAGAGGTACTGCACCTCCTCCTGAGGTGTGGTACCCCACCATCCAGGTAAGGTGGAGACACCTGACCACACTCCAACACCTGCACCCCACACCACAAAGTAGTGCAGCAAAGCACCTTCGGCGGCTCCCTGCTTGGAGTGTAGCATAGCACCCCTTGGTGGCTCCCTGCTTGGAACACGAAACGTGCTGGGAGGTGGGTGGAGTTTCGTTCGCACAAAAGGAGCGAGAAGAGTTGAGTCAGTCAGTCTTTCATTCAGTCAATGAGTGAGGATGTAGAAGGACAGAGTGAGAGAGAGAGAAGATCCCCGGGAGAGGGATGGAAGAAGGAAGTGCTGCAGCAGGCCACAGTGATCTGGGTCTCCTGGCACAGGAAAGAGACAGAGAAAGGAAGCTTGATTCTCCATTGGGTAGAAGGATTAGCATGGAACGTGAGGAGAATAAGAGAACAAGGACTAGGGTTAGAAGAGAACCCTTTTCAAGTTCTAAGCACAAGAACGGGGTCCGGTCCCCGAGGATGTACGGATACTAATGGTCCTGCAGCAGACACCGGAGGAATAGAAGTAGTGACCACTTTATTCCCACTCAAGACTTGGGGGCACAACAGCAACATATTAGTGAGCTGGGACTTAGTAGCAATGAGTCCCTGAAGCAGGCTACAGCTGTCAGCCGTACAAGTAGAGTTCATAGGAACATCTGACAGGAGGAACTCCAGTGTAACTCAGTACTAGGAGTACTTCATTCAAAGGTGCTATAAGAGGAGACGTTCAGAAAAGGCACATATGTTGGCAGAGTGTTGGAAAGGAGTACTTCATCTTGCCTGGAAGTTGGCTGAGCTCCTGACCCAGAGGACATTGCACGGAAGCGGGCACCTGTACCTGCAATAGACTGTGAGTAAAGCTTTGGAACTCCATGCCCTGGTGTCCTCCACTTATTCCTGTGTCAACCTGCCCAGCACTGCTACATCCCTTGCGCCTGACACTACACCATCTAAGTGTCACTTCACCTACACTGCCCTGGGACTACAGCCCTGCCTGTGGAAGGCTATAACATCACTGATGCACCACACCATCTGTCCCAGAGGATCTATCTGCAGCGTCGGCTTACATCTCTATTACCGAACACCACAGGTGGCGTCATGAATCACTTATAAACTTTCACCACCATAAGCACATTGAAACATAACCCCTTTTGTAATGGAGCCCCAGGGCCACGGACCGGGTCACTGCTGCCGTGACAACACCCGTTGAGAAGATCAACCAGCCCGGTACCGAGTACCCCACGGCCCTGGTGAGTGAGGGCGCTCCACTAACATACTTGCACAAGGGTTTTCAAGGATATTTTAACTATCCATTAGCCATCTTACACAGTTAGCAAACACAAAGTACCATAAGAACACTGGAGTGTTGGTTGTTGGAAATGGGCCTCTATACACCTATGAAGATATTGCATTACAAACCAGACTTTTGTAGCTAGAATAGTCATTTACCACATTAACAATGTATAGAGTATATTTCTAAGTCATTTAATGTTAGCTTCATTGGAAAAAACTGCGTTTCTTTCAAAAATAAGGAAATTTCTACGTGACCCTAAACTTTTGAATGGTAGTGGATATATATATATTATATATACAATATATATACAGTTGTGGCCAAAACTATTGACACCCCTGCAATTCTGTCAGATAATACTCAGTTTCTTCCTGAAAATGATTGCAAACACAAATTATTTGGTATTATTATCTTCATTTAATTTGTCTTAAATGAAAAAACACAAAAGAGAATGAAGCAAAAAGCAAAACATTGATCATTTCACACAAAACTCCAAAAATGGGCCAGACAAAAGTATTGGCACCCTCAGCCTAATACTTGGTTGCACAACCTTTAGCCAAAATAACTGCGACCAACCGCTTCCGGTAACCATCAATGAGTTTCTTACAATGCTCTGCTGGAATTTTTGACCATTCTTCTTTGGCAAACTGCTCCAGGTCCCTGATATTTGAAGGGTGCCTTCTCCAAACTGCCATTTTTATATCTCTCCACAGGTGTTCTATGGGATTCAGGTCTGGACTCATTGCTGGCCACCTTAGAAGTCTCCAGTGCTTTCTCTCAAACCATTTTCTAGTACTTTTTGAAGTGTGTTTTGGGTCATTGTCCTGCTGGAAGACCCATGACCTCTGAGGGAGACCCAGCTTTCTCACACTGGGCCCTACATTATGCTGCAAAATTTGTTGGTAGTCTTCAGACTTCATAATGCCATGCACATGATCAAGCAGTCCAGAGGCAGCAAAGCAACCCCAAAACATCAGGGAACCTCCACCATGTTTGACTGTAGGGACCATGTTCTTTTATTTGAATGCTTCTTTTTTTCTCCTGTAAACTCTATGTTGATGCCTTTGCCCAAAAAGCTCTACTTTTGTCTCATCTGACCAGAGAACATTCTTCCAAAACGTTTTAGGCTTTTTCAGGTAAGTTTTGGCAAACTCCAGCCTGGCTTTTTTATGTCTCGGGGTAAGAAGTGGGGTCTTCCTGGGTCTCCTACCATACAGTCCCTTTTCATTCAGACGCCGACGGATAGTACAGGTTGACATTGTTGTACCCTCGGACTGCAGGGCAGCTTGAACTTGTTTAGATGTTAGTCGAGGTTCTTTATCCAACATCCGCACAATCTTGCGTTGAAATCTCTTGTCAATTTTTCTTTTCCATCCCCATCTAGGGAGGTTAGCCACAGTGCCAGGGGCTTTAAACTTCTTGATGACACTGCGCACGGTAGACACAGGAACATTCAGGTCTTTGGAGATGGACTTGTAGCCTTGAGATTGCTCATGCTTCCTCACAATTTGGTTTCTCAAGTCCTCAGACAGTTCTTTGGTCTTCTTTCTTTTCTCCATGCTCAATGTGGTACACACAAGGACACAGGACAGAGGTTGAGTCAACTATAAGCCATGTAAACTGGCTGCAAGTGTGATTTAGTTATTGCCAACACCTGTTAGGTGCCACAGGTAGTAAATTAGAGAAGCATCACATGATTTTTTGAACAGTGCCAATACTTTTTTCCACCCTCTTTTTTATGTTTGGTGTGGAATTATATCCAATTTGGCTTTAGGACAATTCTTTTTGTGTTTTTTCATTTAAGACAAATTAAATGAAGATAATAATACCAAAGAATTTGTGTTTGCAATCATTTTCAGGAAGAAACTGAGTATTATCTGACAGAATTGCAGGGGTGTCAATACTTTTGGCCACAACTGTATATGTACAGTATGTGTGTGTTTTGAAGAATATTTAGTTTTAACACGATGTGTAAATGACAGAGAAGTGCTCTATGTAAAAGCTCATGTTAAAATCGCATTGCAGTCTGATAGCAATCGCACTGCATTCGGATGTAAATCGGATGCTAGGTGTGAAAAATCTGATTTTACTAGCACAAAAAACATATGACACTCACATGACAATTGCATTACACTTGTCTGACTCTCCTGCATCAAAATCAGACTGATATTTAAATCGCTAGTGTGTCGCTGCCCTAACTGTAAAGGCCCCTTCACACATAGCGACACACCAGTGATAACGATAACGATCCAACCTGGCAATGATCGCTGGTGTGTCGTTACATGATCGCTAGATAGCTTTCAAACAGTCCAATCTCATCAACAACGCGAGACAGATCAGCGATCTGCATAACGACCTCGTTGGTCGTTGAGTACCTTTCACACAACTTAATTGTAACCGATTCAGACCTGTATCGCTGAGCTCTGCGTCGCTAATGACGTCGCTCGTCGTTTTTAAGCTTCAAACACAGCGATGAGTGCTGGCCAGCGGGACACCAATGATGGAAAAATGGACCTGCTCATTCTAGCTCAATCAGCGATAGCCAGCGGGGGGTCCGATCGCCGCTACATTTCACACTTGGCGAGATCGCTAGCGATATCGCTGTTGCGTCACAATATCGGTGACGCTTGAGCGATATCGCTAGCGATCTCGCTATGTGTGAAACCCCCTTTAATCTATCACTGGGGTGAGGAAAAATTTTAACAGAAAGCATCAGCATCATCTGTGTTTCTCTCTGTTTTCGTTTTTTACTTTGCACATCTCTAATCTTCCCCCATACCATAGACTTCAATTAACTGTAATCTGGTCTCTCAGAATAGAGAATAAGTTCAGGAAGCACAGGGTAGAGAAGTGGCTTATGAGTAGTGATGGGCGAACCCATGGATGTTCGGTTCTGGCCAAACAATTAAAAAAGAGTTTGTGCCACACTGCTGCTTTGCAGGTAGATGCAAGCTCCACTAGATAGCAATAGAGTGAAGGGAGGACTGCACACAGCAAGAACAGACAGGCAAAGCAGCAGCAAGGCTACCCGCAGGTGGCAGCAGAATAGTTAGGGTATGTGCACACGCTGCGGATTCTGCTGCGGATCCGCAGCGTTTTTGGCTCTGCGGGTCCGCAGCAGATTCTGCTGCGTTGTACAGTACTTTTATTTCCTATGAAAAAAAAATGCAGTGCACATGCTGCAGATTTTTCTGCGCGATTTTGCTGCGGTTTACAATCCGCAGCATGTCAATTCTTTGTGCGGCTTCCGCTGCGGTTTCACACCTTATCATTATGAGGTGTGAAACCGTAGGGCAAAACCGCAGATTTTCCAACAAAATCCGCACAACTAAAAAACTATGTGTGCACTTCCCCTTTAACAAGTCGGGTCGATGTTATTCTGTAGCGCAGTACCAAAGGAATTAACAAACACAGAGTCAGAAACAAGCCAAATAGGTCAGTACCAGTCAGGAGCAGATATGCCAAAGACAAGAGACAAAAGACAGGTCAGGGTCCAAGCCAAGTCAAATACCAAGAGAGTCCAAAACAATGAAAAGGGGAACACAGAGTTGTGACGGGAAGAGGGGAACAAACAGACAAGGGTAAAGTGTTGTGAATTTGCTTTCTGGCCTCCCTCTGGTTATTACTGAAGGTAGTGGAGCTGGTCAGATCGACAGAGGGGTTGCGAGTTCTCTTTCTGGGCTCCCTCTGGTGGTTACTGGAGGTAATGGAGCTGATCTGATTGACAGAGGCTTGCCACCTGATAATGATGATGACGATTGGAGATCTGGGGCTTCAGATTGGGATTTAAGACAGCCGACTCCCTCTATCCCTGCTGGTGATTTGCTTCCTGTTCCTCCTGAGGTCTGATTTCTCAGCTCTGTCCCTGCATGTTCAGCTAAGTGGTTTATTTGCTAGTCTGTTTGCATTTGATCTGGTTTTGTAACTCTCTTCTTGGTGCGGGTCAGCCAGCTCAGGCTGGGGCTGTGCTGAATCACGGCCCATATGTTACTGCTTGTGCCAGTTTGTTTTATCCCCTGTTAGATAGGTCTCTTTTTGCTCTGCTTTCAGAATATACCAGAGTGCTGATATAGTGGGGGGCGAAGTCGTGTGACTTCAGTGTTTTTTGCATCAGACGTGTTGGACTTTTTGCAGGGTTTTTTGTGTGATTGCAGACAGTGTCTTTTCCTTTCCTGTCCTGTCTAATCAGTGTGGGCCCCATCATTTGCTCAGTCTATTTTCCTGCCTGTGTTTGTGTTTTCATCTTGTCTAACCGACAATATGTTTGGGGGCTATCTATTCCTTTGGGGTCTGCTCTGGGGCAGTTTAGAGTTCCCCTTTTTTCTTTAGGCTTAGTTAGCTCTCCGGCTGTGCCGAGGCGTCTAGGATCATCGTAGGTACGCTCCACGGCTACTGCTAGTTGTGTGGATAGGATCAGGGGTCTGCAATCTGCTTAGTTACCAAACTCTCTGGTTTTATGTGGCTTAGCCTGGACCTGCTCTCCTCCTCGGTGACCCATTCATAACAGTAAAGTCAGCAAAAGCAGAAGGACAAATCAGGGTATACACGGAGTCAGCTATTCATGCCATAGGCTGAAACTATAACTGACACCGCCTGCAGGATGCAGTGAAGAGACATAGCCAACCTGGCGCCAGAATGAGGCAGAGAAAAGTTAACCCTTGACATGATTAGACTGGCCAAAGGAGACAGGATACAAAACCCGGCCTGGATCATGACAGTTCGGTTCTGGTATCAGAACAATATCCAAACCTGAACTCGAATTCGGACCCCAACCTGCATGACAGAGGTGGCCAATACTCTCCATGATCGGCGGTAAGATCATTACTGCTAGTCAGAGTACTGCAGCTCCCACGCTGTCAGATAACAGCGCGAGCCAGCAGCTGTGACCGGAGCTAAAAAATTTATGACACCGCTATTCTCTGACTGAAGCTCATTCTTGGTGGTCTTCAGCCTGGACAGTCACATCTTCGCACCATCCAGGTTGAAAATCACTTATTGCTGACATGGATTTTGCAAGGGACAGAATGTCGGACAGGTGAGGGATATGGTTGCTTTTTATTTTTTTTACAGGAGACAAGGGCTTCAATGGAATGGATGTTGAATGAGTATGATTGTTGTCTACTAATTTCTGGGTTTTTTTTTTTATAGAGGATGAGAGCTTCAATGGAATAGATGTGTTAGGAGTCGGGTTCCTGTCTCTGCACAGCAGGAATCCCAAGCCTTGCCTTCGGCGGTCTCCCATTCCTCTTCCGGCCGCAGAGAAGGCTGCTCAGCAGACTCATTGATCCCGGTGCTCTGCTCAGGCCAGCACTGTGGGTTTGCATGCTGGTCAGCAGCGAGCTACTACAGGGACTAAGTCCTCCTTTCGGTCCACTGAGCATGCCCGTGGGACGATCTCTCATTGGAGATCGGAGGTCACATGCTCAGGTCCTTCTCCAGCTCAGATTGGACCAGGAAGGTCCCTGAAGGACGCTGCTATGAAAGTTCGCATGGCCCCTCGGCCATGCGCTAAGATAGACTTTTGTTGAGACTTGTGTGAGTGATGATGGATGCATGAAACTGGTGACTGACTCATTAAATAACCCCTCCCTTTGATACGTATGTGTTAGGGTTAGTTTAGCTTGAGTCAACGCCTCATGGTGGCAAAGCATGTGCTACAGTGCTCCAGTCTAAGCACAAAGGTTAGCGCCATAGTGCTGCCATATCTCCCGTACCTCTGGGCGGTACAAGTCTATCCGCTGCACCCTGTGACAGCTAACAGGGTACAGCATTTTCCTAGCGCCGCTGCAGCTGCTCCGTGCGCCAGTGGGTCTAGAAGGACTCTGACTCCGTGCCTCTGGGCAGAGTTCTATGAACAACATCGCTTGCGCTCATATCATATTAGTGCGACCTTGTGAAGTAACAGGGTTCGCCTCGTACACTCCGGGTGAGGTAACCCAAGCATGCTACTATCCACCATTACCTAGCAGCAGGTTACCTCTTTGCATGGTGGACCCTGGACTGCAAACGAACCTCTTACCATCATAATTATTTGGTGCGTTCCGCCAGCCCCTAACAAGGTGTAAGGTGAGTATAACTTTGTTCTTTATTTTTAAATTAAAAAGTGAAATGCTGTGTATTTTTATTTCAAATAAAGGATTTAATTCTTGCTGTGTGTTTATTTACAGTATGACTATGGGTTAGCATGGAGAGGCGCCTTATAAACAACTCTCCATTACTAACTACTGGACTTGATGTCACCTGAAAATACAAAGCTGATATCAACCCCACAAATACAAACCCCACTTGCCACAGCCACAGGTCAAGTGGGAAGAGCATGGCAAAGTGCCTGAATTGGCGCATCTCATAGATGCGCCTTTTCTGTAGCGGATGCGGGCTACTATTTTTAGGCTGGGGTGGCCAATATCCATGACTTCTTTCCAGCCTGAGAATACCAGCCCCCAGATGTCTGCTTTAGCTTGGATGGTTGTCAAAAATGGGGAGGCCATCATGCTGGTTTTTAAACTATTTATTCATATTGCGGGTTGCAGCCACCAGCTGTCAGTTTTGTCTTGCTGGTTATCCAAAATAGAAGAAACCCCACACTGCTTTTTTTATTCATTTATAATGCAGGCACTGGCTGATGAATACTCCCATCAGCTGCCGCCTGCTCTCGCTGTTATTAATGGGAACAGGCGTAAACTGATGGAAGAAGTACTCTCCCATCAGACAATGCCAGTAACTGGAGATAAACATTTTGCCATCGGTAACAGCTGCTGACACACGCTGTCATCTGATAGTGTGTGAGCCGCAGCACTCTGACCAGTGACACTAATCTTACCGCTGATCAGAGCAGCCGATCATACAGATGACAACGAGCGACAACGAGGGAAACACCTAATGTTCAGGGTGCCAAACCCGAACAGTGACACAGACTTCTTGGAGAAGCCAATGTTCGTGATCTGTGCCCAAACAGTAGGTGTTTGGTACAGACCCGAACTTTACTGTTCCGGTTCACCCATTTCTACTATAAAGTGAAGGATTAAGTATATGTCTCAAATAAGATATAAGTTTTTTTCTATTTACATAGTTACAAAGGTGAAAAAAAATCTTTGTTTTATCTATATTAAATTTACCATATCCGCACTGTAAGGTGCCATATTTCACATCCAGGATGGCATTCCTTCTGTTGCATCACCAAGGGCCCTGTCTTTTCTGTTACCTTTTGTACCCTGAGAAGGATTGTGCACAGTAACTTACACACAGTGTCAGGTCGGTACCGTTATACTGATTAAAATGATACCTTGGTTGATGAAATAAATCTTGTGGTTGTTGTTTAATCTTTATTTTCAGTTTGGAGTTAATGATATGCTCAATCATATGTTTACTGAATTAATAATAAAAATCAATTTGAAAATGGAGCCAGCCACGCCTGCGCAGTATGATATCGGTGAATATAGAGGTGATCTGATAGCTGCAATTGTGCTGGCAATGAGGGATCAGAGACCTGTCATCAGTCTGCATTATGAATACCTAAGCAGAGCACCACATGAAGACCCCCCACAGGCCGCCTCAAAGCACGAGAATCTCATTAACTCAAAACTGGAAATAAAGATTAATTAACAACTAGAGTTGAGCGAAATGGGTCGAAAAATTTCAAAAGTCGCCGACTTTTGGCAAAGTCGGGTTTCATGAAACGAAACCCGACCCTAGGATGAGGTTGGCCACGAGGTCGGCAACTTAAGCGCCAAACTCGCTTTTCAAAAGTTTGTTTTGCGCTCTTTTTCAGCCAATCAGGATCCACGGACACTGTGGGCAACGTGATGACATAGGAAGGGGTCACCACCATCTTTCAGAAGGGCATGCAAGTGATTGGCTTGCTTTGGTGGGCGTCACAGGGGGTATAAAAGGGCGTGCACGCCGACCGCCATGTTACTCATGCTGATCTCAGAATAGGGAGAGCTGCTGCTGCTGATTTTGTAGGGAGAGCGTTAGGCAGGGAAGAAGACACCAAAAACTGCTTCTGCTGCTAGCGATTTTGCCTGTACAACACACCAGTCACTGTGTGTGCAGTGCAAGTGGAGGCTATATTTTGCTGGATCAGCGGTGTTGGTTGTTAAGCTGCCTTCTAAGGCTTCCTGACGGCTGCATTGCTGTTTACCCACTGCTCTGCAAACTGCTTTTTTAAAAGCAATCCCAATTTTTTTTTTGTCCTGGTGTGGTACTGAGCGTGCATTTTTTCACACCATACAGCGGTGCACACTCCTCACACAGTACCGTGTAACAGCTGTTATCACAGCCACAGTGAAGCTATCTGTGTGTCACTCTGTAAGGATAAGTCGAGGACATGTTCCGTTCTTACAGACCTGCACCTTCTAGTTTTGTCTAGCTTTCAAACAGTTAAATATATTTTCTGTTTGATCACATTCAAAACTATAGAGAGACAGCGTGTGTCAGTCCGAAAACTTAAAAAACACGGAGCTTGACAATTTTACGTACACCGGACAGCCGTGTACGTGCACGCTCTTCTCTCAGTACCGTGTAACGGCTGTTATCACGGCCACAGTGAAGCTATCTGTGTGTCGCTCTGTAAGGATAAGTCGAGGACATGTTCCGTTCTTACAGACCTGCACCTTCTGGTTTTGTCTAGTTTTCAAACAGTTAAATATATTTGCTGTTTGATCACATTCAAAACTATAGAGAGACAGCGTGTGTCAGTCCGTATACTTAAAAAACACGGAGCTTGACAATTTTACGTACACCGGACAGCCGTGTACGTGCACGCTCCTCTCTCAGTACCGTGTAACGGCTGTTATCACGGCCACAGTGAAGCTGTGTGTCGCTCTGTAAGGATAAGTTGAGGACTTGTTCCGTTCTTACAGACCTACACTCTAGGGAGATTCCTATTCTGCCCAATTCTATATACACCTTGTAGTTCGTCATACACTAGCCAATTTCTGCCTGTGACATAGCGCTGTGATATTCAGTGGGCCTCACACAATCCAAAAGTGTCCAGTGTCCACAATTTGTGCAGAAATTCAAAATCTCCGTTATCCTCTAGTGACATTTTTCACACCTGCGACATCGAGCCTGTGACATAGCACTGTGATATTCAGTGGGCCTCACACAATCCAAAAGTGTCCAGTGTCCACAAGTGTGTGCAGAAATTCAAAATCTTCATTATCCTCTAATGACATTTTTCACACCTGCGACATCGAGCCTGTGACATAGCGCTGTGATATTCAGTGGGCCTCACACAATCCAAAAGTGTCCAGTGTCCACAAGTGTGTGCAGAAATTCAAAATCTTCATTATCCTCTAGTGACATTTTTCACACCTGCGACATCGAGCCTGTGACATAGCACTGTGATATTCAGTGGGCCTCACACAATCCAAAAGTGTCCAGTGTCCACAAGTGTGTGCAGAAATTCAAAATCTCCGTTATCCTCCAGTGACATTTTTCACACCTGCAACATCGAGCCTGTGACATAGCGCTGTGATATTCAGTGGGCCTCACACAATCCAAAAGTGTCCAGTGCCCACAAGTATGTGCAGAAATTCAAAATCTCCGTTATCCTCTAGTGACATTTTTCACACCTGCGACATCAAGCCTGTGACATAGTGCTTTGATATTCAGTGGGCCTCACACAATCCAAAAGTGTCCAGTGTCCACAAGTGTGTGCAGAAATTCAAAATCTCCCCTGTCCTATAGACACCTTGTACCTTGTTTTACATTACTATATAGTTTGTTGGATTTTGTCTACATTTCTATCAAAAATGAGGAAGGCTGGTGGAAGAGGCCGTGGAATTGGGCGGGGGTTGGCAGCTGGTAATGATGGTGTTGGTGGTGAATCTGATGGTAGTGGCAAAAGCAAAATAGGACCGAATGCAGGAGGTGTTGAGCCTGCGTCATCGTCTGGCTCCACAAGGCCTCGAAGGCTTAGTTTTCTAGAAGTTGGCAAACCGCTTTTAAAGCCAGAGCTTCAGGAAAAACTTTTGTCTTACATTGCTGACTCAGCCTCCAGCTCTATCGCCTCCTCTTCTGAAGTTGTAAAAAATAAAAGCACTGAGTCGCCATTGGAGGCTCATGTTCATGAACCACACCTTTCCTTGTGTCCTTCACCCCAACCAAGATTGAAGGATGACGCAGGCCATACTAATGATTTCTCCATGGAGCTGTTTTCACATACCATGCCTGGATTATCAAGTGAAATGGTGAATTACCCAGGCCAAGATGAATCTGACATGGAGTGCACTGATGCACAGCCACTGATAGATGATTCTGCTGGTACATTCACTCAGAGCACTGCATTGTCCTCGCAGTGTACAGAGCCAGATTCTGACTCTGATGAGACTCAGGTGCCCCTTCCCGCACACTATACCACCATACACGGTGACACAGAGGAAGGTGCACATGACATTAAAGAGGAGGTGATGGATGACCCAGTTGTTGACCTAGATTGGCATCCATTGGGGGAAGAGGGTGCTGCTTCCAATAACTCAGATGAGGAGGAGGAGCATCCACAGCAGACATCGACATCGCAACAGCTGTTATCTGGCAGGCCCGGAGCACTCCAAAGACAGGTTCCAAAAATCAAAAGAGTTGCTGGACAGCTTGTCCAGAGGGTCAAAATATCACAGCGTGCTAGACCGCAAAATGTCTGCCAAAGTAGGAAGAGTGCAGTCTGGCACTTTTTTGAGCAAAATCCTCATGATCAGGCCAAGTAGGTCAAGAAAGTACTCAGTCTCTCATCCGCGTACACTGGGTTTGAACGCCCACATTGCCAAACTAATCTCATTAGAGATGATGCCCTATCGGTTGGTGGAAAGCGCAGCTTTCCACGAACTCATGGCCTATGCAGTACCACGCTATGACCTACCCAGTCGCCACTTCTTCTCTCGCAAAGCCATCCCAGCCCGCCACCATCATGTGAAAGACCGCATTGTCCATGCACTCAAGCAATCAGTGAGTGGAAAGGTGCACCTCACAGCTGATGCATGGTCCAGTCGGCATGGCCAGGGCCGTTACGTGTCCATCACTGCGCACTGGGTTAATGTGGTGGATGCAGGGTCCACAGGGGACAGCGGTGATGGGACAGTGCTGCCTAGCCCACGGTATAGGAAACAGTTGGCTGTTGGCGTTCGACCCTCCTCCTCCTCCAGAAGCGAAAGCTCATCCACAGAGCGCAGTCGTACGAGCACTCCATCTGCAGCTGCCACTGTTGCACACGAGGTGTCCCCCTATCGAGCAGCTAGTGGAAAGCGTCAGCAGGCTGTGTTGCAGATGATGTGTTTGGGCGACAGACACACTGCCGAGGTGCTGGCCGAGTACTTTCAGCGACAAACTGAGTCATGGCTGGGCAGTGTACATCTTGAGGCAGGCAAGGTAGTTAGTGATAACGGCCGTAATTTTGTGGCAGCCATAGCCCTTTCAAAACTCAGCCACATACCTTGCTTGGCTCACACCTTGAACCTGGTGGTGCAGTGCTTCCTCAATAATTAT
Source organism: Dendrobates tinctorius (assembly GCF_039654945.1). Classification (NCBI taxonomy): domain Eukaryota; kingdom Metazoa; phylum Chordata; class Amphibia; order Anura; family Dendrobatidae; genus Dendrobates; species Dendrobates tinctorius. Next base: position 684,300 of record NW_027361683.1, read on the forward strand.
CCGGAGTTAACAGCCCTGCTCCAGAAGGTGCGAAGACTATGCGCGCACATCCGCCAGTCGCCTGTACCCTCCATTCTATGCAGAAGCTGCAGCGATTGCTCCACCTGCCCAATCACCGCCTCATTATCGACATTGCAACAAGGTGGAACTCCAACCTTCACATGGTTGAGCGGCTGTGCGAGCAGAGGCAGGCCATAATGCATTTGTGGGAGGATACACGGCCAGGCACTTTGAGAGCAGACATGGAGTTGACAGGTGTGCAGTGGTCGAAGCTGAAAGACCTCTGTAAAGTCTTTCAGTGTTTTGAGGAATGCACATGGCTGGTAAGCGCAGACAACACCATCCTAAGCATGAGCATCCCACTTATGCGTCTGCTCATGCAAACTTTGACGCACGTTAAGGAGCAGGCGTCTGCAGCCAATGTTGACGAGGAGGAAGAGGTGGAGCGAATCCTTGATGACATTCACCCATTGTCTGCTCAGGGACCTCTCCTGGACGAGGTGGAGGAAGAAAAGGAGGAGGAGGATGATGATGGGGATGATTACTTAGGGGAGGAGGGTGCATTTCATGGGGAAAGTGAAAATGTTTTCGTGGCAAGGTCTGGCACAGGGTTTGTGAGTGATTGGAGGGATGTGGATTTGACAGAAAGTGCTCCTCCACCCAGCACTCACAGTGCATCATTGACACCGGGAACATTGGCCCACATGTCAGATTATGCCTTGCAGATCCTAAAAAGGGACCCACGCATTGCCAAAATGATGAACGATGACTAGAGTTGAGCGATACCGTCCGATACTTCAAAGTATCGTATCGGATGGTATCGGCCGATCTTTAAAAAAAAGTATCGGTATCGCCGATTCCGATACCGGAAGTCCCATTCAAGTCTATGGGACTTCCGGTATCGGAATAAGAAAAACCCTTTCCTGCCCTTGTACAGCCTCTCTGGGGTCTGTACGGGCCTTTCGGGGGGCTGTAACGGCCTGCAAGGGGGTCTGTGCAGGCTCCGGTGGTCTGTGCCGGCCTGCCGGTGGTCTGTGCAGGCTCCGGGGGGCTGTGCCGGCCTGCCGGGGGGCTGTGCCGGCCTGCCGGGGGGCTGTGCAGGCTCCGGGGGGCTGTGCCGGCCTGCCGGGGGGCTGTGCCGGCCTGCCGGTGGTCTGTGCAGGCTCCGGGGGTCTGTGCAGGCATCGTCCGATGGGACTACAAGTCCCATCGGGCGATGCCTGCTACCATGACAGTGATTGACACATTAGCCAATGATGGGACAGTAGTAGTCCCATCATCCGGCTAATGTGTTAAATGTAAAAAAAAAAAAAAAAAAAAAAAAAAAAATTACATGCTACATACATACAACATGCATACTACATACATGCTACATTCATACTACATACTACATACATGCTACATTCATACTACATAAATACTACATGCAACATACATACTACATATATACTACATGCATGCTACATACATACTGCATGCTACATACATACCACATATATACTACATACATACTACATGCATGCTACATGCATGCTACATGCTACATACATAACACATATATACTACATGCATGCTACATACATACTACATACTACATATATACTACATGCATGCTACATACTACATACATACTACATATATACTACATGCATGCTACATACATACTGCATGCTACATGCATACTACATACATACTACATGCTACATACATATTACATATATACTACATACATACTACATACATACTACGTGCATGCTACATGCATGCTACATACATACCACATACATAACACATATATACTACATGCATGCTACATACATACTACATGCTACATACATACCATATACATACTACATGCATGCTACATACATACTACATGCATGCTACATACATACTACATGCTACATACATACTACATATATACTACATGCATGCTACATACATACTACATGCTACATACATACTACATATATACTACATGCATGCTACATACTACATGCTACATACATACTACATATATACTACATGCATGCTACATACATACTACATGCATGCTACATACATACTACATGCTACATACATACCACATACATACTACATATATACTACATGCATGCTACATACATACTGCATGCTACATGCATGCTACATACATACTACATACATACTACATGCTACATACATACCACATATATACTACATACGTACAATACATTCATACAATACATACATAGACATACAGTACATATAACATAGAGTAACATACTTACCAATACTTGTCACATTGTTCCCCGAAGCCATTGTCTTTTCCGGAATAAATATTAACATAACAAACCACAAAAATACTCACCCACGATCCGAAGCAGTCCACGAGTGTGTCCCACGACGATCTTGGGTAGAGAACTGCAGCATCAGCTGTTGCTGCCGTTCTCTACGGGCTGCAGGAATCCAATGACGGAAGGTAGGTATCCTTCCGCACTGTATTCCTCCGCCACTTAAAAAAAAAAAAAGTCCCTAGTCTCACTTTATGCCATTGCTGTGTGGGAAATTCCCACGCAGCAATGGCATAAAGTGAGACTAGGGACTTTTTTTTTTTTTAAGTGGCGGAGGAATACAGTGCGGAAGGATACCTACCTTCCGTCATTGGATTCCTGCAGCCCGTAGAGAACGGCAGCATCAGCTGATGCTGCAGTTCTCTACCCAAGATCGTCGTGGGACACACTCGTGGACTGCTTCGGATCGTGGGTGAGTATTTTTGTGGTTTGTTATGTTAATATTTATTCCGGAAAAGACAATGGCTTCGGGGAACAATGTGACAAGTATTGGTAAGTATGTTACTCTATGTTATATGTACTGTATGTCTATGTATGTATTGTATGAATGTATTGTATGTATGTAGTATATATGTGGTATGTATGTAGCATGTAGTATGTATGTAGTATGTATGTAGCATGCATGTAGCATGCAGTATGTATGTAGCATGCATGTAGTATATATGTAGTATGTATGTAGCATGCATGTAGTATATATGTAGCATGTATGTAGCATGCATGTAGCATGTAGTATGTATGTAGCATGCATGTAGTATATATGTAGTATGTATGTAGCATGCATGTAGTATATATGTAGCATGTATGTAGTATGTATGTGGTATGTATGTAGCATGTAGTATGTATGTAGCATGCATGTAGTATATATGTAGTATGTATGTAGCATGTAGTATGTATGTAGTATGTATGTAGTATGTTTGTGGTATGTATGTAGCATGTAGTATGTATGTAGCATGCATGTAGTATATATGTAGTATGTAGTATGTATGTAGTATGTATGTGGTATGTATGTAGCATGTAGTATGTATGTAGCATGCATGTAGTATATATGTAGTATGTATGTAGCATGTAGTATGTATGTAGTATATGTAGTATGTATGTGGTATGTATGTAGCATGTAGTATGTATGTAGCATGCATGTAGTATATATGTAGTATGTAGTATGTATGTAGTATGTATGTGGTATGTATGCAGCATGTAGTATGTATGTAGCATGCATGTAGCATGCATGTAGTATGTATGTAGCATGCATGTAGTATGTATGTAGTATGTATGTAGTATGTATGTAGCATGCAGTATGTATGTAGCATGTATGTAGTATGTATGTAGTATATATGTAGTATGTATGTAGTATATATGTAGTATATATGTAGTATGTATGTAGTATATATGTAGCATGCATGTAGTATGTATGTAGCATGTAGTATGTATGTAGCATGCATGTAGTATGTATGTAGCATGTATGTAGTATGTATGTAGTATATATGTAGTATGTATGTAGCATGTAGTATGTATGTAGCATGCATGTAGTATGTATGTAGTATTTTTTTTTTTTTTTTTTTTTAACATTTAACACATTAGCCGGATGATGGGCCTACTACTGTCCCATCATTGGCTAATGTGTCAATCACTGTCATGGTAGCAGGCATCGCCCGATGGGACTTGTAGTCCCATCGGACGATGCTTGCACAGACCCCCGGACATCAGCACAGCCCCCCGGCAGGCCGGCACAGCCCCCCGGCAGGCCGGTACAGACCCCCACAGGGTGCACAGACCACCGGCAGGCCGGCACAGCCCCCCGGCAGGCCGGTACAGACCCCCACAGGGTGCACAGACCACCGGCAGGCCGGCACAGCCCCCCGGCAGGCCGGTACAGACCCCCACAGGGTGCACAGACCACCGGCAGGCCGGCACAGCCCCCCGGCAGGCCGGTACAGACCCCGGGCAGTCCACACAGCCCCCCGGCAGGCCGGCACAGCCCCCCGGCAGGCCGGCAGAGACCCCCGGAAGGCCCGAAATGACGGCGCATCATGATGCGCACACACCGCGCATCATGATGACGTCAGTCTGTCAATCAACTTTGAACTTCCGATTCCGATGCCGAATTCCGATATTGAAAAAATATCGGAAGTCGGTATCGGAATTCCGATACAGCAAGTATCGGCCGATACCCGATACTTGCGGTATCGGAATGCTCAACACTAACGATGACGACTACTGGTTGGCCAGCATCCTGGATCCACGCTATAAAGGCAAATTACAAAACATCATGCCTCAGGAGAACCTTGACCTAATATTAGCTACTAAACAAGCAACTCTGGTTAACCGGTTGGTTGAGGCATTCCCAGCACACAGCAGCGGTGATGGTTCTCACACGAGCCATACGGGCCGGGGGCAGCTTGGCAGAGGTGTTCGTGGTGCACACAGCAGAAGTGGTGTTGGAGACAGGGGTTTCATGACAATGTTTTGGACTGATTTTTCACGGACCGCTTACACAACTGGTAATACTGCATCGATGGAAAGTGACAGGAGACAGCAGTTGTCAACTATGGTTAACAACTACTTTTCCTCCCATATCGATGTTCTCCCGCACAGGTCATTCCCCTTTGACTATTGGGCTGCTAAACTGGACACCTGGCCTGAATTGGCACAATATGCCTTACAGGAGCTCGCTTGCCCAGCTGCAAGTGCGCTATCGGAAAGAGTCTTCAGTGCAGCTGGATCAATCCTGACAGAAAAAAGGACCCATCTGTCAACCCAAAATGTGGATGATCTAACCTTCATTAAAATGAACCATGCATGGGTTTCCAAGGATTTTGTCCCACCTTCCCTTGATGACACATAGGTTGCCAGAAAAATGGCTTGATTTGGTCCTCCTCCTATTCCGCGAACTTGACCTATTTCGCCTTTTGCAGCAGCTGAATGACCCACATCTACATATGCCACTTTGTAAACCTCCCTAAGTGGGCGCCCCCCCCCCCATGGCCGAGGTCACCACCTAGCGCACAAAACCGTACGAGTGCCGTTGCCCTGGACAGATGGGTAGGCCGACTCTTGGGCGCAGGCACTGGCATAGGGTCCCTCATAGTGCAATCAAGTGTCTCTGACAGTGGTGGTGCACACCCGCCGTCAGACACACTGCCGTACTATGAGGGGCCCAGTGCCAGTACCGACGCCCACGAGTGTGCCCCCCTTGCTTGGGCAGGGCCCCAGCATTTGCAATGTTTACCTCTCCCTGCTCCTCCGCTGTGTAGTCTGGGCTGTCAAATCCTTCACTGGGACTGCCACTACAAATTGATTGAACTGAAAGATGATGGTTAAGATGTAGCTATGCCCTGTCCTGCTGGCCGGGCTCTAGCTCCAGATGATCAGTGGCTTCCATTTCTTATGGACGTCGACTCACAATTACATGCAGTGGTGGTTTATCATCAGCTTTCACAGTTTTCCTACTCACAAATGTGTGACATTCCGGTGCACATTTCAAAATGTGCCCTCTCATGCCAATCAAATAGAATCGCCTACGGCCTGTGGCTTCTGTCTTTTGCACTCCAAAGTTACGTGACAGATCATGATAGCCAGTGAGCACTATGTTTACATCGCTCCCTGTGATAAAAATTGGATTGAGATGAGTAACAGTGATGGAATCAACGGAAGCGCGATACAGCAAGACTTTATTCACAAAAAAATGTTTTCACTGTCGCAACACACAAATTAATTGAGGGTCAGCATCGCCTATGAGAATTGTTACGGAAATTTTTCCCGTGAATAATAATTCCTAGATTTCTGCAATCAATAGCCTTTATGTCACTAATTGTATGCATCTCATTTCCTATTGCGGAGAGGCTGGACTGTATTACTGAGACAGAAATATATATGAAGATTTAAAAATAACACCAAAAGTATATAGTTGTGTACGCCTCAAATGCATTTCCTTTTTTCCACTTTTTAGATTGCTGTGTAATCCATACTGAGAACACGGAGATTTTACATGTTTAAACTATGCTATATATACCTGCTATCCAGTGATAAAGTACCCTTTCTCAACTTTGTACAATCTGGTCAAATCCATACTGGGCCTGAGAACATCTGAGTCTGCCTCCTGATCTATAGACATATATTTTTAATGTGTAAACTAGGCTACATATATACGTGTTATCCGGTGAAACTGTACCCTTTATCAACTTTCTACAATGTTGTTGAATCCATACTGGGCCTGAGAACGGCTGACGAGCTGTTAAGCAAGCTACAGCACCTGTGGTTTGGACACGTAATTTTTTCAGGAATGACAGTTAGGCCTAACTCCGGAATTGCGGTTGACCTGAACTTACTGGGAAATCATCGTTCGTGGGGAATAATCTGAATCCCAGATCCCCATCACTAACGGAGTTCAGCAGGTTATCTGCACCTGTAAGCGACAAAAGCTGGTCCTTTCAGTGTAGCGTGCATGCAGCCCCGGACATGTACTGGAATGCTAGACCTGTTATTGCTCGATCTCACGTGCCACAGCCTCGCGTATCCCTCTAGTAAGCTTGACGCGTACCGCGGGGCCATGCCGGAGTCTCGGTCGTTAACGGAATAAAGCTGAGAAATCGCTAGCACAACTACAAACGGACATACCACACCACACACAGAATCGACAAAGCTTGCAATCTGTCCATCTTTTCTGTAGCTTGTATGGTAGTGGTTTCCCGGGTGCAGTCCAATTAAGCCATAGGCTCCACTCCTGGTGGTGCCCTTTTGGACATTCCTTTAAGGTTCAGCTTTGCAATCATACTGCCCCCGGAAACCAAAAACTTTGCCTTCAGGGATGCTGTTTGGAGGTTCGTGGGAATAACGCCGCCCGATCAGCAGTCGGCATATGGGTCGCCCTCCCAGGGCTGTGGGGTACTCGGTACCGGGCCGGTGTCAGTGGAATGTGTCACAGCAGTGGTGACCCGGACGGTGGCCCTGGGCGCCCATGTAAATGGCGTGGTATAATGGTAAAGAGTTTATATAGATAGTTTGACGCCACCTGTGGTGTTCGGCAACATAGATGTTAGGCCGACGCTGCATGCAGATCCTCTGGGACTGATGGTGTTGTGCAGCAAAGATGGTGAAGCTCCCCACAGGTGGAGCTGGAGTCCCAGGGAAGTGTAGATGTAGTGATGGGGGAAAGGCACAGGCGGTGTAGGTGCTGGTACCCAGATGTAGCGGTGCTGGAATAACTGTAGGACACCAGAGCGTGCAGTTCCAAAGCTTTACTCACAGTCTGCAGGTTACACAGATGCCTGCCTCCATGCTGTGTCCTCCGGGTCAGGACCTCTGCCAACCTCCGGGACCAGAATGGAAAGCTCCCTTCCAACACTCCGCCAACATGTACAGTGGGGCAAAAAAGTATTTAGTCAGTCAGCAATAGTGCAAGTTCCACCACTTAAAAAGATGAGAGGCGTCTGTAATTTACATCATAGGTAGACCTCAACTATGGGAGACAAACTGAGAAAACAAAATCCAGAAAATCACATTGTCTGTTTTTTTTTCATTTTATTTGCATATTATGGTGGAAAATAAGTATTTGGTCAGAAACAAGCAATCAAAATTTCTGGCTCTCACAGACCTGTAACTTCTTCTTTAAGAGTCTCCTCTTTCCTCCACTCATTACCTGTAGTAATGGCACCTGTTTAAACTTGTTATCAGTATAAAAAGACACCTGTGCACACCCTCAAACAGTCTGACTCCAAACTCCACTATGGTGAAGACCAAAGAGCTGTCAAAGGACACCAGAAACAAAATTGTAGCCCTGCACCAGGCTGGGAAGACTGAATCTGCAATAGCCAACCAGCTTGGAGTGAAGAAATCAACTGTGGGAGCAATAATTAGAAAATGGAAGACATACAAGACCACTGATAATCTCCCTCGATCTGGTGCTCCACGCAAAATCCCACCCCGTGGGGTCAGAATGATCACAAGAATGGTGAGCAAAAATCCCAGAACCACGTGGGGGGACCTAGTGAATGAACTGCAGAGAGCTGGGACCAATGTAACAAGGCCTACCATAAGTAACACACTACGCCACCATGGACTCAGATCCTGCAGTGCCAGACGTGTCCCACTGCTTAAGCCTGTACATGTCCGGGCCCGTCTGAAGTTTGCTAGAGAGCATTTGGATGATCCAGAGGAGTTTTGGGAGAATGTCCTATGGTCTGATGAAACCAAACTGGAACTGTTTGGTAGAAACACAACTTGTCGTGTTTGGAGGAAAAAGAATACTGAGTTGCATCCATCAAACACCATACCTACTGTAAAGCATGGTGGTGGAAACATCATGCTTTGGGGCTGTTTCTCTGCAAAGGGGCCAGGACGACTGATCTGGGTACATGAAAGAATGAATGGGGCCATGTATCGTGAGATTTTGAGTGCAAACCTCCTTCCATCAGCAAGGGCATTGAAGATGAAACGTGGCTGGGTCTTTCAACATGACAATGATCCAAAGCACACCGCCAGGGCAACGAAGGAGTGGCTTCGTAAGAAGCATTTCAAGGTCCTGGAGTGGCCTAGCCAGTCTCCAGATCTCAACCCTATAGAAAACCTTTGGAGGGAGTTGAAAGTCCGTGTTGCCAAGCGAAAAGCCAAAAACATCACTGCTCTAGAGGAGATCTGCATGGAGGAATGGGCCAACATACCAACAACAGTGTGTGGCAACCTTGTGAAGACTTACAGAAAACGTTTGACCTCTGTCATTGCCAAAAAAGGATATATCACAAAGTATTGAGATGAAATTTTGTTTCTGACCAAATACTTATTTTCCACCATAATATGCAAATAAAATGAAAAAAAAAACAGACAATGTGATTTTCTGGATTTTTTTTTCTCAGTTTGTCTCCCATAGTTGAGGTCTACCTATGATGTAAATTACAGACGCCTCTCATCTTTTAAGTGGTGGAACTTGCACTATTGCTGACTGACTAAATACTTTTTTACCCCAGTGTACCTTCCTGAACGTCTCCTTTCTAGCGCTTGTGGGGGAAGCACACACAGGACCGTGGTTCACTGAAACGCCTCCTGTCTAACAGATGTTCCTCAGACTTTACTTGTATGGCAGACAGCTGTAGCCTTTTCCTTCTGCCTCGCACACGTTGATGCTGTTGGGTACAGAGCATTTATAGCTGCTACTTCCCCCGGTTTCTGCTGCAGGAACGTCAGTGTCCCTACAAACTCGGAGACCGGAATCCTGACCATGCGCTCCAGCTAGGAGTGAGCCTTAACTTTGCTCATCCTCCAGCTCCCCTTCTCACGTCCACACACTTCCCCTTCCCTGCACAGAGTGCCCTAACTTCCCGACCACAGAGAGCAGCTCCTCAGCAATCAGGTTCAGAGGTCTCCCTGCTGGCCTGGAGTGGGAAATGTGTTGTGTGTTGGTTTCACTGCTAGAGAGATCCTTCGTTGCTCCCAAGCTTGACAACACACTCCCTAGGAGGAAGGCAATGCCTCAGTGGCGACCGTACTCTTGGGGACGCCACAAGTGTACTGAGGCCCAGCCACTGCTGGATGATGCTGCTGGTACATTGACCCAGACCACAACATTCCCCTCACACTCTACACAGCCAGAATGTGACCCAGAGGAAACTCAGGTTCCCCTTCCCGCATACTATACCACCTTACACGGTGACAAAGAGGAAGGTGCAGATGAAAGTGCAGGTTCCTTGAGCAGGTGGGGGGGCATACTCATGGGCGATGGCACTGGCACAGGGCACCGCATAGTACGCAAAAGTGTCTCTGCCGGTGGGAGGGCCTAAACAGCCAAGTGCAGTGAGATGGAAGATGGGGACGACAAGGAGTTCAGAGTAGTGCAGGGATTCCCTAGCAAGGAGACTTATGTAATTGTTTTCAATTTGGGGACAGCAATTTTTGGGGAGCACTATACTCTGGTGAATGATATATGGGGCCCACCATACACTGGAACATGCCAAAGGTGCACATCAGACACTGGAGCAGCATTTACAGGGCCCATTATACACTAGAGCAGTAGAAATGGGGCCCATTATATATGGAGCATTATTTGGGCCCATAAGACAGTGGAGCTTCATCCATTGGGACCAACATATACTGTAGCATTATGTGGAGCTCATCATATACGGTTTGAAGCAGTATATGGGAATAATGATTCCGTATGGAGAAATATATGGGCCTCATTACTCTGTATAGCGCACTAAGCGCTGGCCATAATACTGTATGGAGTTATATACTGTCCGTTTTTGGAGGTATTGGAGAATTTAAAATGGATATCAGTCATGAGATGTAAGAAGTGAAGTATTTTTCATTGTACTATACTGCTATTTCTCTGCCGTATCGGAGCATCATGAGTTGTGGTATGTGTTAAAGGGGCGCTCTTTGGCCCTGGGCCCACGAAAACCTGGAGCCAGCCCTCCCCCCCCACAACTGTAGTCAAATAACCCCCATTTTTCAGTGTGTAACTAGTATTATGAAGTTAATTAAGGTTGACAAGCTTCAGTAACAAGAATTTATGCTTTTGGCTTTCATATGGGCACTGTTGGTGTGTTTCCTGTCCTCCTCTCACTGCCGACTTTAATTCTCCATTGACTTACATTGGGTTTCGTGTTTCGGGACGACCCCGACTTTTCCCTATAGTCGGCCGATTTTGCTCGACCCGACTTTTGGAAAAGTTGGGTTTCATGAAACGAAACTCGACCCTAAAAAACCAAAAGTCGCTCAACACTATTAACCCCTTACCTACAATTGACGTAATATTCCGTCCATGTGACCATGGACCTAATTACCATGGACGGAATATTACGTCATCGCGATCAGCGGCGCCCACGTGGTGAGCGCCGCTGATCGCGGCCGAGTGTCAGCTAATTATCATAGCTGACACCCGGCACAATGTGTCAGGGGCGGTCACGGACCGCCCCCGACACGTTAACCCCTTGCACACCGCGATCAAACGCGATCGCGGTGTACCGGGGGTTAAAGGGAAGCATCGGCAGGGAGGGGGCTCCCTCCGTGCTTCCCTGAGCCCCCCACGGCAGCGCAATGTGCAGCGCTGCTGCGGGGGACTCCCTTCCTCCAGGCCCCCGAATCCAAGATGGCGACGGGGGCCTGAGGAAGCTGGCTTCCTCAGTGCCTGCAAAGCGCAGGCATGAGGAAGTCTGCAGCAGTGCCTGTGACAGATCGCTGATCTGTCACAGTGATCTGTGATGTGACAGATCAGCGATCTGTCACAGGACAGTGATGTCCCACCTGGGACAAGGTAATAAAGTAAAAAAAAAAAAAAAAAAAGTGTTAAAAATAATTTAAAAAAAATCGCTAAATAAATTAGTTAAAAAAAAAAAAATATTCCCCAATAAATCCATTTTTTGAAAATAAAAAAAAAACAAAACAATAAAAGTACACATATTTGGTATCGCCGCGTCCATAATGACCTGCCCTATAAAACTGTCCCATTAGTTAACCCCTTTAGCGAACCCCTTAAAAAATAAAAATAAAAAACGAAGCAAAAAATAATGATTTATTATCATACCACCGAACAAAAAGTGCAATAACGCGCGATCAAAAAGACGCATATAAATATCCATGGTACCGCTGAAAACGTCATCTTGTCCCGCAAAAAACGAGCCACCATACAGCATCATCCGCAAAAAAATAAAAAAGTTATAGCTCGCAGAATAAAGCGATACAAAAATAATTATTTTTTATATAAAATTGTTTTCATTGCAAAAAACCGACAAAACATAAAAAAACGACCTAAATGAGGTATCGCTGTAACCATACTGACCCGAAGAATAAAAACGCGTTATCAATTTTACCGCACGCGGAACGGTGTAAACGCACCCCCCAAAAGAAATTCATGAAAAGCTGGTTTTTGTTCATTCTGCATCCCAAATATCGGAATAAAAAGCGATCAAAAAATGTCACGTGCCCGAAAATGGTACCAATAAAAACGTCAACTCGTCCCGCAAAAAATAAGACCTCACATGACTCGGTGGGTCAAAATATGGAAAAATTATAGCTCACAATATGTGGTGATGCAAAAACTATTTTTACAATAAAAAGCGTCTTTTAGCGTGCGACAGCCGCCAAACATAAAAACCGCCAAAAATCGTAAATCAAACCCCCCGTTATCACCCCCTTAGTTAGAGAAAAATAATAAAACTAAAAGAAAATGTATTTATTTCCATTTTCCCGCTAGGGTTAGGGTTAGGGTAGGGTTAGGGCTAGGGTTAGGGCTAGGGTTAGGGCTAGGGTTAAGGCTAGGGTTAGGGTTAGGGCTAGGGTTAGGGCTAGGGTTAGGGTTAGGGATAGGGTTAGGGCTAGGGCTCAGATTAGGGTTAGGGGTGTGTTGAGGTTAGGGTTGGAGTTATAATTGGGGGTTTCCACTGTTTGGGCACATCAGGTGCTCTCCAAAGGCAACATGGCGTCTGATCTCAATTCCAGCCAATTCTGCGTTGAAAAAGTCAAATGGTGCTCCTTCCCTTCCAAGCTCTGCCATGTGCCCAAACAGTGTTTTACCCCCACATGTAGGGTATCAGCCTACTCAGGACAAATTACAAAACAACTTTTGGGGTCCAATTTCTCCTGTTACCCTTAGGAAAATAAAAAATTGGGGGCAAAAATATAATTTTGCGGAAAAAAATGTTTTTTTTATTTTCACGCCCAGGCGTTATAAACTTCTGTGAAGCACTTGGGGGTTCAAAGTGCTCTCCACACATCTAGATAAGCTCCGTGGGGGGGTCTACTTTCCAAAATGGGGTCACTTGTGGGGAGTTTCAATAGTTTAGGTACATCAGGGGCTCTCCAAACGCACATGACACCCGCATACCAATCCATCAAAGTCTGCATTCCAAAACGTCACTACTTCCCTTCCGAGCCCTGACGTGTGCCCATACAGTAGTTTTCTCCCACATATGAGATATCAGCGTACTCAGGACAAATTGGACAACAACTTTTGGGGTCCAATTTCTCCTGTTACCCTTGGGAAAATAAAAAAAAATGGGGACTAAAAGATGATGTTTGTTGAAAAAATACGATATTTTTATTTTCACGCCCGGTCGTTATAAACTTCTGTGAAGCACTGGGGGGTTCAAAGTGCTCACCACACATCTAGATAAGTTCATTAGGGGGTCTAGTTTCCAAAATGGGGTCACTTGTGGGGGGTTTCCACTGTTTAGGTACATCAGGGGCTCTCCAAACGCAACATGACACCCGCAGACCATTCCATCAAAGTCTGCATTCCAAAACGTCACTACTTCCCTTCCGAGCCCCGACGTGTGCCCATACAGTAGTTTTCTCCCACATATGAGGTATCAGCGTACTCAGGACAAATTGGACAACAACTTTTGGGGTCCAATTTCTCCTGTTACCCTTGGGAAAATAAAAAAATGGGGACTAAAAGATCATGTTTGTGGAAAAAATACGATTTTTTTATTTTCACGCCCGGTCGTTATAAACTTCTGTGAAGCACTGGGGGGTTCAAAGTGCTCACCACACATCTAGATAAGTTCATTAGGGGGTCTAGTTTCCAAAATGGGGTCACTTGTGGGGGGTTTCCACTGTTTAGGTACATCAGGGGCTTTCCTAATGCGACATGGTGTCCGATCTCAATTCCAGCCAAAAACGTCAAATGGCGCTGCTTCCCTTCCGAGCTCTGCCATACGCCCAAATAGTGGTTTACACCCACATGTGGGGTATCAGCGTACTCAGGATAAATTGCACAATATCTTTTAGGGTCCTGTTACTTTTGGAAAAATAAGAATTGAGGGTGAAAAGATCATTTTTGTGGAAAAAATATGATTTTTTAATTGTACTGCTGTACGTTATAAACTTCTGTGAAGCCCTTGGGGGTTCAAAGTTCTCACCACACATCTAGATAAGTTCCTTGGGGGGTCTAGATTCCAAAATGGTGTCATTTGTGGGGGGTTTCCACTGTTTTGGTACATCAGGGGTTTTCCAATCGCGACATGGTGTCCGATCTCAATTCTAGCCAAAAACGTCAAATGGCGCTGCTTCCCTTCCGAGCTCTGCTATGCGCCCAAATAGTCATTTACACCCACATATGGGGTATCAGCGTACTCAGGACAAATTGCACAATAACTTTTAGGGTCCTGTTACCCTTGGAAAAATAAAAATTGTGGGTGAAAAGATCATTTTTGTGGAAAAAATATGATTTTTTAATTGTACCGCTGTACGTTATAAACTTCTGTGAAGCCCTTGTGGGTTCAAAGTTCTCACCACATATCTAGATAAGTTCCTTGGGGGGTCTAGTTTCCAAAATGGGGTCACTTGGGGGGGTTTCCACTGTTTAGGTACATCAGGGGCTCGCCAAACGTGACATGGCGTCCGATCTGAATTCCAGCCAATTTTGCATTGAAAAAGTCAAACGGCGCTCCTTCCATTCTGAGCTCTGCCATGCGCCGAAACAGTGGTTCCCCCCCACATATCAGGTATCAGCGTAGTCAGGACAAATTGCACAATAACTTTTGCAGTCCAATTTCTCCTGTTACCCTTGGTAAAATAAAGAAAATTGAACCTGAAGTATTTTTTTTGTGAAAAAAAGTTAAATGTTCATTTTTTTTTTAATATTCAAAAAATTCCTGTGACGCACCTAAAGGGTTAATAAACTTCTTGAATGTGGTTTTAAGCACCTTGAGGGGTGCAGTTTTTAGAATGGTGTCACTTTTGGGTATTTTCTATCATATAGACCCCTCAAAGTGGCTTCAAATGTGAAGTGGTCCCTAAAAATAAAATGGTGTTGCAAAAATGAGAAATCGCTGGTCAATTTTTAACCCTTATAACTTCCTAGCAAAAAAAAATTTTGGTTGCAAAATTGTGCTGATGTAAAGTAAACATGTGGGAAATGTTATGTATTAAGTTTTTTGTGTGCCGTATCTCTGTGATTTAAGGGCATAAAAATTCAAAGTTGGAAAATTGCGAAATTTTCAAAATTTTCGCCAAATTTCCGTTTTTTTCACAAATAAACGCAAGTTATTTGAATGCAATTTTACCACTAACATGAAGTACAATATGTCACGAGAAAACAATGTCAGAATCACCAGGATCCATGAAAGCGTTCCAGAGTTATGACCTCATAAAGGTACAGTGGTCAGAATTGTAAAAATTGGCCCGGTAGTTAACGTGCAAACCACCCTTGGTAGTGAAGGGGTTAACAACCACAAGATGGATTTCATGAACTCAAGTATCATTTTAATCAGTATAATGGCACCAGCCTGACACTGTCTGTAGGTTACTGTGCACAATCCTGCTGACAAGTTTCTTTAAGTCATATTGGCCAAACTTATTTAAACAAGCAAACAAGAAAAAACAACAACTAACCAATAGGTGCACTTTAAAAAAAAACTGTTGCCAAATATTTAATACTAGCTGAACAGCCCAGCACTGCCCGGGCATAGTAACTAACTACGGTTAGTTATAACAAATTATGATGATTATATCTATATAAAGCTGAGTGTTGAGCCCCCCCCCACTCTACATAGCCACATTCACTATAATATCCCACATCATCCCGTCAGCTAGAGCTACTGGACTACTACCCCTAATATCCCACATCATCCCGTCAGCCAGAGCCACCGGACTACTACCCCTAATATCCCACATCATCCTGTCAGAGCCACCGGACTACTACCCCTAATATCCCACATCATCCTGTCAGCCATAGTCAACGGACAACTACTACTAATATCCCACATCATCCCATCACAGCCACCGGACTACTACCCCTAATATCCCACATCATCCCGTCAGAGCCACCGGACTACTACCCCTAATATCCCACATCATCCTGTCAGCCATAGTCAACAGACAACTACTACTAATATCCCACATCATCCCATCACAGCCACCGGACTACTACCCCCTAATATCCCATCAGCCAGAGCCACCGGACAACTACCCCTAATATCCCACATCATCCCATCAGCCTGGGGTCAGAACCAGAGCGCTGAGTGGAACGGTCCTAACTTCCATACCGGGGATCCCTTTAAGAGAGGCCTGGCATCAGAACCAGAGTGCTGAGTGGATTTGCCCTGACTTCCATACCAATGATCCCTTTAATAGAAGCCTGGGGTGAGAATCAGAGCGCTGAGAGATTTACCCTAACTTCCATACCGAAGATCCCTTTAAGAGAGGCCTGGGGTCAGTACCAAAGTGCAGAGTGGATTTGCCCTCACTTCCATACCAGGGATCCCTTTAAGAGGGGCCTTGGGTCAGAACCAGAGAGCTTAGTGGATTTGCCCTAACTTCCATACCGGGGATCCCTTTAAGAGGGGCCTGGGGTCTGAACCAGAGCGCTGAGTGGATGTTAGGCATCGGGTTCCTGTCGCTGCACAGCAGGAATCCCTAGCCTTGCATTCGGCAGTCTCCCATTCCTCAACGGCCGCAGAGGAGGCTGCTCAGCAGACTCGTCGATCCCAGCGCTCTGCTCAGACCATCTCTGTGGGTTTGGTTGCTGCTGCCACCACTGGTCCAGCTATAGCAATGCATGCTGGTCAGCAGCAAGCTGCTCCAGGGACTAAGTACTCCTTTCGGTCCACTGAGCATGCCCGTGGGACGACGATCTCCCACTGGAGATCAGAGGTCACATGCTCAGGTCCTTCTCTAGCTCGGATTGGACCATCAGGAAGGTCAGGAAGGTCCCAGAAGGGCGCTGCTATAAAAGGTTCGCATGGCCGCTTGGCCGTGCGCTAATATAGACTGCATTACCAGACTATGAGGAGTGAGTGTTGCATGCATGTATGAATGTCTCTGGTGAATGACTCCTTAAGAAACCCCTACCCTTGGTACGCATGTGTTGTGCAGCCTAGCCTGTTAAGTGCCCAGGCTTAGGTGTAGGCAGAGTCTGAGACTGGCATCAGTGTCCACCGGTGGCTCTGCACGCCATGGTGCACGTGCTCGACACTCCACCATAGTCAGCGTCTATAGTGGCGTCCGCAGGTGACACGCCGTGCGCTCAGAAGGTCTGGAGGGACTCTGACCCCGTGTCCTTGGGGCAGAGTTCTGTGATCGCAGTCTATGCGCTCCGTTGCCGAGCTCTGTGAACTAAACAGGCTCCGACATTTATGTTCTGCGGTAGTTTGCCTCTGTGACGTAACAGAGTTCGCCCTGTTCACACTGGGTGACGTTAACCCACATGTGATCTTTTGTATACCGCTTTATACTTCCGCCATTGCTAAGCAGCAGTTTACCACCCCTGCATGGTGGACCCCAGGCTGCGAACGCACCTTACTATTATTTTATTATTCGGTGCGTTCCGCCAGCCCTAACAGTGGATTTGCCCTGACTTGCATACCAATGATCCCTTTAATAGAACCCTGGGGTCAGAATCAGAGCGCTGAGTAATTTGCCCTAACTTCCATACAGAAGATCAGTTAAGAGAGCCTGGGGTCAGTACCAGAGCATTTGAAGGCAATTGGCTTGACTTCCATACCAGGGATCCCTTTAAGAGAGGCATGGGGTCAGAACCTAAGCACTGGATGGATTTGCCCTGACTTCCATACCGGAGATCCCTTTAAGAAAGGCTTGGGATCAGTACCAAAATGCAGAGTGGATTTGCCCTAACTTCCATACCAATGATCCCTTTAAGAGACCCTGGGGTCAGAACCACAGAGCTAAGGGAAACGGTCCTAACTTTCATACCGGGGATCCCTTTAAGAGAGGCCTGGGGTCAAAACCAAAGCGCTGGATGAATTTGCCCTGACTTCCATACCGAGGATCCCTTTGAGAGGGAAGATGTGCCTATGGGATGGAGGATGTGATGGGTATATGGGCAGAGAGGGGGTGATTCATTTCTGTCATGTGCTCTCTGCTCCTTTCTGGGGGAGCAGAAAATGGCTGGGAGCTTATGTTCCCAGGGATGCTAGATTTCTCCCACCATGTCAGTGTCTGCTGAGGTGTTGTCAAGTGGGAAAACTTGCTCATAGCAACCAATCACAGCTCAGCTTCTTTTGAACAGCTCTGGTGAAATGAAAGATGCTTCTTGATTGGTTGGTGATAAACACATACATACATTCAGTTTTATATGTAGAGATTTAAAACTTATATATGTGCACTGTGGATTCAATTTTACAGCTCTGATCTCAGCTTTAGTACGTGTTTTGAAAACTTTACCAAGACTTCCTCCCCTGGCATGCCCATTTAGTGCCTGTGTAAGAATTGATATTTTAAAATGAATATACCAAGCTGTGTGCACCAGATGCTGCATTAAACCTGTCTTAGCGACGATAAAGCACACCTGTTTAAGTTTATGTGCCCGGGTGACTATTTTTTATATATCAAACAAGTTTATTTCACAGATCACATTGATTTGTGGCTAATGTGAAATCCATTAGCCTTTTTCTATTATTCTCTTTTATACTTTATTCTGTCTTTATTATTTCATATAAGAAGACTGTATCTTTTTCATATATTTCTGAATGCTTAAAATTAAGCAAGTAAATTGCATCTTTACAACACACTTACAAAAAGAGAGACAGAAATAAGATAAATGCATAAATGGTATAAGACTCATTTTCTGTCTGCGATCAAAAGATCTTTATACAGTAGAAATGGAGCTCCCTGCGTGGCCTTGGGGTACTAGATACCGGGCCCGTCGACTTCCATGGGGGATGGTGTCACGGCGGCGGCGACCCGGTCTGTGGCCCAGAGGCGTCCAGTAATAAAATAGGGGAAAGTTGTGTGGTATTTATGTGGTAAAAATGAAAATAAAGTTATTAGATGGTGAAATACGTGACGCCACGTGTGGTATTCTGGTCAGAGGTGACCAGCACTGCGGTGTTGTTCCTCTGGGATGGATGTTGGGCGCATCTATGATGTTGTAGCCCTCCACAGGTAGGGCTGTAGTCCCAGTGCAAAGATGTTAAATAAGTGGCTGTAAACTTTGGGGTGCAGATAAATGAGAGAAAGACACAGAGAGGTGCAGTTTCTTTACCTTATACTGGTAATTGGTTGCAGTCCGGAGTACCACATACAGGTGATGGATTGAGTCCGGCTCGCCTGGAGGCATTCAGGGGATCCACCTTGCCAGGTGGGGATTTAGGACCTTCCTTTCTGCGCTTTGTTTGTGGGTCTCCGCTGTATATAAGTATGCTGCCACCCTCTATTCGTGATGGTTTCTCTAATCTGTACGGCTGTCAGCGTGAGCCTATTCCACGGGTACCGTTCTCTTCACCATTGGTCCCGGGCTCCTTATCCGCTGCCGTGCCCCCAGGTGATTAATGTGCACAGGAATTTACAATCCCCTGTACTTTCAGATTCGGCTATCAGGACGTACAGTTCCTGTCAGCCTAGGACTCTGATGTCCCTTTTCTCTTTATTAGCGCTTCACTCAGGGGTCTGCTATATGCAGCATTTTAGCTTTCCCAGAGCCTCTCCATCTCTGCTCGTGTCCTATTCCTTCTTCACAGATCAGCTGCCTGTCTTGAACTGACTGGACCTTCCAGAAAGATCCTTTCAGCTCACGTCCTCATGTTTAACTGTCGTCATTTTTTGCTCACAGCTGTTTAGTTTCCATGACAACTCCCTCAGCTGATTTCTAGCTGACTCACCAACCCCCTCTGCTGGCCAGAATTTATAAGGCATCTCCCTTTTCTGACTTGCAGCAGGAATAGTGATTTAATCTATTACCTGGCATGGGGGCCGCTTTTCTGCCTCGAAGCATGACTTCACCTCTTAGAGGGACGCAATGTCATTGTTACAACCGAACTCTGTGGTGTCACATTCCCCCCCAGTTAAGTTCAGTACTCCTGGACTGAGGAAAATATAACAAGAATTGTTAACAACAACAATTAATGCAAATCTAAAAAGTCTTAAAATTGTAAAAATTATCAAAAACCAGACAAGAAAAAGAAAACAATAGCACAGTTACTGCAGCGACCAGTCCTTAAGCTGCTGTCCAGGAATTGTCTTTGTGCTTATACCTGGAGTTTGGTTGGTGGGAACCACCTTAGCCTACTTTGTGTGTTGTCCCTGGGTGTGGCTACAGGGCACTCTGTAGATGGGCCTGTTTTTCAGCCATGCCGGCGGCTTATTTCCAAGGCCTTTTTGGAGTAACTATTTACAAATACAGTTCTGACCACACATAGTCCTGTGGCCCAATTGTCCTTTAACTGGTTATTGCGAATACTTAAAAAGGTTCATACAGTAAAGCCCCTGTTACACACTGCGATATCGCTAGCAATATCGCTGTAAAGTCACCGATTTTGTGACGTTGCAGCGATATTACTAGCGATATCGCTGCATGTGATACTTACCTCCGACCGGCTCCCCCGCTGGTTATCGCTGATCGCGCGAGAAGCTGCTGGACCATTCCTCGTCGTCCACTTCCTGCGGCGCTTCCTGCTGTGATGACAAGCGACGCGTGGAGCCGGGCGGGAGGACGCAGGATCGCCTTGTGTGACAGGTAAGTAGCGACCCCCGTCCCCAGCGATGTCGCTGGTGAGATCTGCCTGAGTGGCAGCTCACTAGCGACCACCTAGCGATTCACCAGCGATCCTGACCGCGTCATATCGCTGGTCGGGATCGCTGGTGAGTCGCTAGGTGTAACGGTACCCTAAGTCTCTGTAGGCTCTCATGCTTAATGGTTACTACTATACAATCTTATTACTTTATTTACATTACGTAATCTCTGTAACGGGCAGGGATCTGACCTCTAGTACTACGAGTGGATCTATGCAGTATAGGTATTTCTGATGACCTGACCTGTTCTCTGATGTCTACTGTTGGTGCACTAGTCACTATGCTATAAGTAGACTTGTGCAATATTGGTATTCTAGACTGCCTTCTCTCTACTCCTAGACTCACCATGAGATTGTCAGATTCGCTGTTAGCAGGGGACAGATTTTCGCATTCCTCTGCAGATGTGGTATCTGTTACTGGAGCCATTTAATTTAGAGTCTCTTCTTCATCTGGTGCAGCAGACTGATGAAAGGTTAGTACTGGTACTACTATTAACTACCCAAAGGAAAAAGCAGTAAAATTCCATAAAATACAAATTTTATTAGATAATGTTTAAAAAAATATTATAAGGACATACAGTGCATGTTTGGGGAGAGACAGAAAATATGACGACAACATGGTCAAAAGGACCAGCCAAACTGCGAGCATAGCACCAGGAATAAAAATGTGTAGAATGTAAGCAGATTAACAATAATCGGTCAGGGAAAATGGCAACCAATAATATGGCAAGGAGTGTACAGGGACATCACCATGTAGCCAAAGGCTACTGCCCTTTTAAATAGAGGAATTTCCTGCCCATAAAGTGCACATAGCATACATAACCGATGCCCAGTAAAGCATCATAATTAGAAGCAGATGGCAATATTCCTATACCTGGAAGCAGTGGTGGCAGTGAGGTAGATCCAGTCCCCGACGCGCGTTTCGGAGTCAGAGGACTCCTTCCTCAGGGGGCGTTAGAGAAAGGTGCGACCACCGAGATTAAATAGCGCGCGCCCGCCAGAGGCTGTCTGCGCGCACGAGATGCCCGCCCCGCGCCGACTGGATCCATGCCGTGACGTCACCGGAAACACGCGGGCCCACGTGATCCAGCATGTCAGGCAGGGAGCACGGGCGGCCGCGCGACGGACACCACGCATGCGCACAGACAGCGTCGGGCAGGAGCCGCCATACATACAAAGGGCAAGAGTATGGGCAAACAAAATTTATAAGGGGAAATAGGTACTACTTGTGTATACATAAATAAACCATGCCAACTATGCACCGCATAATTTAGATACATAGAAAATAGTATATCAACAAAGAACCTGGCATGACATGTGAAAGTAAATAAATAGGTATAACGGCAGCGTCAAAAAGTCATATGCATTTACATATATTAGAATATACAACATAAAGGATGAAGCTCACCAACATAGAACCATTGTACAATACAGGTTCATAAATATATCCCTATATGGATAGATACCATCACAGTGATATAGAGAACATACATGATACATTGTATATTTCAAACATGCCATTATACCTAGAAAACATCAATGAATACCCCATACAGATGTAGATATATGGGGAAATATAAATTGCAAAAATATAAACAAAACACAAAACACAGTACAAAAAATTGCATAAAAAATACATATATACTGAAATGGGTAATACCCAACCCATCAGTCTACCATAGGTAGATATATAATATCCCACATAGGTATAGGTATAACCACACAAGAGATTCCAAAGACATCATCATGGATCCATCCGTCAACCGACTTTTATGATTCCAAAAGAACCTCGGACCCTTCATAATCTCAAAGGACAATACGTCATGTTCGAATCACTAGAAAAATAAAAAATACACATAAATAAAAACACAAGACCACAAAGTTCATATTGAAGTACGATGGATGAATTACAAGTATGGGGCATATGAAATATTTTCATTTAATCCACGTGGATGGATGATACCCAACGTCCAGATCCATCTGGTTTCGGACCTAGACAGCCTATTAGACAATTTACCACCCCTTATATTGATGTTAAGGGCATCAATGCCCCTTATTCTTAAGAGTGTGGCATTACACTGGTGCAATTCCTTGAAATGCCTAGGTAGTGTCTTCAGGCTTGAATCATCAGTACAAGTAGCGGCTGACATTATACCCAGGACATGTTCCCTAGTACGTACCTTCAATTGCCGTGTGGTCATGCCCACATAAATGAGCCCACACGGACAGGTAGCGTAATATATCACGTACCGAGTGGTACATGATATACGTTGCTTGATGGAAAATGTCCTGGTACCATCAGAATTGGTAAATGAAGTACTGCGTTCAATATTAGGGCAGGCTATACACCTGCCACAAGGAAAGCAACCATGTCTGATCGGATGATCATCTAAAAAAGTATGTACTGGATGGTCAACATAATGACTGGCCACCAATTGGTCACGTAGGTTCCTAGCCCTTCTATAAGAGATGGACGGATAGTCCGGGAGAAATTTACTCAAAATGGGATCCACCATAAGGATAGGCCAAGCTTTTCTCATTGCATCATGCATCATTCCATGTTGGGGATGAAAAGAGGTAATGAATCTCACAGCATCATTCCCCTTAGATCTATTGCGATCCCTGTAGAGCAGCTCACTACGAGTTGAAAATTTGGCACGTTGATAAGCCTTTTTTATACTCCGTTTACTGTATCCACGTGCTAAGAATCGAGATCTTAGTTCATTAGCCTCTCTCTCGTACATTGCCGTAGGCCAAATCACCACATTGCCACCTTTGTCGGCTGGCTTCAGCACTACACCCGGAAGATTTTTGAGATACCCTAGCTTCACCCTTTCTTCCCTAGTCAGATTATCACCCCTACCATATTTGGGAATCTTCCTGAACTCATCAGACACCACACGCACAAAAAGATCTATGCTAGGGCATGATGTAAATGGGGGGAATTTCAAAGATCTTGCACGAATGGATGGGGGAATCTTACCTCCCTCACCATCATGTTCAGCTGCCAGCACCTCCAAGGTTCTTATTGCCAATTGTCAATTTTCTGGATGTCTCTGTCAAAAAGGATATCAAAGGAATCATACAAACTGATTTCTACCGCAAGGAGACATCTACCAACTCTTTACTCCATGCCTCATCTTGTCATCCGCATCATCTCATTAAAGCTATCCCTGTGGGTCAGTTCTTACGACTCCGCCGTATCTGTTCCACTAATACGGATTTTGAGAACCGTGCTAATGAACTAAGATCTCGATTCTTAGCACGTGGATACAGTAAACGGAGTATAAAAAAGGCTTATCAACGTGCCAAATTTTCAACTCGTAGTGAGCTGCTCTACAGGGATCGCAATAGATCTAAGGGGAATGATGTTGTGAGATTCATTACCTCTTTTCATCCCCAACATGGAATGATGCGTGATGCAATGAGAAAAGCTTGGCCTATCCTTATGGTGGATCCCATTTTGAGTAAATTTCTCCCGGACTATCCGTCCATCTCTTATAGAAGGGCTAGGAACCTACGTGACCAATTGGTGGCCAGTCATTATGTTGACCATCCAGTACATACTTTTTTAGATGATCATCCGATCAGACATGGTTGCTTTCCTTGTGGCAGGTGTATAGCCTGCCCTAATATTGAACGCAGTACTTCATTTACCAATTCTGATGGTACCAGGACATTATCCATCAAGCAACGTATATCATGTACCACTCGGTACGTGATATATTACGCTACCTGTCCGTGTGGGCTCATTTATGTGGGCATGACCACACGGCAATTGAAGGTACGTACTAGGGAACATGTCCTGGGTATAATGTCAGCCGCTACTTGTACTGATGATTCAAGCCTGAAGACACTACCTAGGCATTTCAAGGAATTGCACCAGTGTAATGCCACACTCTTAAGAATAAGGGGCATTGATGCCCTTAACATCAATATAAGGGGTGGTAAATTGTCTAATAGGCTGGCTAGGTCCGAAACTAGATGGATCTGGACGTTGGGTACCATCCATCCACGTGGATTAAATGAAAATATTTCATATGCCCCATACTTGTAATTCATCCATCGAACTTCAATATGAACTTTGTGGTCTTGTGTTTTTATTTATGTGTATTTTTTATTTTTCTAGTGATTCGAACATGACGTATTGTCCTTTGAGATTATGAAGGGTCCGAGGTTCTTTTGGAAACCTAAAAGTCGGTTGACGGATGGATCCATGATGATGTCTTTGGAATCTCTTGTGTGGTTATACCTATACCTATGTGGGATATTATATATCTACCTATGGTAGACTGATGGGTTGGGTATTACCCATTTCAGTATATATGTATTTTTTATGCAATTTTTTGTACTGTGTTTTGTTTATATTTTTGCAATTTATATTTCCCCATATATCTACATCTGTATGGGGTATTCATTGACGTTTTCTAGGTATAATGGCATGTTTGAAATATACAATGTATCATGTATGTTCTCTATATCACTGTGATGGTATCTATC
Organism: Dendrobates tinctorius; assembly: GCF_039654945.1. Taxonomy (NCBI): domain Eukaryota; kingdom Metazoa; phylum Chordata; class Amphibia; order Anura; family Dendrobatidae; genus Dendrobates; species Dendrobates tinctorius. The sequence goes on from NW_027361683.1 coordinate 709,588, forward strand.
CATATAGGGATATATTTATGAACCTGTATTGTACAATGGTTCTATGTTGGTGAGCTTCATCCTTTATGTTGTATATTCTAATATATGTAAATGCATATGACTTTTTGACGCTGCCGTTATACCTATTTATTTACTTTCACATGTCATGCCAGGTTCTTTGTTGATATACTATTTTCTATGTATCTAAATTATGCGGTGCATAGTTGGCATGGTTTATTTATGTATACACAAGTAGTACCTATTTCCCCTTATATATTTTGTTTGCCCATACTCTTGCCCTTTGTATGTATGGCGGCTCCTGCCCGACGCTGTCTGTGCGCATGCGTGGTGTCCGTTGCGTGGCCGCCCGTGCTCCCTGCCTGACGTGCTGGATCACATGGGCCCGCATGTTTCCGGTGACGTCACAACATGGATCCGGTCGGCGCGGGGCGGGCATCTCGTGCACGCAGCCTCTGGCGGGCGCGCGCTATTTAATCTCGGTGGTCGCACCTTTCTCTAACGCCCCCTGAGGAAGGAGTCCTCTGACTCCGAAACGCGCGTCGGGGACTGGATCTACCTCACTGCCACCACTGCTTCCAGGTATAGGAATATTGCCATCTGCTTCTAATTATGATGCTTTACTGGGCATCGGTTATGTATGCTATGTGCACTTTATGGGCAGGGAATTCCTCTATTTAAAAGGGCAGTAGCCTTTGGCTACATGGTGATGTCCCTGTACACTCCTTGCCATATTATTGGTTGCCATTTTCCCTGACCGATTATTGTTAATCTGCTTACATTCTACACATTTTTATTCCTGGTGCTATGCTCGCAGTTTGGCTGGTCCTTTTGACCATGTTGTCGTCATATTTTCTGTCTCTCGCCAAACATGCACTGTATGTCCTTATAATATTTTTTTAAACATTATCTAATAAAATTTGTATTTTATGGAATTTTACTGCTTTTTCCTTTGGGTAGTTTCTATTAAATGTGCAGTGTTCCTTTTTTGGTTAGTCCTAATATGTGGATCATGATATGCAATATATATTATTGATCATTTTTCTATGGCCGTTTAACCCTTGTTTATCCGGCCTCCACATTATTATGTCTTCTACCTATTTATTCTGGTACTACTATTGCCTGATTTACTTGTGTCCACATCCGAGGAAATTCTCCAAGTATAGTTTGAATCTTTTCTTCCACCTCTACTATGGGTTGTGGAGTGTTTTGGACTTCTTTCTTGTCCTTCAATTGATCAGGGCACATCTTTAGATGATCTCTTGAGACTGCTTTGAAGGTTTCTCCTCCATCTTTACTGATGATATATACTTTGGTGTTATTAAAGTCTGAAGGTATCACGGTGTATGGCTCTGTTTCCCACTGGTCATCTAGTTTGTGAACACGTCTCTTTCTTTTAAGTACTTGTTCTCCTGGTGTCAAGGGAACTGCAGGGGCACGTTGGTTGTAATTTCTTTCCTGTCTCTGTCTTGCTTGGGACAAACTTTTCTCCACACATTCTTGTACTTTGTGGTATTTTTGTTGCCGCTCTGTATCCCAGTCTCCATCTGGTGATGTTGTCTCAGGTGTTAAGACTCCCATGTCTAAATCAATGGGTAACTTGCCAGGTCTTGCTCTCATCAAGTAGGCCGGAGTGCAATTTGTAGAGTTTACCGGTATATGATTATATAGATCTACCAGATCTGGCAACTTCTCTGGCCACTGGTTTCATTCTTCCAGAGGTAAGGTCTTCAATAAGTCAATGGACCACCTGGTTCATCTTCTCACACATACCATTTGTCTGTGGATGGTATGGCGCCGTTCTGATTTTCTTGCAACCGTACATGTTACAGAACTCCTGGAACACTTCTGCCTCAAAGGCTGGACCTTGGTCAGTGAGCACTTGTTCAGGGTATCCGTGCGGTCAACAAAAGTGCTGCTGAAATGCCTTGGCTGCTGTCTTCGCTGTTTGGTCTTTAACAGGCATAACTACCAGGGGAAGAGTCTTGAGGAGATCATTTGCATATTCCCAGTGCCTTCTGGGATAAATGAAGAGTCTCCGCGAGCTCAACGATCACTGGGTTTTGGCCGTTGCAGCTGAAAAGAGGAAATCGGAAAACCAGGGGAAGAGTCTTGAGGAGATCATTTGCATATTCCCAGTGCCTTCTGGGATAAGTGAAGAGTCTCCGCGAGCTCAACGATCACTGGGTTTTGGCGGTTGCAGCTGAAAAGAGGAAATCGGAAAAACCGCGCGCGAAATTTGGCTCATCTTTCATCGTTTTTAAGAAATCTCAAGATGGAAGAGGCCAGGAGCCATTTGGTGAGCTGCATTTCTTGCTACATGTTCACAGATTTACCAGTGGAAAAGCCAAACTTCACATGCCACAAATGCAAGCTTGTGTCCCTGTTGGAGGAAAAGTTGCAAAATCTCGAAGAGAGGTTAGCTACGTTGAAGATCATTAAGGAAGGTGAAGAGTTCTTGGACAGAGCAGAATTATCTCTTCATGTTACAGAAAGAGAAGAAATTCGAAGTGCACCTGAAGAAACAGAGGAATGGAGACATGTGACCCAGAGAAGCAGGAGGATCAGGAGGCAGTCAGCACCCATACTGCTCAGAAACCAGTACCAGGCTCTCACGCAGGAAAACGATGAAGAAATACATCAGGATAAGACTTTGCCAACAAACAGCAACCTTGTACGCCCTCAGAGTCCTCCTGGATGGAGAAAGAAAAATGTTGTGAAGAAGAAACGGAGAGTGGTGGTCATGGGGGATTCCCTGCTGAGAGGAACAGAGGCCGCTATCTGCAGACCGGATATAACTACAAGAGAAATGTGCTGTCTTCCAGGTGCAAAAATTAAAGATGTGTCTGACAGGATATCAGGACTCTTCAGACCTACAGATGACTACCCATTCCTGCTACTACATGTGGGGACAAATGACACCGCAAGAAACGACCTGGAAATCATCTGCAGAGACTTTGAAGACTTAGGCAAGAAAGTGAAAGAACTGGGAGCGCAGGTGGTCTTCTCTTCCATCCTCCCAGTGGATGGCCATGGAACAAGGAGGTGGAATAAGATTCTGCAGGTGAACAACTGGCTACGTCGATGGTGCCGTCAGCAACGATTTGGATTTCTGGATCACGGAGTGAACTACTTATACGATGGACTACTTGCTAGAGATGGGGTGCACCTTACGAAGACTGGAAAGCATGTATTTGGAAGTCGCCTTGCTACAATTGTAAGGAGAGCTTTAAACTAGAACAACATGGGAAGGGAAGCAAAAGACCAGAAAAAGCCACACACCTGACAAATGCTATTGAGAACTCTGCTATTAGAAGTGGAAAGGAAGAACAAAGACGAAAGAATCTAATTAATAAAAATATTGGAGAAAGAGAAACCAATCACAAACTAAAATGTTTCTATACTAATGCACAAAGCATGGGCAACAAACAAGGAGAATTGGAACTACTACATTGTATGTTCGAAACGCGTATATCTGCACAGCGATTGAAGCTTCAGAGACTGGGAGTTCTGTGGAAACTGTTTGGGTAAGAATACAAGGACAGAACAATGGAAAGGACACCATTGTAGGCATTTACTACAGGCCGCCTGTGCAAGCCGAAGATATAGATGAACTCTTTATGCATCAGATGGCCAAGTTCTCCAAAAAATATGACATAGTTGTCATGGGAGATTTCAACTATCCAGACATTTGTTGGGAATCTCTCTCAGGCAAAACTAACAGGTCAAGGAAATTCTTATCCTCTCTTGCTGACAACTTTATCTTCCAAAAGGTAAGGGAGAAAACAAGGGGAACTGCTACCTTGGATCTAATCCTTATAAACAGGGAGGAAATGGTTGAGGAGGTAAAAGTGGCTGGGACCCTAGGAGGTAGCGACCATGCTATTTTAGAATTTTGGATAACTAGAGGTGGAAGACCTGTGAAGACTCAGACGTCAAGGTTAGATTTCAGAAAGGCAGATTTTAAGGGATTCAGAAAGAGAATTGGAGGGATCCAATGGCTGGATATCCTTAAAGACAAAAATGTCCAGGAAGGATGGGAAATCTTGAAAAATGAAATTCTCAAAGCACAGTTGTTAACAATTCCGAAAAGAGGGAAGAATAGGAAGCATTTAAGGAAACCAGGATGGATGAACACAGAACTTAAGCACATGCTAAAAAGGAAGAAAAAAATGTTTATAAAATGGAAAGAGGGAGGCATATCTAAAGAAGAATATAATGCTGTCTGCAGAACCTGCAGGGCACAAATCAGATTAGCTAAAGCTGAAAATGAACTGAGGCTTGCAAGAGATGTAAAAAGCAATAATAAAGGATTTTGGGGATATGTCAAAAGTAAAAGAAAAGTCAAAGATGCTATAGGATTTTTACAGGATGAAAATGATGAAATGGTAAGACAGGATGTTGAGAAGGCTGAACTTTTAAATTCCTATTTTGCATCTGTTTTCTCTCAGAAAGGAAATGCAACATCAACTGTTATTCACTGTCCTATTAAGGGAATAGAAGAATCCAGGATATCTATAAACAGAAAGATAGTGAGGAAACACTTAGCTAACCTAAATGAATTCAAGTCTCCAGGTCCAGATGAATTACACCCCAGACTACTGAAGGAGATAGCAGAAGAAATTTTTGAACCCCTCTCCATAATCTTTGAAAATTCTTGGAGAACAGGAGGAGTGCCAGAAGACTGGAGAAGAGCAAATGTTGTTCCTATCTTCAAAAAGGGGAAGAAGGTGGACCCAGGCAACTATAGGCCGGTGAGTCTGACTTCTATACCAGGAAAGATCTTTGAACAAATTATTAAACAACATGTATGTCAATACCTGGATAAGAATGAAGTGATTAAACAGAGTCAGCATGGGTTTCTAACTAATAAGTCATGTCAGACTAACTTAATTTCCTTCTATGATGGTATCACTGATTGGGTGGATCAAGGAAATGCTGTAGATATAGTATATCTTGACTTCAGCAAAGCATTTGACAAAGTCTCTCATACAATCCTTATTGAAAAAATGACTAAGTATGGATTGGACAAGGCAACTGTTAGGTGGATTCATAATTGGCTTAGTGATCGGACCCAAAGAGTGGTCGTAAATGGCTGCACATCCAGTTGGAAGAATGTCTCAAGTGGGGTACCACAGGGCTCTGTCCTGGGCCCTGTATTGTTCAACATCTTTATCAACGATTTAGATGAAGGAATTGAGGGTAAACTGATTAAATTTGCTGATGACACAAAGCTAGGAGGGATAGCTAATACTAGAGAAGAGAGAGAAAGGATTCAAAAAGATTTAAATAAACTGGAGAAGTGGGCAGCAACTAACAGAATGGTTTTTAACAGGGAGAAATGCAAAGTACTACATCTGGGCAATAAAAATGAAAAAAGCATATATAGAATGGGAGGAATAGGGCTAAGTGACAGCACATGTGAAAAAGACTTGGGTATACTAATAGATCACAGACTGAATATGAGTCAACAGTGTGATGCAGCAGCAAAAAAGGCAAATGCAATTCTAGGATGTATTAACAGAAGCATACAGTCTAGATCATGTGAAGTCATTATTTCCCTCTACTCCTCTTTGGTCAGACCTCATCTGGAATATTGTGTCCAGTTTTGGGCACCACATTTTAAAAAAGACATCAACAAACTGGAGCAAGTTCAGAAAAGAGCGACCAGAATGGTGACCGGTCTGCAAACCCTGTCTTATGAGGAAAGGTTGCAGGATTTGGGAATGTTTAGTTTGCAAAAGAGAAGACTGAGAGGAGACTTAATAGCTGTCTACAAATATCTAAAGGGCTGTCACATTGTAGAAGGATCAACTTTATTCTCATTTGCACAAGGAAAGACTAGAAGCAATGGGATGAAACTGAATGGGAAGAGACACAGATTAGATATTAGAAAAAACTTTTTGACAGTTAGAGTGATCAATGAGTGGAACAGGCTGCCACGAGAAGTGGTGAGTTCTCCTTCAATGGAAGTCTTCAAACAGAGGCTGGACAGACATCTGACTGGGATGATTTAGCGAATCCTGCTTTGAGCAGGCTGTTGGACCAGATGGCCCAGGAGGTCCCTTCCAACTCTACGATTCTATGATTCTATGATTCTATGATTCTACCAAGAACCTTGAGTAATGGTCCACGATGGTCAAAGCATAAGTGTAGCCATTCCTACTCGGAGTTAACTTCACGAAATCCAAGGCTACCAGTTCAAGCGGTTGTTTTGTGATGATCGGCTGTAATGGGGCTTGCTGGCTGCTATGGTCTTTTCTGCGCAGGTTGCATGGGCCACAGTCTCGGCACCACTTCTCAATGGAACTCCTCATGCCAACCCAGTAGAACTTTTCACGAAGTAGGACCTCCAACTTCTTCCAACCGAAGTGTCCTGCTCCATTGTGGTACACCTCTAAGACCATTGGCGCATCCCTCTTCGAGACTACCACCTGCCAGACCAGTTTGTGTGTGCGCGAGTTGATGTTCCTCCGACACAGTTTACCCTCGTAGATGAACAGCTTGCCTCTCTCCTTCCGTAGTTGCTGTGCTTCCTGTGGGTCATCTGGATCAGGGTGTGCATCAGCTTTTGCCAGGCACTCCTTTACGAGGCAAACAGCTGGGTCACGGTCTTGTGTCTCTGCCCACTCATGATGGGGTAATGGACTCAGCGTTACCTCTTGTACGACAAAGTGCTTATTCCTCACTCCTTGAGAGTGCTGGGCTGCAATTGGACAGTGGAAGGCTGGTAACTCGATTTCTTCGAGTTCTTTTGGATCTTCTCCCCCGTCTGGTGAATTGGGCGTCCTGGACAACACATCCGCATTAGCGTTCTTATGTCCTGCTCGGTACTTGATGATGAACTCGTAGTTGGACAGCCGGGCTGGGTCTTTTCCAGTCCCGGATAATGGTGACTTTGTCAGGATTGGGTGCCACACGTTCCGCGCTCACCACATGGCCTAGGTACTGCACCTTGGGTTTCAAAAGGTGACATTTGGACGGTTTTATTTTCAGGCCAAAGTTTGGCAGGGCTTCGAATACCTCGGCTAGGTGCTTCAAATGGTCTTCGTAGGTTTTGGAGAAGACGATGATGTCATCCAGGTGCAGCAGAACGGTTTCAAAGTTTTTATGTCCAAGGCAGCATTCCATTAACTGCTGAAATGTTCCTGGCGCATTGCTTAGCCCGAACTGCATGTAGTTAAACTCGCAGAGGCCCATTGGTGTTGTAACCGCCGTCTACTCTTTGTCTGCCTCTGCCACAGGAACCTGCCAATACCCACTGGTGAGATCTAAGGTAGAGAAATAATTAGCAGTTCTCAGTGAAGCTAGTGATTCCTCAATTCTAGGCAATGGGTACGCGACTTTATGTGTAATGCTGTTAATCCGCCTGTAGTCTACACACATTCTCATAGTACCATCTTTCTTCTTAACGAGGACTAATGGAGCTGCCCAGTGGCTACAACTTTCTCTGATTACCCCAGCCTCCTTCATCTCTCGTAACATACTCTTGGCACATTGGTAGTGTGCTGGGGGTACAGGCCGGTATCTCTCTTTAATGGGTGGATGATCTCCGGAGGGGATATGATGTTGAACCCCTTTTGCCTGCCCAAAATCTAGAGGATGCTTGCTGAAGACCCGTTCAAATTCTCGAGCCACCTGGTAAGCCCCATGCTTTTGGTGTGAAGGGATGGAGTCAGTGCCTACGTGTAGCTGCTGACACCAATCCTCCTGTTGCCCTTCAGAGCCATTCTCTTCCACCTTGTCAGAAGGAAGCAAGGGTTCTAGTGTCTCAATTGCATTGTTACTGACGGTCAACGATTTAGCAAGGGTGGCATACCGGGGTAACTGGACCTCTCTCTCCCCACAATTTAAGGGCTGACCATTACTGGCAAAAATGGTAAGGTCTTTATCTGGGCGGTGAGTAATGTCTGAATCTGCCCAGTACTGCTTAAAAAGAACATATGGTATCGTTGTCACCTGGGAACCGGTGTCCAGTAAATCGTTCATCGGAAAACCGTCAATCACGACAGGCAAGACTGGTCGTTCTTCTACATACTTGTCTCGCCAATTTGGTGGGCCTGGTAGTCTTACTCCTGGGGGTAGGCCCTTTGCCCCAGGGGTTGCTTGTTTAAATGACAGTATCTTGCTAGATGTCCTGCCTTGTTGCAGCGGCAACAGATGGGCTGTCCGTCCTCGTCGTAACGATCGCTGTCTCTCATTCTAGTCGGCGGGATCCTCTTCTGCTGTCGCCACGGGACGTCTTCTGGCCTGGGTTCAGCTGGATCTTCTTCTTTGGAATCACTTGCAGTGACTGCACAGTTTTTGTGAGTGTAGCCACACTTTTAGATAGTTCCTTGACTTGGAGACGTAAGTCTGCAGCAGAATCCTTATCTTGGGATGGCTTGTCAGTCTCAGGATACTGTCTCCTGCTGGTATGTAATTGCAGGATGCTTAGAGGGCTCTGTGCTGCTAGGGCTCGGTTCACGCAGCACTCTGATGGCTCTATCCTTAAAGTGTGCAAAGTCCAATTCAGGATTTGTAGAGCCAATATGCGCAGCTGTGTCCTTTGGTTGTTAGACTGGAGTCCCTCTATGAACTGCTCTGTTAATAATCTATCTTCATCTTGCACGCTCTCAGGATCAACCTGCTTTACAGCCCGTAGTGCCTCCTGAAGATTAAGGGCATAGTTCCGTATACTGTCCTGCACTCTCTGTTTGCACCCAAAAAATCTCATTTTTATCTCGGTTGCAGTGCAGGTATCAAAAGTGTCTTTCAGCCTGGCTAAGACTTGTTTGACAGTTCTTTTATCAGTGTCCGGCCAGGACTTAACTGGTGCGGTTCAGAGGGAAGTAAACTGGCCAATGAGGATACTGACTTTTTGGCTTTCTGACAGGGGGTACACTTGGAACAAGCTACATAGTCTTTCTTTAAAATCACCCAGGGTGTGCGACTCCCCTGTGTACTGTGGTAACCAGGCAGCTCCTGGTATATATGGCATTGATAGCAGCATTATGGGGGCTGCCGCTGCGACCGCTGCTAAATCTTCACCCGCGTTGAGCATTTTCTTCTGCTTTTTCACTTGCTCACTAACGTCAGAGCATGGGCAGGGGCTTCGCGTCGTGCTTTATTTCTGGCTCTGTCCACAATTGCACGTCCCTCTCTGCTTGCACGTGCTGTATGACGCAGTTATGGCGGTTATTTGAAAGCTCATTAAAGTCTTTAGCACACAATTTAATAAAGTCTATGGCCACAGCACCCAGCTTTGCCAGGCTCCTTGTACCCAACTTTGCTAGGCTCGCTAAATCCTGTTCGTGACGCCAGTTGGAGCGCCCCGCGGGGCCTTGGGATACTCGGTACCGGGCCCGTCGACTTCCATGGGGGATGGTATCACGGCGGCGGCGATGACACCGTGGCCCTGAGGCGTCCAGTAATAAAATAGGGGAAAGTTGTGTGGTATTTATGTGGTAAAAATGAAAATAAAGTTATTAGATGGTCAAATACGTGACGCCACCTGTGGTATTCTGGTCAGAGGTGACCAGCGCTGCGGTGTTGTTCCTCTGGGATGGATGTTGGGCACAGCTATGATGTTGTAGCCCTCCACAGGTAGGGCTGTAGTCCCAGGGCAAAGATGTTAAATAAATAGTAAAAGTGGCTGTAAACGTTGGGGTGCAGATAAATGAGAGAAAGACACAGAGAGGTGCAGTTTCTTTACCTTTTACTGGTAATTGGTTGCAGTCCGGAGTACCACATACAGGTGATGGAATGAGTCCGGCTCGCCTGGAGGCATTCAGGGGATCCACCTTGCCAGGTGGGGATTTAGGACCTTCCTTTCTGTGCTTTGTGTGTGGGTCTCTGCTGTATATAAGTATGCTGCGACCCTCTATTCATGATGGTTTCACTAACCTGTACGGCTGTCAGCGTGAGCCTATTCCACAGGTACCGTTCTCTTCACCGTCGGTCCCGGGCTCCTTATCCGCTGCCGTGCCCTCAGGTGATTAATGTGCACAGGAATTTAAAATCCCCTGTACTTTCAGATTCGGCTATCAGGACGTATAGTTCCTGTCAGCCTAGGACTCTGATGTCCCTTTTCTCTTTATTAGCGCTTCACTCAGGGGTCTGCTATATGCAGTATTTTAGCTTTCCCAGAGCCTCTGCGTCTCTGCTCGTGTCCTATTCCTTCTTCACAGATCAGCTGCCTGTCTTGAACTGACTGGACCTTCCAGAAAGATCCTTTTAGCTCACGTCCTCACATTTAACTGTCGTCATTATTTTCTCACAGCTCACAGCTGTTTCGTTTCCATGACAACTCCCTCAGCTGACTTCTAGCTGACTCACCAACCCCCTCTGCTGGCCAGAATTTATAAGGCATCTCCCTTTTCTGACTTGCAGCAGGAATAGTGATTTAATCTATTACGTTGCATGGGGGCCCCATTTTTGCCTCCAAGCATGACTTCACCTCTTAGATGGAGGCAATGACACTGTGACAACCAAACTCGGGGGTGTCACAGAAACATGTCCAATAATAAAGAATCAAAACATACATGTTGTTTTAAGTTTAGGGTTTTTTAAGCTGCTTTTCGTGGCACTAGTAGAATATTGAAACTTAGTTTTACCGCTAAGATAAGCAGCCTTCAAGTTGGTCCTAGATTCTTGTCCTGTGCGTAGTCAAATAATTTTTCAGCTACAAAGATGCATTAAGCTTCTTTTAGCTATAAGCGAGCACTAAAATACTCAGATGCTCGTTATCCGAACCTAGTAATTTCTAATGCTTGGCTTCTTATTTCGAGTAACAAGTATAATGGAAGTCAATGGGAGACCCAAGCATTTTCCTGTCTGACCCTACAATGAGGTCTAGGGGGCAGGTAAAATGTTGAAATGGATGGAAAAAGTGCTGAATGGAAGGAGAACAGCATGGGGAGGACCCCTGGAAGCTCTTCTGTCTCCCAGATCACTACTGAGAACAATCGTGTCACACTTTTACTCCAGTTTAAGTACTGACAATAAAACATTCAAAATTAGAGAGAAATTGGAGCTTACAGAAATAAAAATGTTTAGAAAATTTTTTTCCTGTATAATGACTTTGTAAATAAGGCAAAATTTAGAAAGGATTTAAAAATAAGTTAAAATTTATGTAAATCAAAATAGAATTTTGTATTTAAAAATTTAAAATTTCAGTTGAATTTATGAAGGAAGCAAGAAGTCCCAAAAATTAAGGACACAGAGGCAATCAGATACACTCTTTATTAAACAAAAAGGGGGCCTCATACACATTCTGTTCAAATTGTCATGTAAACTCATAAGTGCAAATCTTGACAAAAATTACAAGCAGGGTCATCCATACACCGTAGAAGGCACCAACTTTAGTGCCTCATTCAAATTTTGTGAACAAATTGTAGTTGTGTTACTCTACGCTCATAAAAGCTCTACACACAGTGCAAAGCCTGCCAATAATTAAAAGTAGCAGGTTCATCCATACACCCTTGCAGTCATCAACTAGAGTGGATCATAAAAAAATTAAGAAAGTGTAGTTGTAGCTGCGATACGTCTGCTCTCATAAAGGCTTTGCCAAAGTGCAGAGCCAGGAAAATATATAAGTAGGATCATCCAGTCATCCATAGACCCTAGAATACAGCAACTGTTATGACCCCCATGATGGCACTAAAAACTTCAGACAAGATGCTAGTGGCAGGGCAGAACAACACCTCCAAGGCATAGAGGGACAGCTGATTCCAGATGTCAAGCATTGAGACCAAATAGCTGAAAGTTCTTGAGGAATTAAGAGTATACTGGCTTTGATTCACCATCTTTAAAAACTTTTCCTCCCTTGTCAAAAATTCCTTGTCATCAGGGCGTGGACACTGGGAGGGTGAAATTGTCACAGGCCTTTGACAGTGTACCCCTGTCTCTGCTGACCTGGTGTGTGTCTACCATGCCTCTCTTCCGTGGTTGGGCAAGGAAACTTGCACTCCTGCTGCCAGTGTTGTGGGAATTTTTTCAACATATTTTCCACAATAGCCTTCTGGTATAGCACCATTTTACAAGACTTCTTCACCTCAGGAAGAAAAGATGCAAAGTTTTCCTTGTAGCATGGGTCTAGCAGGGTGAACAACCAGTATTATTTTTTGGACAGGATGATTGTAATGTGATGCAGCAGTACATAATGTCTGCCATTTGTGCCAAGGTCCCTACAGTTAACACTTCCATTAACTATCTCTACCATGATGACTACTCTCTATTTCCTCCTCCTCCTTCACCTTCTCCTCATTCTCCTCCTCAGCACATCCATGTAGGAGAGATGGGACGAAACTTGTGTGGTTCCTATCCTCTTTTGCCCTATCAGCCAGCATCTGTTCCTCCTCCTTTTCCTCAGCCTCCACCTCCTCATTGTTACCCAAGCTGCTTGAGCAGGTAAGATAAGGCTGGGCTGGGTAGTATCTCCTTTTCTCATTTCTTCCTACTTATCCACCTGATTTGTATGCAAAGCTTCAGGTTTAATTGTCAGGTGCGACTGTTTAAGTAGGCACTGAAGTGAGATCTGTGCACTGATGATGGTGTCATCGCCACTCTCCATCTTTGTGGAGTGCTCAAACTCTTGGAGAAGTGCAAAAATGTCAGACATTCATGCCCACTCTTCAGTTACTTTGTGCGAAGGTTGACCAGAATACTGACAGGTGTGTTGGAGCTGGTATTCCACAACTGACCTCTGCTGCTCATAAAGCCTTGCCAGCATGTGCAGTGTGGAATTCTGTTTTGTGGCTATGCTGCACACCAGTCAGTGAGCTGGCACTTACATATGCTACCCCAGCAGTTCCAGACTAGTGGCAGCTGTAGCTGACCTGCGGAAATGGGCATTGACACGACGTACCTTGATCAGAAGCTCTGGCAAATCTTGGTAGATTTTCAGAAACCGCTGAACTACCAAGTTGAGCATGTGGGCCAAGCAAGATGCATGTGTGACCTTGCCAAGCTTCACAGCCACCACCAGGTTAGACCCATTACCAAACACTACCATGCATGGTTGTAGGTTCGGTGGCGAGAGCAACAAAGCTATCTGATCTGTTATTCCGAGGTGTGCGGCTTGTCTCCTGGACAAATTAGCTTCAGCAGTGCCTGTTGCCGTTTTGCTGAGGCAGTGCTGCAAAGCTTCCAGCTTCCGGCTGATGTGGATGACATTCTCTGAGATAGCATATTGGAGATATGCAGTCTTCCACATGTGCCGTGCCAGGGTGGAACTTAGCCTCGGCATCCACAATGTTCACCCAGTGTGGTGTAAGGGAAACGTAGCCTCTCTGGGCACAAGCGTTTGTCCACAAGTCGTGGTTAAGTGGACAATTCCAATAATCGCATTGGTAAAGGTACTGGTGCTGTTCCTGGACAGGTGCTGGCTCAAGACAGGGGCGCCACAATGGCAATGGAAAAAATAGGGACCGAGTACCGAGAGACCAAACTTCCTCACCTCTAACAGGACAATTTTTGTTTTTTTTATTTCAACGCAATCAAGTTTCACATAAACCAAGCTCAACAATATATATGGCAATTGTACGTTTTTGAACAACCAAACTTGTATACCTGTAGCAGTCCATTTTTGGATTACATTTCATATCAACAAATTTCACACAAAGCAGGTTTTGCAGTATTTGACAATAGTCAATTTTTGTTACAAAAATATTTTGTGAGCTGTACCAGGCCAAGCAGTTTTTAAAATTTTTAATCCACTGTAATTTTACACAAAGTATGTTAAACTGTATGGATGACTAACTGAATCCAGAAAAAAATGTTGAACTTAAAGATTTTGAAAGTGCAGTTGTTGAACTCCTACATTCATAAACACTTTGCAGAAAGTGCAAAGTCATAAAAAAATTATAAGGAGGGTAATAGAGTATTCCTCTTCAGGTGTTAGCTTCTTCTTCTCCTTCTTTGGGAGGCTGGAGAGACTGCCTCCACCTGCTTGCTGGAGCCCGATTCCCAAATGCCTGGGCTGTAAGTGACTCAGCTTCAGGTTTTCCCAGAGCCCCCGACATGTAGAAATGGGTGTGTCACCTGTATCATAGCCTACTCCCGCATATAAGGTGGGGACAGTACGATCTCTCAGTGGTGGTAGCCCCATGTCAAGCCACTTCAAAGAGCCTCTCTCAGGTCCAATTATTTCTCAAGAAGGATTCATCTTGTTCCCTTCCTTCTCAGATCACACCTATTGCACCACATACCAGTGATGTTGACCCTCCATTTTGAGGAACATGACCTTGGTTCCAGCCATCTTGAAAGCTCTTCGATGGACCCCCATCTCCTCTGCTGGTCATATGAAACACAACACAACTGTTGGTACCTTGTGGCTAGCAGTCCTACTAGCATTTCTCCAGCCCTGCTAGTGGCTCGCCTTCTTGTCTCTTCTGACCAGCTTACACCCTGCAGTCTACTCACCAGTTGCTCGATTCTGGCTCTCCCATCTACAGTATGCAAGAACCCCAGCGGTGAAAGCTATGGCCAGGGTTCGTGCCTGGGTTCAGGCCTTGGTGGTTCCTGGAAAGCGGCTGGTTATGGACCGCAGGCTCCTGCCACCTCCACTGTCGCACCAGCTTTCTCTGGCTTCAATATTCCTCCAGTTACTTCCTTGGGAGCATCATGTGATTCTGTCATCTTTGTTGCCCACAGAGCACATGATACTCTATGGATGAGTAATTGAATACAGAAAATTTTTTCAACGCTTTTTGTACTGTTATGTAATGATAAAAATGTACCACAGACCTCGTAATAGCATATGGATGAGTAATTGAATTCAAAAAAGTTTCAATGGTTTTTGGGAGTATTATATAACTCCAAAATGTACCATAGACCATGTAATAGTATATGGATGAATAATTTAATGTAGAAAAAGTTTTCAAAGCTTTTTTGGACTGTTATATAGCACCAAAATGTACCACAGACCATGTAATATTATATGGATGAGTAATTGAATACATAAAAATGTTTCAAAGCTTTTTAGAAGTGTTGCATAACACTGAAATGTACCACATAATAGTTTTTGGATGAGTAATTAAATCCATAAATTAAGTTGACTCGCAGGCAATTTCTGCATGTTTGGCACCTATTGAACAGCCAATAAGCACACGGCCTGAGATTTACTGTAATACTATAGCCATCTTGGTAGTGGCATTCCTGTGATTTACTGGGCATGTGACATCATCAGTAGTTATAAAAGGACAGGCACCACCAGGTTCGGCATGCTGACGCCTTTGCACAGCTCCTTGACAATTGTTATTGGAGGGAGAGAGTGCTTGTCCAGGCATGCGTGTGCACTGTTTAATGAATCAGAGTCCTGTAGTACTGATACTGGTGCTGAAGCTGAACCATCATACTAACAGTCCTTGTAATGCCACTATCCCCCGGCATTCGAGTGTGAAATTGAGCACTGGCTAATGGTCGCCGATTGCCTGGCACATCCGAGCACCCAGATACTCAAGTGATATCCGAGTATCACCGAGCACATTAGCTCATCTCTAGTTTCTTTTCTAACTTGCAGCAGAAAAATGCATTAGTGTCATACCCACTATTAGGTGAGAAAAGGAGTTCTAAATCTTCTATTTTACATACCTGTTTCCTTACTATTTTTCTTTTCAAATATTTTTATTAAACTTTTAGTTATTAATAATAGGAAAGGAGGGAAAGGACAGGGAGGGAGAAAAGGAAAAATTTATAAAAATTAGAGAACCCGTTTGACACAGTTTGATTGTAGCAAAAATGTAAATATAAATAAAAGGTAAAGAATACAAAGAAATCACTTACAATTATACTGATAATAATGACACAGTACATAGTGGAATAACATAGTCTATCTAACTATACAAAATCAAACTAAAACTAACTAATAAGTTACCAGACCTAAAGCAAAAAAAAAAAATAAACATTTCTTGTTCAAAGCCCCATATATTTAGCATTCCATTTGTCCAATTTTTTTATAGTATTTATTCAAAAAATTATTGTTTATGGCAAATCTATATACCAGCTGACTGTGTTGTCGAAGAACATCCAAAATAATAGAGAAATTAGGAACATCCTCCTTTTTCCACCAGGAAGTCAAAAGGTTTTTAATAACTAAGAAAACATGAATTATGACGTACTTAGCCGTTGGGTCACTATTTTCTAGATCAAGAGAGAACAAAGCCATATGAGGAGTGATAATAATCTTATGATTTGTTAAGGTGTTGATGTGTAAAGTCGTTTCTCTCCATGTACTCTTTAATTTTGGACAACTCCAAAATATGTGAAACATATTGCCTGGAAGGCCACAACCCCTCCAGCAAAGATGGGAGTTATCCGGACTAATATGGGCAAGTCGTGTTGGGACATAGTACCATCTCAATAAGACCTTAACATAAGATTCCTGTAGAGACATAACAATTGTAGAGGTATAGGTGTGTTTAATGGCTTGTTCCCAATTTTCAATTGGGAAAGATGAGTTAAAATCTGTTTCCCATCGATTAATATAAGCATTTTTAAGCAGGTTGGTGTCTTTATTAAAAAAGTTATAGATGTTTCTGAGACTCCACAACGTTTTATGGTTAGGATTCCCAGTTTCCTTACTATTTTTAAACCAAAAAAAGGAATGGATAAGAGAGCTATCTTTGGGTAGTAGGGCTAAGAGTGATGTCCTTGGGTAATAGAGCTAAGAGAGCTGTCCCTGGGTAGTAGGTCTAAGAGAACTGGCTCTGGGTTAAGGCTAGGTTCACATTAGTGTTTCTGTGCGCATTGTATCTGTCGCCTGCAAAGTGGAGCCATGGCAGCAGAGCAGAGCCGTGCAGAGCTGTGCCAGCAGAGCAGAGCTAATCCAAGTGCCGTACATGGCGTGATAGTAAGTACCGCACACGCTCTGTCCAAGAGTGACCACATACTTAACAGACCCCTGCATACTGGTCCACCATTTGTGGATGACTGACTGCCAGCTCCCTGTTACCCTCTATGCTAGGAAGTGACCATAGTGAAGGCAGAGACTGCAGTGTGTGTGACGCACAGCGAGAGAGAGACAGCCAGCTAGGACAGAGCCTCGCTTTCAAGGACTAGTGTACACCATGGAGCGAAGTCCCATTTCGGCAGTTCCCCCACACTAGACTCAGTACCGTGCTAGACACTTTTAAGCCCAGGAAATCTTCCTGCCTCCCAGAGACTTCGCCGAGATGTCCCGTACCACTGTTGCTGGTTCCACCGTTGGATCCCCGCCTGTTACAGACCTCACCGAGACGTCACATGCCGCTGTTGTCGGTGCCACAGTTGGAACCCTGAGGAGCAGCACCCAAAAAGACTACAGACTGACATGTTATGAATGGGTCACCGAGGAGGAAAAAACCTAAACATGCTAAGCCCAGAAAAATCAGAGAGGTTGGTAACTATGCAGATTGCAGATCCCTGATCCTAACCACACAACTAGCAGCAGCCGTGGAGCGTGCCTACGATGAACCTAGACGCCTCGTCACGGCCGGAGGACTAAATAAGCCTAAAGCAAGAAAAGGGGAAAACTAACTGCCCCAGAGCAGACCCCAAAGGAATAGACAGCCCCCACACATATATTGACGGTGAAACAAGATGAAAACACAAACACAGGCAGGAAAATAGGCTGAGCAAACGATGGGGCCCAAACTAACTAGAAAGGAGAGGAAAGGAAAGACACTGTCTGCAATCTGCCCAAAACCCTACAAAATAATGTCCAACACTTCTTAACCCTGAAGTCACTAGACTTCTCCCACTATATCAGCGATCAGAGATTTGTGAAATACGTTATGGATCTTGAACGTAACTGGAAGAGCCAATCGAAAAGAAACAGGATTAAGAATCTCCAAAATCTTATAAGGTCCAATAAATCTTGGCTTAAATTTTGGAGATGCAACCTTCATAGGAATATTTTTAGACGACAACCAAACCATATCACCAACTTTAAACCGTGGACCAATGGTCCTATACCGGTTGGAAAATCGCTGGGCCTTCTCCTGAGAGAGTGACAACTTATCCACCACTTGGTCCCATATCTGCTGCATTCTCTCAACCACAGTGTCCACACCTGGGCAGGATGAAGGTTCCACTTGACCTGAAGAGAATCGAGGATGAAACCCAAAATTACAGAAAAAGGGTGACATCAAAGTGGCAGAACTAGCTCTATTGTTCAGCGCGTATTCGGCCAAGGGCAAAAATGAGACCCAATCATCCTGATCAGCTGATATAAAAGATCTTAAATAAGACTCCAAGGTCTGGTTTGTTCTCTCAGTCTGTCCATTGGTCTGGGGATGAAACGCGGAGGAGAAGGATAACTGAATTCCCAGACTGGAACAAAAGGCTTTCCAGAATCTGGAAACAAACTGAACTCCTCTGTCGGACACAATGTTCTCAGGAATCCCATGTAACCGAACCACCTGTTGTAAAAACAAGGGCACCAACTCAGCGGAAGATGGCAACTTTGGGAGTGGTACAAGATGGACCATCTTCGAAAATCTATCACAAATCACCCAGATAACAGTCATTCTCTGAGAGACAGGAAGATCAGAAATAAAATCCATTGAGATATGGGTCCATGGCCTCTTGGGCACCGGCAGGGGCATCAGCAACCCACTAGAACAAGAACAGGGTTTAGACCGAGAACAAGTCCCACAGGCCTCTACAAAATTCCTGATATCACGAGATAAGGTAGGCCACCAAAAGGACCGACTCACCAAATCTCTGGTACCAAAATTACCTGGATGACCAGCCAATGCGGAGCAATGAATTTCAGATATCACTCTCTTTCTCCACTGGTCAGGAACATACAATTTTCCCATAGGGCAATGCTCAGGTTTATCCTCCTGAAATTCTTCCAGGGCGCATCTCAAATCGGGCGAAATGGCAGAAAGAACTACCCCCTCAGCTAGGATGGTAGTAGGCTCGGTCACATTAAGAGAATTGGCAAAGAAACTCCTAGAAAGGGCGTCTGCCTTAACATTCTTAGTACCCGGAAGAAAAGAGACCACAAAATTAAAACGCGTGAAAAACAAGGCCCATCTAGCCTGTCTTGGATTCAAGCGTTTGGCCGACTCCAGATAAATCAAATTCTTGTGATCAGTGAGGACCACAACTTGATGTCTAGCTCCCTCCAACTAATGTCTCCACTCCTCAAACGCCCATTTCATGGCCAACAATTCCCGATTCCCCACGTCATAGTTGGGTTCAGATGGGGAGAACTTTCGAGAAAAGAAGGCACAGGGATTCATCTTAGAAGTCACAGGGTCTTTTTGGGACAAAACAGCTCCTGCACCAATCTCAGAAGCATCTACCTCCACCAGAAATGGAAGTGAGACATCAGGTTACTGTAAAACCGGAGCTGAAGTAAATCTCCGCTTAAGCTCCTGAAATGCTGAGACAGCCTCAGGAGACCAATTCAGCACATCAGCGCCCTTCTTGGTCAGATCAGTCAGTGGTTTGATAATACCAGAAAAATTACCTATAAATTTACGATAGAAATTAGCAAAACCCAAAAACTTCTGGAGGGCCTTCAAAGAAGTAGGCTGAACCCAATCATAAATGGCCTGCACCTTGGCCGGGTCCATTTCAATAGTCGATGGAGACAAGATAAATCCCAAAAATGAAATCCTCTGTACACCAAAGAGGCATTTCGATCCCTTAACAAACAGGGAATTCTCCCTCAAAATCCGGAACACAGTCCGGACGTGTTCCACATGAGAATCCCAATCACTAGAAAAGATCAAAATATCATCCAGATAGATGATCAAAAACTTATCCACAAAATCACGGAAAATATCATTCATAAAGGACTGGAAGACAGAAGGGGCATTAGTGAGCCCAAAAGGCATCACCAGGTACTCAAAATGTCCCTCCGGAGTATTAAACGCCATCTTCCATTCATCCCCTGCTTGATGCGAATAAGATTATATGCCCCCCTGAGGTCAAGCTTAGTAAACCAGCAGGCACTCTTAACTCTGGAGAATAAATCAGATATCAGAGGTAACGGGTACTGATATTTAACCGTCATCTTGTTAAGGGAACGATAATCAATACACGGTCTTAATGAACCATCTTTCTTGGCCACGAAAAAAAACCCAGCACCTAAAGGTGACGAGGATGGTCTAATATGACCCTTCTCCAACGATTCCTTAATATAGGATCGCATAGCATCATGTTCGGGTACTGATAAGTTGAAAAGCTGACACTTGGGAAATTTACACCCAGGCATCAACTCAATTGCACAGTCATAACTCCTATGAGGAGGCAAAGATGCAGACTTACTCTCACTAAATACATCAGAAAAATCGGCCAGATAATCAGGAATATCATGAGACTGAGGAGAGGTGGAGAAAACAGGAGCGTCCCTAAGAACACACTGACAACCCCAACTCACCAGAGACCCAGATTTCCAATCCAAAACTGGATTATGAGTTTGCAACCAGGGAAAACCCAGAACAATAGTATCATGCAAATTATGCAGCACCAAAAATTTACAATTTTCTTGGTGGTCTGGGGTAACTCGCATTATCACCTGGGTCCAAAACTGAGGTTTATTCTCTGCCAAAGGCGTAGCATCAATACCCCTCAAAGGAATAGGCGTCCGCAGAGGCCTCATGGAAAAACCACAACGTTTAGCAAAGTCCAAATCCATCAGATTCAACACAGCTCCTGAATCCACAAAAGCCTTAGTGGAAAACGTGGATAAGGAGCAGATCAGAGTAATTGCCAAAAGGAACTTAGGTTGTACACTGCCCACAGCAAATGTGTGTGCAAAACGTTTCTCTCGTTTAGGGCAGACAGAAATAGTATGAGAGGCATCTCCACAGAAAAAACAGCTTATTAGGCCTGTTTCACACTTGCTTTTTTTTGCAGCGCGTTTTTCCCGCAAAAAAACGCATTGAAAAACGCATACAAAAGCATACAACTGCTGCGTTTTTTTCAAGCATTTTTATGAGCATGCATGAAAAAAACGCAGCGTTTTTATGCGTTTGTATGCGTTTTTAGTGCGTTTTTACCGCGTTTGCGTTTTTTTCCAACATTAGGTGGCCCCTCACACTAACCCAAACCATGACTTTACTAACCCTAACCCTGACCCTAACCCTAACCCTAACCCTGACCCTAACCCTAACCCTAACCCTAACCCTTAACCAAACCATACTTAACCCTAACCCTGACCCTAACCCTTAACCAAACCATACTTAACCCTAACCCAAACCCTAACCCTGACCCTAACCCTAACCCTAACCCTGACCCTAACCCTAACCCTAACCCTTAACCAAACCATACTTAACCCTAACCCTGACCCTAACCCTTAACCAAACCATACTTAACCCTAACCCAAACCCTAACTAACCTTAACCCTAACCCTAACCCTGACCCTAACCCTAACCCTGACCCTAACCCTTAACCAAACCATACTTAACCCTAACCCTGACCCTAACCCTAACCCTAACCCTGACCCTAACCCTAACCCTAAACCCCTTAACTAACCCTAACTTTACCCAAACCCCTAAATTCCATTGTCTAAACTAATGGTAAAAAAAAAAACGCATGTGCAAAAAAACGCATGCCAATGTGCACATATGCTCACCATAGACTTATAATGGGTGTCTTGCTGTAAAAAAACGCATTGCGCGCGCATGCGTTTTTTTGAGGCAAATCGGACGCACAAAAAATGCAACAAGTTGCATTTTGTGCGCCCGAGCGCATACCGCAGAAAAACGCATGCGCGGTAAAACGCGTACAAACGCATGTGTATGCGCACATAAGCGCATCCCATGCAAAGTATAGGAGAAAAAAACGCATGCGCTATTTAGCGCTAAATTACCACGAAAAAAAACGCAAATGTGAAACACCTTCTAAACTCCTGACATTGCGCCCTAGACAAAACCCCATCACATTGCATAGGTTCAGACATTTGTTCAAAAGGTGGTAGCGCCTCCCATGTAGTTTTACGTTCACGTAAACGCCGATCAACTTGAATGGCCAATGACATGGAATCATCCAGACCAGAGGGAACAGGAAATCCCACCATAACATCTTTTACGGTCTCTGATAAACCCTTCCGAAAGAGAGCTTCCAAAGCACTATCATTCCATGTAGTAAGGACCGCCCACTTTCGGAATTTTTTGACAGTATAACTCTGCAGAATCCTGACCCTGGTTTAATGCCAACAGGGTTCTCTCAGCTTGATCAACAGCATTAGGTTCATCATACAACAAACCCAAGGCTTGAAAAAATGCATCCACATTAGTCAGAATAGGATTTTCAGGTGTCAGAGAAAAAGCCCAATCCTGGGGATCGCCGCACAGCAAGGAGATGACAATTTTAACCTGCTGCACAGAGTTCCCCGATGAGTTAGGCTTCAAGGCAAGAAATAATTTACAATTATTCTTAAAATTCAGAAATTTAGACCGATCCCCAGAACACACATCAGGAGTAGGGATCTTATGTTCAGCAGCATGTGACTGAATGAGGTAGGTGGAAATTCTCTGCACTTCAGCAGCAATTTGCTCCACACGATCAGACAATTGCTTAATCTCCATTAGGGAGAAAAAAATCCTCCTACGGCCCCAGAGAAAAAGAGGAAAAAATACATAAAAAAAAAAAATGTCAGAATTTTTTTTATAACAACTTTTTCCTGCTTTTGAGTACCCTAGAATCTGCGGTATGGCTGGTGATTCTGTTATGAATGGGTCACCGGGGAGGAAAAATCCTAAACATGCTAAGATCATCAAAACCAGAGAGGTTGGTAACTATGCAGATTGCAGATCCCTGATCCTAACCACACAACTAGCAGCAGCCATGGAGCGTGCCTACAATGAACCTAGACGCCTCGTCATGGCCGGAGGACTAAATAAGCCTAAAGCAAAAAAAGGGGAAAACTAACTGCCCCAGAGCAGAGCCCAAAGGAATAGACAGCCCCCACACATATATTGACGGTGAAACAAGATGAAAGCACAAACACAGGCAGGAAAATAGGCTGAACAAATGATGGGGCCCAAACTAACTAGAAAGGAGAGGAAAGGAAAGACACTGTCTGCAATCTGCCCAAAACCCTACAAAATAATGTCCAACACTTCTGATAACAAAATTAACCCTGAAGTCACTAGACTTCTCCCACTATATCAGCACTGTGAAATATTCTGAGACAGAGCAAAAGGAGGCCAATCTAATAAGGGACAAAAAGCAAATTGGCAAATACAGATAAATAAGAGTGGAAATTCAGCACAGCCCCAGCCGGGACTGGCTGACCACACAAAAAACTGAATAGACCAACAAAATCAATTGTGAACATTAGCAGAGAAACTTAGCTTGAGCTGACTGGAACAGAGCTGAGAACCAAGACCTGACAAGCAGAAGGAATCACCAGCACCAGAGTAGGGCGTCGGCTGTCTTAAATCCAGTCTGAGATTCCTGAGGTCCAATCGTCATCCTCATTATGAGGTGGCAAATCTCTACTGATTAAATCAGCCTCACTACCTCCTGTTACCACCAGAGGGAGCCTCGAAGGAGAACCCACAACTGGTAGACCAGAAAATGAATTCACAACACTGATAAGTTTCATCTCTTTATTACTGAACTTTCTTTCATCCCTGACCTACCCTGCCACTCTCCCAGTTCTGCCCCATTCTTTGACATCACCCTACAATCCCTCACTCCCTGCATGGAGTACATTCCCCTGTAAATAAACCTGTTAACCCTTGCTCTGCCTGATTTCCGTCAATGCATCCCACGTTCCTGCTTGGTGCCTTTACAATACGACAGCTCTATATCATTCCACAGCAGAGAAGTGATGTATGTGCTCTGAGCAGTGTAGTTTCGCTGCTCAGAATAGATATCATGTTCAGAATTGTAGAGTGAGTGGGCGTTGCCCTCAAGGACATACTGCTACCATATCAGTAGGCATCTCCCTGCCTATCTGCAGATTCACTATCACACTTGTCTGTACTCACTATGCTTCTCTGTGTATCCCTATCACACTGGTCTTTGTTCTTATGGGAGCGTTTCCACTCTGATCAGAGTAAAGACAAGTATGACAAGTGATATTATGTATACCCCGTTTCACATGTAAAGTGCCATGGAATAAATGGTGCTATAATAATAATAATAATAGATAGTGACTCTGCCGACAGACAATGAAAAGTCTACAGATAAAGTGGGAATATAATCCCAGAGAAGTGTGCTTCTGTCTCTCTGTCTGTGTATGCACATTACAGGCATGCATGGTGCACAAGGATCCATGAGAAGCCATGCCATCCACAAGATGGCAGCACGCTTCCATTGAAAATTAGGCTAAAAAAAACAAGGTTTTTAAGATAGATACTGACTTTCAAAGCAGTCAGTAACTATCTAAACACACATGTAATATTTAAAATTTTCTAATAAAACTACATTTTTGGTTATAGGTCATCTCTAAGGGGTAATTACCAAGGAATCCTGTAGACATCAAACCTAAGTTTAGCTACCTCTAATCAGCTTCTCACTTATAGGTATCACTTCCAAATCAAGTGCAATTGTATCTACAGAATTGATAGTAAGGTATTTAAGAGTGCAAAATAATGTTTGGTCCTACAGACAGGGGCATACGGTCTATACCATTGGATGGAATAGTGCAGCAGGAAGCCTTCTTCTGCAAAATTCAACATGTGTGACTGAGAATAACTCAGCACAGCAGGCAAGATTACGTGAATAAATTGCACCTGCTGTATGGAGCCTTAAGGGCCTTTCTCACATAGCGAAATCGCTAGCGAGATCGCTAAAGTGTCACCGATTTTGTGACGTAACAGCGATCTCGCCAGTGATCTCGCTTTGTGTGACACGTACCTGCGACCGGCCCCCCCCAGCTGGATATCGCTGATCGTGCTTGAATGGCCTGGGCCATTTTTTCGTCGTTGGCGTCCCGCTGGCCGGCATGCGTCACTGTGTTCGACACCGACTAGCAGCGTCGTTGGCGACGCAGAACTCATGGACGCAGGCGGAAGTCTTCAGAATCGCTGCGGTGTGACAGGTAACAGCAACCCCCGACGGATCGCTGTATCGCTGCTGCGTGGCTGGAGAGATCTGCCTGTTTGGCAGCTCACTAACAACCATTTAGTGACGCACCAGTGGTCCTGACCAGGTCGTATCGTTGTGGGGATCGCTGGTGCATCGCTAAATGTAACGGGACCCTTAGTCTGCACTGTGCGCTGACCAGAAGAGATATCAGGTGAACAACAGAAGGTGAGTAGTTTCTTATTTTCTTATTGTCAGCACTCGTGAGGGAATTATCCCTTATCAAACTGTGTGTGATGGTCCTTAAACTGAATGAGGGGCTGTGGGGCCCATGATATTATGTGTATAAGCCCTTAGACTGTGTGTGGGACTCTGGGACCCTCAAACTGCCTGCAGGGCCCCTGAAACTGCCTGTGGTAGCTGTGAGGACCATTATACTGTCTATAGAGGGTTGTGAGGCCATCATATAAAGGGGAGCTGTAGGGCTGTGAATAGAGGGCTATGGGGGCCATCATACTATGTAGGGGGCACTTTAGGAGTATCATGCTCAGGGATGTATTACACTGTGCTAGGTTTGCTGTTGCAGCACCAAAATTTGTGGGGGGCACTGTGGAAGCATCCCACTTTGCTGGAGACACTGCAGTGTCATCATACAGTGCATTTGGGGAAGACTGTGGGATCAAATTGGAGGAGAAATTCACTGTGAGAGTATCATGCATAATAGGGAGCATTTTTGAAGGCGTCATATTGTCATGTCGGACGCTGTTCACACCACAGCATCCGGCAGGCAGAGGTAGTTCCACCTCCAGCCACTATAGCCTCAGTGGCGCCGGCCTGATCTTCAGGCTCTCGGGGGTTAATCCTGCTGGAGACCAGGTTGGATGGTTAGTCACGCCCACGGTCTTTAAATAGTCATGCTGGCCTATGGGCGTCGCCGATTATAGCTTGTGTCTCATACCAAGTGGTTCCGGTCTGGAGTGGAGGTGTTCAAGAGAGAGAGATTCATATCTGGTGTCGTATGATCCGTCGTTATCCTTTCTCCTTCCCATATTTGTGTTTAGTTGTGCCCTGTTCACATTACTGTTTATTCCTGTGTGTGTGCGGCGCAGTGCAGTTTAAGTTCTCCCTGTCTGTCATTATTTGTGTGGGAGCTTTGGTGGTGACTTCTCACTGGGTGGAGGGTGGAGGGTTAAGTGCAGGGCTGAGCAGGAGATAAGGAAAGGCGAGGCTCAGGCATTTGCACCTTCAGCAAAAACCCTGGGTTGAGGGTCAGACAGGGTTTCCCCTAGTAAAGGGACACCACAGGGGCCCCGGGTATTTCAGCCTTAGTTGAACTAAGCCCCGTGACATTATAATCGGCCCACATTTTTTCAGGAGTCCATGGATCCATTAGATTCCATAACCCGCCAGTTGGCGGCGCTGTCCATACAGGTCTCCGAGTTGAATGGGGCAGTTCAGCAGCAGGGCCTGGTAGTAGCAAAGGTGCAAACAGCATCTGCAGGTATCGGTGCAGAGCCGAAGTTTCCGCTGCCAGAACGATTTTCAGGCGATCGCAGCAAATTTGTCGTATTTCGGGAGGCCTGCAAATTATACTTCCGCATGCGGCCAATATCCTCAGGTAATGAGGCCCAGCGAGTAGGGCTGGTGTTGTCATTACTGAGTGGTGACCCCCAAGCATGGGCATTTTCCTTACCACCTGACTCTGCTACATTTCATTCGGTCGATAATGCTTTTTCTGCCCTCGGGCTCATTTACGATGACCCTGACCGACTGGCTCTAGCGGAATCTAAAATCCGCGCCCTCCGCCAGGGGGAGCGCTTGGCAGAAGACTATTGTTCGGAATTTCGCCGCTGGGCTGTAGACACACAGTGGAATGACCCAGCACTGCGGAGCCAGTTTATTCATGGGGTATCAGGGAGGGTGAAACAAGCCCTCCTGATGTATGAGACTCCGGCATCATTGGAGTCTGCCATGAGTTTGGTGATACGTATTGATCGCCGTTTTCGTCAGGGGGCACAGGAGACGCTACCTCTGGGGGAAAACAGAGGTGCAGGTGTGGTTGAAGTAGATGAGTCCCCTGAACCTATGCAGATTGCTGGCGTGGCACAGGTTCAGCCTCGCGCTCCGGGAGTCCGGAAGTCCGGAGCATGTTTCTACTGTGGTAAAGGTGGTCATTATGTTAACGTTTGCCCGGTACTACCTAAGAGGGTCACACCGGCGGAAAACTGTTAAGCTCAGAGGGTATGGAGGAGACCCAACTGAGCGTATGCATATCCTCCATGATGGTATCTCAATGTATGCTCCCTGCCAAGGTTATTGTCGCCGGCAGAGAGCTACCTATATCAGTGTTTGTGGATAGCGGTTCCGCCACCAATCTCATAAATGAGGAGTTTGCACACACCGCCGGGTTTAAGATTGAAAAACTTCCTCACCCCATACAGGTGGTGACCATTAATGCTGTTCCCCTCCCTCAAGGGGAGATTACTGAGTTTGTGGCAGAGGTGAAACTCCACATTGGGGTCCTACATTCTGAGTCGGTTACATGTAGGGTCCTCCGTAATCTCCCAGCTCAAATGGTCCTGGGTTTTCCATGGCTGTCCAGGCACAACCCGGTAATTGATTGGAAAACTCAGGACATAGTACAATGGAGTGGTTTCTGCCAAGACAATTGCTTGGCCACATGTGTGTCCGCCGTGACGCCCAGCCTGCCGGAGGCTTTGCAGGATTTCGCGGATGTTTTCTCTGAGAAGGGTTGCTCAGAACTGCCTCCACATAGAGCCTATGACTGTGCTATTAGGTTAAAACCCGGGGCCAAATTACCTAAGGCCAGGATGTTTAATATTTCTGGTCCTGAGAGACAAGCTCTGAAAGACTACATCGCGGAGAGTCTGAGCAAAGGTCACATCCGGCCTTCGTCCTCGCCTGTAGCCACGGGGTTTTTCTTCATTAAGAAGAAAGATGGGGGGTTACGCCCGTGTCTGGATTTCCGAGAGTTAAACCAGATTACTATCCGTGATCCCTACCCAATGCCGTTGATCCCGGATTTGTTCAACCAGGTAGCGGGGGCAAAATGGTTTTCCAAGCTGGACCTCAGGGGGGCGTATAACCTCATAAGGGTCCGTCAGGGGGATGAGTGGAAGACGGCGTTTAACACTCCTGAGGGTCATTTTGAGAGTCTGGTTATGCCGTTTGGGTTGACCACCGCGCCTGCCGTTTTCCAACATTTTATTAATGATGTCTTTGCTCATGTCCTGGGGAGATTTGTGATTGTATACCTGGATGATATCCTCATTTATTCTAGCGATCGGGACACTCATTTGCAGCATGTTAGGCAGGTGTTACAGTTGCTCCGGGAGAACCAGCTCTATGCTAAGCTGGATAAATGTTTATTTTTTGTCCAGGAGTTGCCCTTTTTGGGATATATTGTGTCCGCAGCTGGTTTTAAAATGGACACCGCTAAGGTGCAAGCGGTGTTGCAATGGGAGAGGCCGGAGAGTCTGAAAGCACTCCAGCGGTTCCTTGGGTTTGCGAATTATTATAGGAAATTTATAAAACACTTTTCGACTGTCGCCAAACCGCTCACGGACATGACAAAAAAGGGTGCCGATCTGGCGAACTGGCCTGAGGTGGCTATACGTGCATTTGAGCGTCTGAAGAATAGTTTTGCTTCAGCCCCCATTCTGGTGCAACCAGACGTGTCTAAACCTTTTGTGGTAGAGGTTGATGCGTCGGAGGTGGGAGTGGGGGCAGTACTGTCTCAAGGCTCGTCCTTGAGCGAGATGCATCCATGCGCCTACTTCTCCAAGAAGTTGTCGCCGGCCGAACGGAATTATGATATCGGCAACAGGGAGTTGTTGGCCATCAAACTGGCTTTTGAGGAATGGCGACACTTCTTGGAGGGGGCGGCTCACCAGGTCACAGTTATCACCGACCATAAGAATCTGCTCTACCTGGAGTCGGCCAAGCGTCTGTCTCCTAGGCAGGCTCGCTGGGCATTGTTTTTTACTCGTTTCAATTTTCTTGTGACGTACCGTCCCGGGGCTAAAAACACCAAGGCGGATGCTTTGTCTAGGTGTTTTCCGGGGGGAGAACCTCGGGAAGAGCCGGTACCCATCCTCCAGAAAGGGGTAGTGGTCTCGGCTCTCACGACTGAGGTAGAGGCGGAGATTGCCGAGGCCCAAGAGGAGGTACCACCAGGACTTCCCGCCAACAAATCATTTGTACCCCTGCATCTTCGGCCTAAGGTGTTGAAGGAACACCACGATTCGGTACTGGCTGGTCACCCAGGGGTGAAGGGCACCTTAGAGCTGGTATCGCGTCGTTTCTGGTGGCCCAAAATCCGGCAGGACGTGGTCTCGTACGTGGCAGCTTGCATCACATGCGCTAGGGCTAAGTCACCCCGTACCCGTCCTGCTGGCACGCTACAGCCTCTGGGGGTACCCAATAGGCCATGGACAGAAATCTCCATGGATTTTATCACTGACTTGCCAGCCTCGGCAGGGAACACGGTCATCCTGGTGGTGGTTGACCGTTTTTCAAAGATGGCGCATTTTGTGGCGTTGTCCTCTTTGCCCAATGCTAAGACGTTGGCTCAGGTATTTGTGAAGGAGGTGGTCAGACTCCACGGAGTACCGTCTGACATAGTATCTGATAGGGGTACGCAATTTGTGGCGAGGTTTTGGAAAGCTTTTTGCTCAAGGTTGGGGATCAAGTTGTCACATTCATCGGCGTTTCATCCACAGTCTAATGGACAAACTGAGCGCATGAACCAAAATCTAGAACAGTATTTACAATGCTTTGTGTCCGACAACCAGGAGGAGTGGTCTACTTTCCTTCCTCTGGCCGAATTCGCATTAAATAATCACCGCCAAGAGTCATCAGGAGAGTCTCCATTCTTTTGTGTGTACGGTCAACATCCTCAGTTTTGTACCTTACGTCAGGGTGACTCCGGGGGTGTCCCGGAGGAGGATCAGCTAGGAGCCCAATTGTCATCAGTCTGGAGGCGGGTGAAACAGCGTTTGTTGAGCATGAGTGCCAGGTACAAACGGGTGGCTGACAGTAGACGCGTGCCAGGTCCGGACCTGTGTGTGGGTGAATGGGTGTGGTTAGCTACGAAGAACATAAAACTCAAAATCCCTTCTTTAAAACTGGGTCCAAGGTTTATTGGGCCTTTTAGGATTTCTGCCATCATTAACCCAGTGGCTTATCGGTTGGAACTTCCCGCAGTGTACAAGATACACAACGTGTTTCACAGGGCTTTATTGAAAAAGGTGGTAGGCTCTGTGGACACAACGCCGATGCCACCTCCAGTCATGGTGGATGGCGAGTTAGAGTTCGAGGTCGCCAAGGTAGTGGACTCTCGAGTAGTACGCCGTACTCTTCAGTATTTGGTGCACTGGCGGGGGTATGGTCCAGAGGAGAGGTCTTGGGTTCCAGCCTCAGACATACATGCGGATCGGCTGGTCAGTTCTTTTCACCGTCGTCATCCGGACAAGCCGGGTCCTATGAGTCTTGAGGGCCCTGGGGTCCCTCGTAGAAGACGGGGTACTGTCATGTCGGACGCTGTTCACACCACAGCATCCGGCAGGCAGAGGTAGTTCCACCTCCAGCCACTATAGCCTCAGTGGCGCTGGCCTGATCTTCAGGCTCTCGGGGGTTAATCCTGCTGGAGACCAGGTTGGATGGTTAGTCACGCCCACGGTCTTTAAATAGTCATGCTGGCCTATGGGCGTCGCCGATTATAGCTTGTGTCTCATACCAAGTGGTTCCGGTCTGGAGTGGAGGTGTTCAAGAGAGAGAGATTCATATCTGGTGTCGTATGATCCGTCGTTATCCTTTCTCCTTCCCATATTTGTGTTTAGTTGTGCCCTGTTCACATTACTGTTTATTCCTGTGTGTGTGCGGCGCAGTGCAGTTTAAGCTCTCCCTGTCTGTCATTATTTGTGTGGGAGCTTTGGTGGTGACTTCTCACTGGGTGGAGGGTGGAGGGTTAAGTGCAGGGCTGAGCAGGAGATAAGGAAAGGTCGGAGGCTCAGGCATTTGCACCTTCAGCAAAAACCCTGGGTTGAGGGTCAGACAGGGTTTCCCCTAGTAAAGGGACACCACAGGGGCCCCGGGTATTTCAGCCTTAGTTGAACTAAGCCCCGTGACACATATTCAATCAGAGCTATGAAAGGGGTATAGTAGTGGGTGAGAACATCAAGGAGCTTAAGTATTGTCATAATTATTGTGTTCCTGTTGAAAGGTATGACAATGCCTATTCTGCTGATTTTTTGGGGGGTATGTAGAAGGGAGGCCCAATTAGAAGTTCTCTATGCGGCCCAGTGAATTTCTTATTTGGCTGAAATTAAAAGGGGGATTCCCAAGTGGGTCATCCATAATCCCTTATAGTACATATGGAATGAAGTCGTACTAGTTGTGTCATTTAACAGCAGCTCTTATGCCTTTTTAATCTAACATATTATAAGCCTTATTGTTTCTATCTGAACAGATTGTTCTACTTCATGGCATTTGACAAATTACTATTGTGTATGGATGGCTGTGGCTATAATTGTGCTACACTTCTGGCTGAACAAAGATCATAGGTCATATCACATCACTCAGAAATCATTGAACTAACTAAAACCTTTAACTGATTTATGCTTCAAAGAGTGGTCCATAAATTAACACTGCATTGGCCAGCAGCCAAAGTACTGGAGTAAGATCACCTAGCGTTAAGAAGAGGGCACAACATGTCTAATGTTATACAGTACAGGTATGAGCCCAAACTTCAGAACAGACCCCATGAAAAAACTGCAGATTAATTTATGTAATGGTTTAATGCGTCGTTCCTTTAATCTGCAAAATATTTATTGTTAGGCCTAATTAATAAAAGGCAATCTCTTTCAAGCCTTTTGCACTGGACACATTTTTCTTCATTGCTTTTTTCCCCTCTTCACTCAAAGGAACAGCTAATTGACTTTTCCTGCTTGCTAGCTGGAGCTGCTTTGATTAATTTATCATTAATTTTTAATCAGCCTTTTACAATGACTATACTAAATTATTGTCTCACTACCACATCCATCACTAAAGCTCTACCACACTGCAGATCCCTATCTTTGAAGAACCACTGATCAAAGACAGGGTCCCAAGGTCAACACTATATTATAATGGGTTTGGCTCTGTGGGGCATGATGTGCACTGTGGCACAACTCTCTGAAGAAGTGACACAGATCCTAATTATTATGTTCAGAAGGCATAATGGAGGGGAAATGCATACTGATAGCTCAATAAATAATGTGATATTATTGTTAGACAGGGACCGATTCTATTTCAGTTTCATAACGCTGGCACTTGCTCACCTTTTATTCAATATGTATTTCTATATCTAAATTTTAAATCTGAAAATAAAGTTAGTATTGAAGGTATTCTAGAAGACAATTGTGACATTTCTTTTAGATAAAGCACAATAGATTGCTAAATGCAGTGGAAGACATGATAGAAAAAGTGGGAAAATACCTTGCATGTAAAGGATGAAATTGTCGCAACTTATGAAGAAAATACATCTCCATCTCAGTTCTTTAAAGAGGATCTCTGACAGTTGGTCTCTATGGCCTAACAAGTCTGGCATGCTTACTTTGGGAATCTCTGTCAAATTTGTTATATAATTCTTTTTGAAAGTTTTTTTTCACAAAATATTAAAGTAAGCATTATATGAGTCCAGCAAAAGAATGCAAGAGTCATGAATCCGGTGTATTCAGTCTCCATCTTCCTGACAGCTATTTAAAATGGATTGTTATTGTAAGTGTACCAGCCACTGTTTCTTTGCAGTGGCATGGGGCAATTTTGGTATCAGGTTAGCTGATCATATGTAATTATATTCTAGTGAAGCTAAAGTGCTGTGATAGACTGTGCAGGGGAAAATTATTAGCATTGTCGATGACTATTTCTGACACTAGAGAATGTGGCAATCAATATTTTGGGGGTTTTGTAAATGATATAGATGCACTGCTTGAGATTTTGTAATAGTTGCTTTATGACTGTCAAATATACACGCACACATATTGAGCACGTGACCAATTTTGTAAGAAAATATATTTCTAAATTCTCACCAGATGTCGGTAACAACCCATCAAATCCACACAGGTAAAGAAATCACTCGATAGTAGTGTTGAGCATTCCGATACTGCAAATATCGGGTATCGGCCGATATTCGCTGTATCGGAATTACGATATAGAGTACCGATATTTTTTCAATAACGGATATCGGAATCGGAAGTTCCCATAATGCAATGAGCCATTGTTGTGGCTCTGATTGGCTGCCGAAATGACGTCATCATGATGCGCGGTCTGTGGGCATCATGATGCGCCGTCAGTTCGGGCCTTCCGGGGGGTCTGTGCCGACTGCCCGGGGGTCTGTACTGGCCTGCCGGGGGTCTGTGCCGACTGCCCGGGGGTCTGTACCGGCCTGCCGGGGGGCTGTGCCGGCTGCCCGGGGGTCTGTACCGGCCTGCCGGGGGGCTGTGCCGGCCTGCCGGTGGTCTGTGCCGACTGTCCGGGGGTCTGTGCCGACTGCCCGGGGGTCTGTGCGGACTGCCAGGGGTCTGTACCGGCCTGCCGGGGGGCTGTGCCGGCCTGCCGGTGGTCTGTGCCGACTGTCTGGGGGTCTGTGCAGGCTGCGGGGGTCTGTGCCAGCATCGTCCGATGGGACTACAAGTCCCATCGGGTGATGCCTGCTACCATGACGGTGATTGACAGATTAGCCAATGATGAGACACTAGTAGTCCCATCATCAGGCTAATGTGTTGAATGTAAAAAAAAAAAAAAAACATACTACATACATACTACATGATACATACATACTACATACATGCTACATACAAACTACATACATACTACATGCTACATACATAATACATACATGCTATATGCTACATACATACTACATATATACTACATGCATGCAACATGCATACCACATATATACTGCATGCATGCAGCATACAAACATACTACATATATACCACATGCATGCAACATGCATACTACATATATACCACATATATACTACATGCATGCAACATACATACATGCATACTACATATATACCACATGCATGCAACATGCATACTACATATACACTACATATATACTACATGCACGCAACATACATACTACATATATACCACATATATACTACATGCATACTACATATATACCACATGCATGCAACATACATATATACTACATGCAACATACATACTACATATATACTACATGCATGCAACATACATATATACTACATATATACTACATGCAACATACATACTACTTATATACTACATGCATGCAACATACATACTACATACATACTACATATATACTACATGCATGCAACATGCATACTACATATATACCACATATATACTACATGCCTGCAACATACATACATACAACATATATACTACATGCATACAACATGCATACTACATATATACGACATATAAACTACATGCATGCAACATACATATATACAACATATATACTACATGCATCATACATACTACATATATACTACACATATACCAACATGCATGCAACATGCATACTACATATATACTACATGCATGCAACATACATACATACTACATATATACCACATGCATGCAACATGCATACTACATATATGCTACATATATACCACATGCATGCAACATGCATACTACATATATACCACATATATACTACATGCATGCAACATACATACATACAACTTATATGCTACATGCATGCAACATGCATACTACATATATACAACATATATACTACATGCATGCAACATACATATATACTACATATATACTACATGTAACATACATACTGCATACATACTACATACATACTACATATATACCACATGCATGCAACATGCATACTACATATATACTACATGCATGCAAAATACCTATATACTACATGCATGCAACATACATACATACTACATATATACCACATGCATACTACATATATACCACATGCATGCAACATGCATACTACATATATACTACATATATACTACATGCATTCAACATACATACATACATACTACATATGTACCACATGCATGCAACATGCATACTACATATATACCACATTTATACTACATGCATGCAACATACATACATACAACATATATACTACATGCATGCAACATGCATACCACATATATACAACATATATACTACATGCATTCAACATAAATATATACTACATATATACTACATGCAACATACATACTACATACATACTACATATATACCACATGCATGCAACATGCATACTACATATATACTACATATATACTACATGCATGCAACATACATATATACTACATGCATGCAACATACATAATACTACATATTTACCACATGCATGCAACATGCATACTACATATATACTAGATATTTACCACATGCATGCAACATGCATACTACATATATACCACATATATACTACATGCATGCAACATGCATACTACATATATACCACATGCATGCAACATGCATACTACATATATACTACATATATACTACATGCATGCAACATACATACATACTACATATATACTACATGCATACAACATGCATACTACATATATACAACATATATACTACATGCATGCAACATACATATATACTACATATATACTACATGTAACATACATACTACATACATACTACATACTACATATATACCACATGCATGCAACATGCATACTACATGCATGCAACATACCTATATACTACATGCATGCAACATACATACTACATATATAGCACATGCATGCAACATGCATACTACATATATACTACATATATATTACATGCATGCAACATACATACATACTGCATATGTACCACATGCATGCAACATGCATACTACATATATAACACATATATACTACATGCATGCAACATACATACAACATATATGCTACATGCATGCAACATGCATACCACATATATACAACATATATACTACATGCATGCAACATACATATATACTACATATATACTACATGCAACATACATACTACATACATACTACATATATACCACATGCATGCAACATGCATACTACATATATACTACATGCATGCAACATACATATATACTACATGCATGCAACATACATACATACTACATATATAACACATGCATGCAACATGCATACTACATATATACTACATATTTACCACATGCATGCAACATGCATACTACATATATACCACATATATACTACATGCATGCAACATACATAGATACTACATATATACTACATGCAACATACATAGTACATACATACTACACATATACCACATGCATGCAACATGCATACCACATATATTCTACATGCATGCAAAATACATAAATACTACATATATACCACATGCATACTACATATATACCACATGCATGCAACATGCATACTACATATATACCACATATATACTACATGCATGCAACATACATATATACTACATATATACTACATGCAACATGCATACTACATGCATGCAACACACATACATACTACATATATACCACATGCATGCAACATGCATACTACATATATACCACATATATACTACATGCATGCAACATACATATATACTACATGCAACATGCATATTACATATATACCACATGCATGCAACATGCATACTACATATATACTACATGCATGCAATATACATATATACTACATGCATGCAACATACATACTACATATATACCACATGCATGCAACATGCATACTACATATATGCTACATGCATGCAACATACATATATTCTACATACAATACATTCATACAATACATACATATAGACATACAGTACATATAACATAGAGTACATACTCACCATCACTTGTCACTTTGATCCCCGAAGCCATTGTCGTCTGTGGAATAAATATTAAAATAACAAACCACCAATATACTTACCCCTGATCCGCAGAAGTCCACGAGTGTCCTACGACGATCTTGCGTGGAGAACAGCAGCATCAGTTGATGCTACCATTCTCTATGGGCTCCAGAAAACCAATGACAGGAGGTAGGTATCCTTCCGCACTGTATTCCTCCACCACTGTAAAAAAAAAGTCCCTAGTCTCACTTTATGGCAAAAGCTGCGTGGGAAATTTCTCACACACCAATGCCATAAAATGAGACTAGGAACTTTTTTTTTTTACAGTGGCGGAGGAATACAGTGCGGAAGGATACCTACCTCCCGTCATTGGTTTCCTGGAGCCCGTAGAGAATGGTAGCATCAGCTGATGCTGCTGTTCTCCACGCAAGATCGTCGTGGGACACTCGTGGACTTCTGCGGATCAGGGGTAAGTATATTGGTGGTTTGTTATTTTAATATTTATTCCACAGGCGACAATGGCTTCGGGGATCAAAGTGACAAGTGATGGTGAGTATGTACTCCATGATATATGTACTGTATGTCTGTATGTATGTATTGTATGAATGTATTGTATGTAGTATATATGTATGTTGCATGCATGTAGTATATATGTAGTATGCATGTTGCATGCATGTGGTATATATGTAGTATGTATGTATGTTACATGCATGTAGTATATATGTATATTGCATGCATGTAGTATATATGTAGTATGCATGTTGCATGCATGTGGTATATATGTTGCATGTAGTATATATGTATGTTGCATGCATGTAGTATATATGTGGTATATATGTAGTATGCATGTTGCATGCATGTAGTATATATGTTGTATATATGTATATTACATGCGTGTAGTATATATGTTGTATATATGTATGTTGCATGCATGTGGTATATATGTAGTATGTATATTGCATGCATGTGGTATATATGTAGTATGTATGTTGCATGCATGTAGTATATATGTAGTATGCATGTTGCATGTAGTATATATGTAGTATATATGTATGTTGCATGCATGTAGTATATACAGTGGGGCAAAAAAGTATTTAGTCAGTCAGCAATAGTGCAAGTTCCACCACTTAAAAAGATGAGAGGCGTCTGTAATTTACATCATAGGTAGACCTCAACTATGGGAGACGAACTGAGAAAAAAAAATCCAGAAAATCACATTGTCTGTTTTTTTTTCATTTTATTTGCATATTATGGTGGAAAATAAGTATTTGGTCAGAAACAAAATTTCATCTCAATACTTTGTGATATATCCTTTGTTGGCAATGACAGAGGTCAAACGTTTTCTGTAAGTCTTCACAAGGTTGCCACACACTGTTGTTGGTATGTTGGCCCATTCCTCCATGCAGATCTCCTCTAGAGCAGTGATGTTTTTGGCTTTTCGCTTGGCAACACGGACTTTCAACTCCCTCCAAAGGTTTTCTATAGGGTTGAGATCTGGAGACTGGCTAGGCCACTCCAGGACCTTGAAATGCTTCTTACGAAGCCACTCCTTCGTTGCCCTGGCGGTGTGCTTTGGATCATTGTCATGTTGAAAGACCCAGCCACGTTTCATCTTCAATGCCCTTGCTGATGGAAGGAGGTTTGCACTCAAAATCTCACGATACATGGCCCCATTCATTCTTTCATGTACCCGGATCAGTCGTCCTGGCCCCTTTGCAGAGAAACAGCCCCAAAGCATGATGTTTCCACCACCATGCTTTACAGTAGGTATGGTGTTTGATGGATGCAACTCAGTATTCTTTTTCCTCCAAACACGACAAGTTGTGTTTCTACCAAACAGTTCCAGTTTGGTTTCATCAGACCATAGGACATTCTCCCAAAACTCCTCTGGATCATCCAAATGCTCTCTAGCAAACTTCAGACGGGCCCGGACATGTACAGGCTTAAGCAGTGGGACACGTCTGGCACTGCAGGATCTGAGTCCATGGTGGCGTAGTGTGTTACTTATGGTAGGCCTTGTTACATTGGTCCCAGCTCTCTGCAGTTCATTCACTAGGTCCCCCCGCATGGTTCTGGGATTTTTGCTCACCGTTCTTGTGATCATTCTGACCCCACGGGGTGGGATTTTGCGTGGAGCCCAGATCGAGGGAGATTATCCGTGGTCTTGTATGTCTTCCATTTTCTAATTATTGCTCCCACAGTTGATTTCTTCACTCCAAGCTGGTTGGCTATTGCAGATTCAGTCTTCCCAGCCTGGTGCAGGGCTACAATTTTGTTTCTGGTGTCCTTTGACAGCTCTTTGGTCTTCACCATAGTGAAGTTTGGAGTCAGACTGTTTGAGGGTGTGCACAGGTGTCTTTTTATACTGATAACAAGTTTAAACAGGTGCCATTACTACAGGTAATGAGTGGAGGAAAGAGGAGACTCTTAAAGAAGAAGTTACAGGTCTGTGAGAGCCAGAAATCTTGATTGCTTGTTTCTGACCAAATACTTATTTTCCACCATAATATGCAAATAAAATGAAAAAAAAAACAGACAATGTGATTTTCTGGATTTTTTTTTCTCAGTTTGTCTCCCATAGTTGAGGTCTACCTATGATGTAAATTACAGACGCCTCTCATCTTTTTAAGTGGTGGAACTTGCACTATTGCTGACTGACTAAATACTTTTTTGCCCCACTGTATGTGGTATATATGTAGTATGCATGTAGTATATATGTTGTAAGTATGTTGCATGCATGTAGTATATATGTGGCATATATGTAGTATGTATGTTGCATGAATGTAGTATATATGTATGTTGCATGCATGTAGTATATATGTGGTATATATGTAGTATGCATGTAGTATATATGTATGTTGCATGCATGTGGTATGTATGTAGTATGCATGTAGAATATATGTGGTATATATGTAATATGCATGTAGTATATATGTATGTTGCATGCTTGTGGTATGTATGTAGTATGCATGTAGTATATACACTCACTGGCCACTTTATTAGGTACACCATGCTAGTAAGGGGTTGGACCCCCTTTTGCCTTCAGAACTGCCTCAATTCTTCGTGGCAGAGATTCAACAAGGTGCTGGAAGCATTCCTCAGAGATTTTGGACCATATTGACATGATGGCATCACACAGTTGGCGCAGATTTGTCGGCTGCACATCCCTGATGCGAATCTCCCGTTCCACCACATCCCAAAGATGCTCTATTGGATTGAGATCTGGTGACTGAGGAGGCCATTTGAGTACAGTAAACTCATTGTCATGTTCAAGAAACCAATCTGAGATGATTCGAGCTTTATGACATGGCGCATTATCCTGCTGAAAGTAGCCATCAGATGTTGGGTACATTGTGGTCATAAAGGGATGGACATGGTCAGCAACAATACTCAGGTAGGCTGTGGCGTTGCAACGATGCTCAATTGGTACCAAGGGGCCCAAAGAGTGCCCAGAAAAAATTCCCCACACCATGACACCACCACCACCAGCCTGAACCGTTGATACAAGGCAGGATGGATCCATGCTTTCATGTTGTTTACGCCAAATTCTGACCCTACCATCCGAATGTCGCAGCAGAAATCGAGACTCATCAGACCAGGCAACGTTTTTCCAATCTTCTACTGTCCAATTTCGATGAGCTTGTGCAAATTGTAGCCTCAGTTTCCTGTTCTTAGCTGAGAGGAGTGGTACCCAGTGTGGTCTTCTGCTGCTGTAGCCCATCTGCCTCAAAGTTCGACGCACTGTGCGTTCAGAGATGCTCTTCTGCCTACCTTGGTTGTAACGGGTGGCAATTTGAGTCACTGTTGCCTTTCTATCAGCTCGAACCAGTCTGCCCATTCTCCTCTGACCTCTGGCATCAACATGGCATTTCCGGCCACAGAACTGCCGCTCACTGGATTTTTTTTCTTTTTCGGACCATTCTCTGTAAGCCCTAGAGATGGTTGTGCGTGAAAATCCCAGTAGATCAGCAGTTTCTGAAATTCTCAGACCAGCCCTTCTGGCACCAACAATCATGCCACGTTCAAAGGCACTCAAATCACCTTTCTTCCCCATACTGATGCTCGGTTTGAACTGCAGGAGATTGTCTTGACCATGTCTACATGCCTAAATGCACTGAGTTGCCGCCATGTGATTGGCTGATTAGAAATTAAGTCTTAACACACAGTTGGACAGGTGTACCTAATAAAGTGGCCAGTGAGTGTATGTGGTATGTATGTTGCATGCATGTAGTATATATGTGGTATATATGTAGTATGTATGTATGTTGCATGCATGTAGTATATATGTGGTATATATGTAGTATGCATGTAGTATATATGTATGTTGCATGCTTGTGGTATGTACGTAGTATGCATGTAGTATATATGTGGTATGTATGTTGCATGCATGTAGTATATATGTGGAATATATGTAGTATGTATGTTGCATGCATGTAGTATATATGTGGTATATATGTAGTATGCATGTTGTATATATGTATGTTGCATGCATGTGGTATGTATGTAGTATGCATGTAGTATATATGTGGTATATATGTAGTATGCATGTAGTATATATGTATGTTGCATGCATGTGGTATATATGTTGTATGCATGTGGTATATATGTAGTATGTATGTTGCATGCATGTGGTATATATGTTGCATGCATGTAGTATATATGTAGTATGCATGTTGCATGTAGTATATATGTGGTATATATGTAGCATGCATGTAGTATATATGTAGTGTGTACGTAGTATGTATGTTGCATGCATGTAGTATATATGTTGCATGTAGTATATATGTAGTATATACTGTATATATGTTGCATGCATGTAGTATATATGTAATATGCATGTTGCATGTAGTATATATGTAGTATGTATGTAGCATGTATGTAGTATATATGTAGTATGCATGTTGCATGTAGTATATATGTAGTATATATGTAATATATATGTAGTATGCATGTTGCATGAAGTATATATATAGTATGTATGTAGTATATATGTAGTATATATGTAGTATGCATGTATGTAGTATATATGTAGTATGTATGTAGCATGTATGTAGTATGCATGTTGCATACATGTAGTATATATGTAGCATGTATGTAGCATGTATGTAGTATGTATGTTGCATGCATGTAGCATATATGTAGTATGTATGTAGTATGTATGTTGCATGCATGTAGTATATATGTAGTATGTATGTAGTATGTATGTTGCATGTATCTAGTATGTATTTTTTTTTGTACATTCAACACATTAGCCGGATGATGGGACTACTACTGTCCCATCATTGGCTAATGTGTCAATCACCGTCATGGTAGCAGGCATCGCCCGATGGGACTTGTAGTCCCATCGGACGATCCTGCACAGACCCCTGCAGCCTGCACAGACCCCCGGACAGTCGGTACAGACCACTGGCAGGCCGGCACAGACCCCCGCAGCCTGCACAGACTCCCGGACAGTCGGTACAGACCACCGTCAGGCCAGTACAGACCCCCGCAGCCTGCACAGACCCCCGGACAGTCGGTACAGACCACCAGCAGGCCTGCACAGCCCCCCGGCAGGCCGGTACAGACCCCCGGCAGTCCGCACAGACCCCCGGGCAGTCGGCACAGACCCCCGGAAGGTCTGTATACCCCCTCGAGAGGCTGTACAAGGTCAGAAAAGGGTTTTTCTTATTCCGATACCGGAAGTCCCATAGACTTGAATG
This sequence comes from Dendrobates tinctorius, assembly GCF_039654945.1. Classification (NCBI taxonomy): domain Eukaryota; kingdom Metazoa; phylum Chordata; class Amphibia; order Anura; family Dendrobatidae; genus Dendrobates; species Dendrobates tinctorius. The sequence continues at coordinate 752,146 of NW_027361683.1, forward strand.
GGACTTCCGGTATCGGAATCGGCGATACCCGATACTTTTTTCGTATAGGGCCGATACCATCCGATCCGATATTTTAGGGTATCGGATGGTATCGCTCAACACTACTCAATAGATGTCCATAAATTAACCTTCTATCAGGAACAATGCCTTCACTAATGAGTTCAGGTACAATGCGCCTGTCAGGCGAAGGCTAGAAAAATGCCTATAATATCTAATTTTCTCAATTTCAGGGCTCTAAAAGTGATCAGTGACCTTCATAGGGATTTAATAAAACAGAGTACATATAATCACGTGCAAAAAAAACATTTACTTACAATAAAAATAATAACTCTAAAAGTACACGCATTTCACAACTCCCGTCAAATAGCCCCAAGTTTTCAACGCATAACTATTATTAAAAAATAAATTTAGGGGAAAAAAAATTAATTTTAAGGTACCTAAAATGGTATTAGACATGTATTCATTCACAATTAGATGTTAAGGGTTCACCAGAAAAAACACATTTGCAGAGCAAAGAGCAAGAATTTTACATCATTTTTGCATGTGTCAGGCAGATTGCATTATGACATTTGTGACATTCATAATTAGAAAGCCTTCTGTGTCTGCTTTCCATGGTGCAGGTGGTGCATCTCCTTCTTTTGGAAGATGGTAGAGGTGGTGGATTTTTACTATCATCTTCTGAGCGGAATCTTTTGAGCCAAACTTGAAGGCTAAAGGGGATACTGATAGTTTTCATACTTCTCCTGCGTGATCTCTATGCACTAGTTCATAGGCCAATTTTTTCAGATAGGCTCTTCTATGGAGTGGTTCAAGCTGGTTTTCAAGGTAAATCACTTGTGAATTTATACCACCCAAATTCTACATAGTGAAAAATATGACCATTGGACAGTACCTGGAGTTTCAGCTGACGCTGAAAGTTGAGCACATCTGATCAGCTATATCACCACTCCCTTTGGTTGCATTATAAAATGTCATTATTTCCATGTTTTTTTGTGCTTCAGACCCAGGATCGATGGCGTCATCATCATGAAGTGTTGAGACAAGAATTACATTTTTCTTTTAGCATGGTACAGGGGAAACCAAAACCTTTCCATTATGGAATGCAAACATACTGCTGCACTGTTTTCTCCCTTTCACATTTACAAACTGTGGCAGCAATTCTTTTTTATCTTTTGTTACCATTCCTACTGTGATAAAACACTCCGGGATCGCCTTTGCTGGGGTCAAAGGTCACGTGCGTTCAGCATGAAACTCAGGCGCAGAGCTGGGATTCGGGTGTAACTGACACTGGGTCAGGTTTATTAACAGTGAAAGCAATGCAAAAGGAAATAAACCATAAAACAAATCCTTGCCTGTCCGGCACTAACTAAACAATGGACAACCTAACTACCAACTGGCGGGCTTCTCCCGTCCAGCCAAACCACAGTTGCAGTGGGCACTGCTTTCACTCACGTGTGTGTCTCTCACACAGACAGGCTCTCTGTGTTCCCAGGCTGAGACACCCACACAACCACCTTGCATCCTTTTATATCCACCTCCCATTATTCATTAGCAAGCAGGTGCGATACTGACCAGACTAGGCCACATAGGAAAGGAATCTGGGCGAGATATACCTGCCCTCATCCACTATTCCCACATGATTCTCACATATCCCCCCTCTGCTCAGACCACTCTGGTCGAGCAATGACACCCACCAAACAGTGCACTCGGGACAGGGCATCTGCATTCCCCATCTGTACCCCTGGGCGGTGCTCCACCGTAAAAGTGTAGGCCTGCAGGGCAAGGAACCACCGGGTCACCCGGCTATTCCGTTCCTTGTTCAAGTGCATCCACTTGAGAGGGGCATGGTCAGTGATCAGCCTGAACTTTCGGCCCACCAGGTAATATTTGAGGGCCTCTAGAGCCCACTTAATGGCGAGGCACTCTTTTTCTACGACTGCATACCTTTGCTCGTGTTTATTCAGCTTCCTGCTGAGATAGAGGACTGGGTGTTGCACTCCGTCCCTCACTTGTGAGAGTACGGCCCCGATACCGGTATCAGAGGCATTGGTTTGTACCACAAACTCGCTGCGGAAGTCCGGAGTCACCAGTACTGGTTGAGAGCAAAGTGCCCGTTTTAGGCTATGGAAGGCTTCTTCAGCCGCTAAACTCAATTTAATCATGATGGAGTCTTTCCCTTTTGTAAGATCCGTCAGGGGGGTAGCGATGGCTGCAAAATTGGGTATGAACCGGCGATAATAGCTGGCGATCCCCAGGAAGGCTTGCACCTGCTTCTTGTTGACAGATTGTGGCCAGTCCTGAACCGCCTGAATCTTATCAACCTGGGGTTTAACAACACCCCTCCCAGTTACATACCCCAAATACCGGGCTTCTTCTAGCCCGATGTGACATTTCTTGGGGTTCGCGGTCAGACCTGCCTCCCACAGGTCGTCAATCACAGCTTGTACTTTCTGGAGATGAGTCTCCCAGTCCAAGCTGTAAATGACAATGTCATCCAAATAGGCTGAAGCGTACCGCCTATGTGGCCTCAAGACTCGATCCATCAGTCTCTGGAAGGTCGCCGGTGCCCCGTGCAGTCCAAACGGCATATACACATACTGAAATAAACCTTCCAGCGCAGCAAATGCCGTCTTTTCTCTGGCAGCCTCAGCCAGAGGGATCTGCCAATACCCCTTTGTTAGATCTAGGGTCGTAATATACCGGGCTTTTCCTAACCAATCTATTAACTCGTCGACCCGGGGCATAGGATAGGCATCAAATTTTGAGACCGCATTCAGTTTCCTGAAGTCATTGCAGAACCGGATGGTGCCGTCCGGTTTAGGAATTAGCACAATCGGGCTGGACCACGCACTGTGCGATTCCTCAATGACTCCTAACTCTAACATTGCCTTCACTTCCCGGGAAACGGCTTCACGGCGCGCTTCCGGGATTCGGTAGGGCTTTACGTGAACTGTGACACCAGGTTCCGTTAGGATGTCATGTTTCATTAGCATAGTCTGCCCGGGTTTTTCTGAGAAAAACTTTTGGTTGTGTCATAGCTGCTTTTGTTCTGACCAAGCGTCAGCTGTCCAGATCACCAGTGAGTCCGAATCGTGAGGTTTTTCGCCCTTTCTGTTCACAAGCGCTTGGAGACAAAGTGACACACACACTGGTCGTGGCTAAATCACTTTATCTGACGTAATGAAATATAAGACATGTTTTTATACCATTTACAACAATATGTGACTCTGGAGCTCATTTGGCCCCCACCATCACCTCAGGGTCGTACGTACCTTGTTTACAATATACACAGAACACGTTGTTGAGAACAAATATGATAACAAGTATAGTTTCCTTGAAGACAGAGACTACTAGTCTACATAAGAATAATTCTAGCAATAATAAGGCAAAAGGCAATTGAAGTCTTAAAGGCATTTAAAGGGATATAAAAGCAAACCATTAACTCTTCTATATCAATTTCCCCCTTTTGTAAATGGTATAACCTTTGCCACAGGGTCAGGTGATGTCCACAAAGGAGCTACTGTCTCATGGATCTAGTACCCATAAGGGGGCTTCCTACCTGCTTCTCCCATGCACCCTCAGTGTGGACACTCACCTTCCCCATCAGCAATGGCTACCTGGGGTCTATGATACACTACAGAAGGTTCAGCCTTAGATTTTTTTTCCACACATACATTATTCAGTAGTAGAGTTGAGCGAAACGGGTCGAAAAATTTCAAAAGTCGCCGACTTTTGGCAAAGTCGGGTTTCATGAAACGAAACCCGACCCTAGGATGAGGTCGGCCACGAGGTCGGCGACTTACGCGCCAAAGTCGTGTTTCAAAAGTTTGTTTTGCGCTCTTTTTCAGCCAATCAGGATCCACGGACACTGTGGGCAACGTGATGACATAGGCAGGGGTCACCACCATCTTTCAGAAGGGCATGCAAGTGATTGGCTTGCTTTGGTAGGCGTCACAGGGGGTATAAAAGGGCGTGCAAGCCGACCGCCATCTTACTTCTGCCGATCTCAGTATAGGGAGAGGTTGCTGCTGATTCTGTAGGGAGAGCGTTAGGCAGGGAAGAAGACAAAAAAACTGCTTCTGCTGCTAGCGATTTGGCCTGCACAACACACCAGTCACTGTGTGTGCAGTGCAAGGGGAGGCTATATAGTGGTGTATCAGTGGTGTTGGTTGTTGGGCTGCCTTCTAAGGCTTCCTGACATTCCTGCATTGCTGTTTACCCACTGCTCCGCAAACTGCTTTTTTAAAAGCAATCCCAATTTTTTTTTTTGTCCTGCTGAGAAGAAAAAAAAACTGCTTCTGCTGCTAGCAATTTGGCCTGCACAACACACCAGTCACTGTGTGTGCAGTGCAAGGGGAGGCTATAATGTGGTGTATCAGTGGTGTTGGTTGTTGGGCTGCCTTTTAAGGCTTTCTGACAGGCTGGCATTGCTGTTTACCCACTGCTCCGCAAACTGCTTTTTTAAAAGCAATCCAATCTCCCTTATCCTCTAGTCACTTTTGTCACAGCTGTGCCATCGAGCCTGTCACATAGCGCTCAGATATTCATTGGGCCTCACACAATCCAAAAGTGTCCAGTGTCCAAAAGTGTGTGCAGAGATTCAAAATCTCCCTTATCCTCTAGTCACTTTGGTCACAGCTGTGCCATCGAGCCTGTCACATAGCGCTCAGATATCAGTGGGCCTCACACAATCCAAAAGTGTCCAGTGTCCAAAAGTGTGTGCAGAGATTCAAAATCTCCCTTATCCTCTAGTCACTTTGGTCACAGCTGTGCCATCGAGCCTGTGACATAGCGCTCAGATATCAGTGGGCCTCACACAATCCAAAAGTGTCCAGTGTCCACAAGTGTCTGCAGAAATTCAAAATCTCCCCTGTCCTATAGACACCTTGTACCTTGTTTTACATTACTATATAGTTTGTTGGATTTTGTCTACATTTCTACCAAAAATGAGGAAGGCTGGTGGAAGAGGCCGTGGAATTGGGCGGGGGTTGGCAGCTGGTAATGATGGTGTTGGTGGTGGATCTGATGGTAGTGGCAAGAGCAAAATAGGACCGAATGCAGGAGGTGTTGAGCCTGCGTCATCGTCTGGCTACATAAGGCCTCGAACGCTTAGTTTTCTAGGAGTTGGCAAACCGCTTTAAAAGCCAGAGCATCAGGAAAAAGTTTTGTCTTACATTGCTGACTCAGCCTCCAGCTCTATCGCCTCCTCTTCTTCAGTTGTAAAAAGTAAAAGCACTGAGTCGTCATTGGAGGCTCATGTTCATGAACCACACCTTTCCTTGTGTCCTTCACCCCAACCAAGATTGAAGGATGACGCAGGCCATACTACTGATTACTCCATGGAGCTGTTTTCACATACCATGCCTGGATTATCAAGTGAAATGGTGAATTACCCAGGCCAAGATGAATCTGACATGGAGTGCACTGATGCACAGCCGCTGATGGATGATTCTGCTGGTACATTCACTCAGAGCACTACATTGTCCTCGCAGTGTACAGAGCCAGATTCTGACCCTGATGAGACTCACTTGCCCCTTCCCGCACACTATACCACCATACACGGTGACACAGAGGAAGGTGCACATGACATAGAAGAGGAGGTGATGGATGACCCAGTTGTTGACCCAGATTGGCATCCATTGGGGGAAGAGGGTGCTGCTTCCAATAGCTCAGATGAGGAGCATCCACAGAAGACATCGACATCGCAACAGCTGTTATCTGGCAGGCCCGGAGCACTCCAAAGACAGGTTCCAAACATCAAAAGAGTTGCTGGACAGCTTGTCCAGAGGGTCAAAAGATCACAGCGTGCTAGGCCGCAAAATGTCTGCCAAAGTAGGAAGAGTGCAGTGTGGCACTTTTTTGAACAAAATCCTCATGATCAGGCCAAGGTTATCTGTAAGAAGTGCGCAAAGACCTTTAGCCGAGGGAAAAATCTGAAAAATTTGAATACCAGTTGCATGCTTAGACATTTAACCAGCATGCACTTGCAAGCGTGGACACAACACCAAACCTCAAGTGCCACATGTGCAACTGATCACAACGAAGGTAGTCAGCAACGCTACATTGTTTCCCCCACTGTAAGCCCACCGGTTAGCACAGCAGCAAATGTTGAGGTGTCGTTGCAAGGCCACAGCAGTCAGGGAATCCCACTGTTATATCAACGAAAGACTGATTCTAGGCCATCAGAAAGAACACCAACTCCATCACCATCATCAACCCTCTCTCAGTCCGCCCTGTCCACCGCTACTTCCACCATATGCAGCTCTCAAGTCCAGCTCACCCTCCCAGACACTATGAGTAGGTCAAGAAAGTACTCAGTCTCTCATCCGCGTACACTGGGTTTGAACGCCCACATTGCCAAACTAATCTCGTTTGAGATGATGCCCTTTCGGTTGGTGGAAAGCACAGCTTTCCGCGAACTCATGGCCTATGCAGTACCACGCTATGACCTACCCAGTCGCCACTTCTTCTCTCGCAAAGCCATCCCAGCCCTCCACCATCATGTGAAAGACCGCATTGTCCATGCACTCAAGCAGTCAGTGAGCGGAAAGGTGCACCTCACAACTGATGCATGGTCCAGTCGGCATGGCCAGGGCCGTTACGTGTCCATCACTGAGCACTGGGTTAATGTGGTGGATGCAGGGTACACAGGGGACAGCGGTGGTGGGACAGTGCTGCCTAGCCCACGGTATAGGAAACAGTTGGCTGTAGGCGTTCGACCCTCCTCCTCCTCCTCCAGAAGCGAAAGCTCGTCCACAGAGCGCAGTCGTACGAGCACTCCATCTGCAGCTGCCACTGTTGCACACGATGTGTCCCCCTATCGAGCAGCTAGTGGAAAGCGTCAGCAGGCTGTGTTGCAGATGATGTGTTTGGGCGACAGACACACCGCCGAGGTGCTGGCCGAGTACTTGAAGCGACAAACTGAGTCATGGCTGGGCAGTGTACATCTTGAGGCAGGCAAGGTAGTTAGTGATAACGGCCGTAATTTTGTGGCAGCCATAGCCCTTTCAAAACTCAGCCACATACCTTGCTTGGCTCACACCTTGAACCTGGTGGTGCAGTGCTTCCTCAAAAATTATCCGGAGTTAACAGCCCTGCTCCAGAAGGTGCGAAGACTGTGCGCGCACATCCGCCGGTCGCCTGTACACTCCGTTCGTATGCAGAAGCTGCAGCGATTGCTCCACCTTCCCAACCACCGCCTCATTATCGACATTGCAACAAGGTGGAACTCCACCCTGCACATGGTGGAGCGGCTGTGCAAGCAGAGGCAGGCCATAATGCATTTGTGGGAGGATACACGGCCAGGCACTTTGAGAGCAGACATGGAGTTGACAGGTGTGCAGTGGTCGAAGCTGAAAGACCTCTGTAAAGTCCTTCAGTGTTTTGAGGAATGCACAGACGACGCCATCCTAAGCATGAGCATCCCACTTATGCGTCTGCTCATGCAAACTTTGACGCACCTTAAGGAGCAGGCGTCTGCAGCCAATGTTGATGAGGAGGAAGAGGAGGAGGGAATCCTTGATGACATTCAGCCATTGTCTGCTCAGGGACCTCTCCTGGACGAAGTGGAGGAAGAAGAGGAGGAGGAGGATGATGATGGGGATGATTACTTAGGGGAGGAGGATGCATCTCGTGGGGCAAGTGAAAATGTTGGCGTGGCAAGGTCTGGTACAGGGTTTGTGCGTGACTGGAGGGATGTGGATTTGCCAGAAAGTGCTCCTCCACCCAGCACTCGCAGTGCATCATTGACACCGGGAACATTGGCCCACATGTCAGATTATGCCTTGCAGATCCTAAAAAGGGACCCCCGCATTGCCAAAATGATGAACGATGATGACTACTGGTTGGCCAGCATCCTGGATCCACTCTATAAAGGCAAATTACAAAACATCATGCCACAGGAGAACCTTGACCTAATATTGGCTAATAAACAAGCAACTCTGGTAAATCGGTTGCTTGAGGCATTCCCAGCACACAGCAGCGGTGATGGTTCTCACACGAGCCTTACGGGCCGGGGGCAGCTTGGCAGAGGTGTTCGTGGTGCACACAGCAGAAGTGGCGTTGGAGACAGGGGTTTCATGACAATGTTGTGGACTGATTTTTCAGATACCGCTCACACAACTGGTAATACTGCATCGATGGAAAGTGACAGGAGACAGCAGTTGTCAACTATGGTTACAAACTACTTTTCCTCCCATATCGATGTTCTCCCACACAGGTCATTCCCCTTTGACTATTGGGCCGCTAAACTGGACACCTGGCCTGAATTGGCCCAATATGCCTTACAGGAGCTCGCTTGCCCAGCTGCAAGTGTGCTATCGGAAAGAGTCTTCAGTGCAGCTGGATAAATCCTGACAGAAAAAAGGACCCGTCTGTCAACCCAAAATGTGGATGATCTAACCTTCATTAAAATGAACCATGCATGGGTTTTCAAGGATTTTGTCCCACCTTCCCCTGATGACACATAGGGTGACAGAAAAATGGCTTGCTTTGGTCCACCTCTTCCTGGGACTTCACCTATTTTGCCTTTTGCATCAGCTGAATGTCCAACATCAACATATGCCACTTTCTAAAACTCCCTAACTGTGCTGCCTCCCCCCCATGGCCGGGGTCACCACCTAGCGCACGACACCGTGCGAGTGCCGTTGCCCTGGACAGGTGGGTAGGCCGACTCTTGGGCGCGGGCACTGGCACAGGGTCCCTCATAGTGCAATCAAGTGTCTCTGACGGTGGTGGTGCACACCCGCCGTCAGACACACCGCTGTACTATGAGGGGCCCAGTGCCAGTACCGACGCCCACGAGTGGGCCCCCCTTGCTTGGGCAGGGCCCCAGCATTTGCAATCTTTACCTCTCCCTGCTCCTCTGCTGTGTAATCTGGGCCGTCAAATCCATACTGTGCCTGACACCGTCTGAGCCTGCCTCCTGATGTATAGACATATATTTTGAATGTGTACGCTATCCATACATGTTATCCGGGGAAACGGTACCCTTTCTAACCTTTGTGCAATCACGTGCAATCCATACTGGGCCTAACACCGTCTGAGCCTGCCTCCTGATGTATAGACATATATTTTGAATGTGTACGCTATCCATACATGTTATCCGGGGATACGGTACCCTTTCTAACCTTTGTGCAATCACGTGCAATCCATACTGGGCCTAACACCGTCTTTGCCTGCCTCCTGAGACATATATTTTGAATGTGTACGCTATCCATACATGTTATCTGGGGATACGGTACCCTTTCTAAACTTTGTGCAATCACGTGCAATCCATACTGGGCCTAACACCGTCTGAGCCTGCCTCCTGAGACATATATTTTGAATGTGTACGCTATCCATACATGTTATCTGGGGATACAGTACCCTTTCTAACCTTTGTGCAATCACGTGCAATCCATACTGGGCCTAACACCGTCTGAGCCTGCCTCCTGATGTATAGACATATATTTTGAATGTGTACGCTATCCATACATGTTATCCGGGGAAACGGTACCCTTTCTAACCTTTGTGCAATCACGTGCAATCCATACTGGGCCTAACACCATCTGAGCCTGCCTCCTGATGTATAGACATATATTTTGAATGTGTACGCTATCCATACATGTTATCCGGAGAAACGGTACCCTTTCTAACCTTTGTGCAATCACGTGCAATCCATACTGGGCCTAACACCGTCTGAGCCTGCCTCCTGAGACATATATTTTGAATGTGTATGCTATCCATACATGTTATCCGGGGAAACGGTACCCTTTCTAACCTTTGTGCAATCACGTGCAATCCATACTGGGCCTAACACCGTCTCAGCCTGCCTCCTGAGACATATATTTTGAATGTGTACGCTATCCATACATGTTATCTGGGGATACGGTACCCTTTCTAAACTTTGTGCAATCACGTGCAATCCATACTGGGCCTAACACCGTCTCAGCCTGCCTCCTGAGACATATATTTTGAATGTGTACGCTATCCATACATGTTATCCGGGGAAACGGTACCCTTTCTAACCTTTGTGCAATCACGTGCAATCCATACTGGGCCTAACACCATCTGAGCCTGCCTCCTGATGTATAGACATATATTTTGAATGTGTACGCTATCCATACATGTTATCCGGAGAAACGGTACCCTTTCTAACCTTTGTGCAATCACGTGCAATCCATACTGGGCCTAACACCGTCTGAGCCTGCCTCCTGAGACATATATTTTGAATGTGTATGCTATCCATACATGTTATCCGGGGAAACGGTACCCTTTCTAACCTTTGTGCAATCACGTGCAATCCATACTGGGCCTAACACCGTCTGAGCCTGCCTCCTGATGTATAGACATATATTTTGAATGTGTACGCTATCCATACATGTTATCTGGGGATACGGTACCCTTTCTCACCTTTGTGCAATCACGTGTAATCCATACTGGGCGTGAGAACGGCTGGCGAGCTGTTAAGCAAGCTACAGCACCTGTGGTTTGCACACGTAAGTTTTTAATTTTTTCAGGAATGACGGTTAGGCCTAATTCCGGAACTGCGGTTGACCTGCACTTACTGGGAAATCATTGTTCGCGGGTAATAATTGTAATCAGTGATCCCCACCACTAACGTTGTTCAGCGGGTTATCTGCACCTGTAAGCGACAAACGCTGGCCTTTTCAGTGTAGCGCACATGCAGCCACGGACATGTAAGGGCATTACACACCAGTTATTGGCCAATCTCATGTGCCAGAGCCTCACGTGTCCCTCTAGTAAGCCGGACTCGGACCGCGGGGCATGACGGAGTCTCGTTCGTTAACGGAATTAAGCTTGCAATGTGTGCATCTGTTCTGTAGCTGGCATGGTTGAGGTTTCCCAGGTGGAGTCGAATTTAACCATAGGCTCCACTCCTGGTGGTGCCCTTCTGGACATTCCTTTAAGGTTCAGCTTTGCAACCATACTGCCCACGTAAAACAAACACTTTGCCTTCATGAACGCTGTTTGGAGGGTCATGACTCGTGGGAATAATGCCGCCCAATCAGTTAACCTGCTAGAGAGATCCTTCGTTGCTCCCAAGCATGACATCACACTCCCTAGGAAGAAGGTAATGCCACTGTGGCGACCGTACTCCTGGGGGCGACACAAGTGCACTGATGCCCAGCCACTGCTCGATGAATCTGCTGGTACATTGACCCAGACCACTACATTCCCCTCGCACGCTACACGACCTGAATCTGACCCTGCTGAAACTCAGGTTACCCTTCCCATATACAGTTCCATCTTACACGGTGACAAAGAGGAAGCTGCAGATGAAAGTGCAGGTTCGGCCCACCCGCCATCAGACACACCACCGTACTATCAGGGGCCCTGTGCCAGTGCCGTCGCCAACGAGTGGGCCCCCCCTGCTTGCCCAGGATCACAGCACTTGCAAAGTTGAAATACTGTGCAGTGAGATGTAAGATAGGGACGACGAGGAGTCCAGAAAAGTACAGGGATTCCCTAGCGAGGAGACTTATTTGATTGTTTTCAATGTTGGGACAGCAATTTTTGGGGAGCACTATACTCTGGAGAATGATAGATGGGGCCCACCATACACTGGAACATTCCAAAGGTGGACATCAGACACTGGAGCAGCATTTACAGGGCCCATTATACACTAGAGCATTAGAAATGGGGCCCATTATGTTTGGAGCATTATTTGGGCCCATAAGACAGTGGAGCTTCATCCATGGGGACCAACATATACTGTAGCATTATGTGGAGCTCATCATATACTGTTTCAAACATTATATGGGACCAATGATTCTGTATGGAGAAATAGATGGGCCTCGTCATGAGATGTAAAAAGTGAGGTATTTTTCATTGTACTATACCGCTATTTCTCTGCCGTATCGGAGCATGATGAGTTGTGGTATGTGTTAAAGGGGCGCTCTTTCGCCCAGGGCACATGAAAACCTGCAGCCAGCCCTCCCCCCCCACAACTTTAGCCAAATAACCCCCATTTTTCAGTGCGTAACTTGTATTATGAAGTTAATTAAGGTTGACAAGCTTAAGTAAGAAGAATTGATGCTTTTGGCATTCAAATGGGAACTGTAGGTGTGTTTCCTGTCCTCCTCTCACTGCCGACTTTTATTCCCCATTGACTTACATTGGGTTTCGTGTTTCGGGACGACCCCGACTTTTCCCTATAATCGGACGATCTTGCTCGACCCGACTTTTGGAAAAGTCGGGTTTCACGAAACGAAACGCGACCCTAAAAAACCAAAAGTCGCTCAACTCTATTCAGTAGCTTAAGTAAGACATATATTAGCGCTTTTACGGCTACATAAAACAATAAGCAAAACAACAAAATTTGCATACAAGTCTGCAAAATGCCAAAAATCCATCCTGCTAAGCCATTAAACCAATTTGCTGGATTTAGGAAAGAGAATGCGTTACCCCACCAGGAGTCTCTGTTTGCACTGTGTTGCTTTAACCATTGGTCTCTACGTTCACCTATTTTGTCTATACCGGCCCTGATCTGGAGATTGCCAGCAGGGTCGATATAATTACTACAGGTGGGACCAATTATCTGACACATTCCTCCTTCTTTTGCTGTCAGGTAATCTAGTACTCTAGTATGTTGGTTAGTAACTATGATTAATTGTCTCTGTATTGTATTAGTCTCATTTAGAACTTCAAGAATCTGGAAAATCTGATCGTCCAGGTAGTCGGTACCTTCCACTAATTTATCCCACAGTTGTGTTATGAAGGGGTATATTAGCATACTACGGAATATTTTGTTATCCCCATCTCTACTAGATGCGGCCTACCATTTGGCTGGGGCTTATTGTCTGCAGCCCTTCTATACAAAGTGTGAATTGGGACTGCTGCTGTGTCTATTTTACTATGAGGAACTATGAAAGTGGCTGGTGTCAGTTTAGCAAGAGTGCAGACCCCTCTCATGTCTGGGCTCACCCACCTGTAGGCTCGATGTCCGCAAACCAAGAATACTCCTTCAGGGAGAACACAAACGTGACCAGGGGTCTGTATACATTGGTATAAACTCAAAATTCCTGACCTACTGCAGGCTTATGGGCACACCAAGTATTATTCATTGGTTTTCCCATTATACCAGATGTACATTTACCCCTTTCTTTCCTTATTATTTTACCCGTAGATGCTCTACAGCCTTCAATACCATCCTGGTACATCGTCTTATTAACCTGTGTTTGATCATGAGTGTATATACGGAAGAAATTATTGTCCTCACCACAGGTGTCTGCTCCAGTGTGTTGAAGACTGAACCACCGTCCATCATTGGGAATAGGGTCTGAGTGAGGGATTTCAGTCCTCCTCCTGGCGACCATATTTCCGACATCTGAATCATATTCCCGCCACCACATTTGAACCTTTAGGCCGCGTTATATTAAACTGAAACCAGGGATTAGCAGCCCATTCGATTATAGCCAATGAGGCAGATATATCACGGGGCACACCTAGGTTGAGTCCAAGTCTCATTGTGTATGCAGTGTGGGGTTAATACCTCCCATGTCTCCAGAGGTAAGGCTAAGAACGGCATAGTCCTCGCGGATACAGGGCTGTGTGTACAGATCCAACAGTCTTTCGGTTTCTGTCCTTCCATGTCCTTTATAAGAAGAGCATGATGCCGAATAAGTTTGTTGTCCCAATCAGCATTTAAGAGTTTGTCCTGTGTCTCTGTAGAGTGCAGTAACCCTGTCACTGCCAGCAAGGTGATGAGGAGAACAGTCATTCTGCTGTTGACAGGACCTTCTTGCAGTGAAAGGCGTGGATCCAGGTGGACTTTCCCTCAAGTTTTACTGAAGTGGATGTGGTCAGCTGGACTTGGAAGGGGCCGTGAAATCGTGGGTCCCGGATCCTTCTCACGTGTCTGCGTATAACCACCCAATCACCTGGATTCAGCTGATGCACATCTGCTCTGGCATTAGGATCTGGAATGTATGAGAACACATGTTTATGCACCACATTAAGTCTTTCCTGCAATGCCTGGACGTAGGCTGTCATAGCACCGTGTTGCATTTGTAGCACCTGTGGGAAGTACAGACCAGTCTTTGGTGCACTACTAACAGGACTTCAGAAGGAGACAAGCCTGTGTTTCTATTTGGAGTGTGTCTGACTGAAAAGAATGCAAGAGGCAAGCACTCCACCCAGCTCTTTCCTGTGTCTGCCATGGCCTTTTGAATTTTCAGTTTGTGTCCCATTTAGTCTTTCCACTTTCCCTCTACCTTGTGGCCTATATGGTGTATGAAATGTTTGCTGTACACCCGGGGCCTGCATGACTTCCCTCATTATTTCTCCCGTGAAGTGTGCACCCCTATCTGTTTCTGTGGTTTCTGGGACACCATACCTGCAGATCAGTTCTTTCATCAGTTTGTCTGTAGTCATTTTAGCATTTGCACGTTTTACCGGATAGGCTTCCGGCCAACCAGAGAAGAGATCTACACATACTAGGATATTTGCATACACTCCTACCTTGGTAGCTGTATGTCGTCAATCTGCCGTCTCTGAAATGGGTAGAGAGGCCTAGATGTCTCTTTCTTAGGGACTTTTACTGTTTTACCTGGGTTGTGCTGTGCACAGATGAGGCATGATTGTACAAGTTTCGCTGCATAACTGAAACCAGGAGCGATCCAGAAGGCATCTACCATGGCACACATGTGACTTTTTGAGGTGTGAGTGGGGCCATGAGCTGCTTGCGCCATGATTGGGAACAGGGACTTTGGTGGGCACAATTTATCCTTATTCTCCCATACTCCGTTTGAGTTCAGCTCAGCTCCCAGTCTCCCCCGGTGTACCTTCTCTGTTTGGGCAGCCTTTTGCCAGAGGGATTTCAGGACATCTAGACCCAATGTGGCTGGAATACGCTGACTCCCCGCCACTGTCCACTGCTCTCTCTAGGCCGCCTTGTGCTATTTTAGCAGCCTCGTTCGCCCTTCTATTGCCCTCTACCTCCACGGAGTCACCTTTGTGTGTGCTTTTACCTTGACAATGCCAACCTGGACTGGTAACATCAATGCCTCCATCAATTGTTTCACCTGCTCTGCATTTTTAATGGGCTTCGAATCTGTGAAAATATTAGCGAATTTACCTGCAGCGGCTCTACACGCCTCAGTGAGTGCCTTCAACTCTGCCTCCTGCGCCGACATGTGAGGAGAGAGTGGTTCCGCTCGGATTACCTCATGTGAGGATACTACTGCATATCCAGTGTAGAATCGTCCATCCTGGTGGTATCTGGGGCCATCTACAAAAAAGAAACTCAAAGTCTGCATTAGGAACAGGTTTTTTCATGAACGTGTGCAAACCCAACTGTCTCCTGACTCATCAGTTCTATGCAGACATGTTCATGCATCATGTCAAAGTATCCTTCCTCACTCACTAATACGGTCACCAATTCCCCCTTTTCTGAATCCACAGGCAGGAGGGCGGCTGGATTCAGAACGTTACATCTTTTGAGGGGTGACATACTCAGGAATTAGTAGAGCACACTCAAGTCGGAGCTGTCTGGCCATAGACAGATGTTTTGGTTGAACTTGTAGGAGTATGGCATGGATGTCATGTGGGGAATAGATTGTCAAAAGAAACGTCAGTGTGATCTCACATGCCTTTCCTAGTAGTAGTGCAGCTGCTCCTACCGCACAGACACAATCAATTTTGTGTGAGGTCCCGCGTCTAATGACAAGCAGTCATAAAGTGGTTGGAATATTTGTAAAGCGGACCTTATCCAAAGCCTACTGTAGGTCACTAAACCTAGGAAAGTGCATAGATGCTGATGTGACCTGGGTAGAGGGAGATTTTGAATTGCCTGTTTCCTGTCAGGTGTCTGGTACCTTCGGCAATATAATGTCACCTTTTGTTTGTAATACTGTAATTTGTCACGTGAGACCTTGCAACCCTTAGGGTCATCCACGTACTGTAATAGTACAATCAGCAGATGAGGTGATTGCCACTACTCAAGGATCCCTGCCATTGCTGCTAAATAGATTCCAGGGGATTTCTTTCCCCCTTTGTGAGAGGACTGTCCAACAATATTGTTCACTTCTATGAGTAAAGGAGAAAGATACTGACAGTCAGGGTGCAGGGGTACAGAGAAGAATGCACCTGCTAAATCAATGACTGTGAAACATTATTGTGTGTGTGTGTTAGGGACGATTGAGATCATACTCACTGTATCATCATTAATAGCCCTTAAGTCATGAACCTTTCTGTAAGTGTCAGCAAACCCTTGAGTCCTTTTTTTCCTAATGGGATACAAAGAGGTGTCGCAGGGGGAAGATCTTTGCAGTCCGGGGGGGGGGTTTCTTTGCACCAGAACCCCTGCCTTAACATACTCTCTAATATCTCTGCTCGGGGTAATTGATTTGGCTAGGCTCAAGGGGTATTGCTTAAAACAATTCAATCATGACAGGGGGAATGGGCAACCGACCCACATCATTTTTCCCCCCTTGCCCAAACAGTGTCTGGCACCTGTCCCATTTCTTCATCCTCAGGCATTTTGGTGTCAGGTGTTCGTTTCACCACTTTTGTCATATACACCATTGCCGCAATCTTACACAAATGTTTATCTGAGAGGGGACTTGTGACTGTAATACTCTCAGGAGAGTACTGTATGATGGCCGGGATCGCACTCAGCACATCTGCTCCCAGTAAATTCATAGGGGTATTGTCACTAACAATAAGTTTTGTAAGTACCACAATTCCAGCACCTCACTGTTTCTAGGTCCTTTGGTCCCCTATTATGTCTCCACTTTTTTCCTTGTGCTCCAGCATACATGACAGGTTGTCTTATCTTCCTTGTTTGCTCAATTTCTTTAGCTACCTTAAGGAGGTCTTTTCGGATCTACATGTCTCCATTCAGGTCTGGCTGTCTGTATTGCGTCTCTTAAGTCTTTGTTCATACCGTCAATGAATGCATTCACCAGTATTCTAACATCAAGTGGGTTTATGCAAATGTACCCCATGTCTGCCCATTTCAGCTGTAACCATCCAAAGTATATCTCTACCCTCTCTCCTGTTTGCTGTGTCACATTAGTCAGGAGTACAGACTGCTCTGATTGTTCCACTGTAGCCCATTGTCTTAGTGACTCACAGTATGTCTCCCCAGATCGTGCAGATTTATCATCCATGCCCCAAGCCTGATTCTTTGTCACATCTGTGTGTGTCTTAATTATATGTCCTAGTGCATCACCTGCCTTTAAACTCACCAACCTCTCTAGGTCCTGATGGGGTTGGTCGTCTGATGTCTACTGTCAGCTTACTCCTCAAGGGCCAATGTCCCCACTACCCACTATCCACACTATTATGTCAGCTTCTTATGATCTTGTCTGGATAGGATTTAGTGCAATTCGCTTAGGTCAGTAGCACAGGTCACACAAGTAGCTATTCAGTCTGGGTTTGTCTGAGTCTGACCACAGTGTTTACAAGTCCATCTGTTTTGTCTGGGTCTCTGGTTACACTTTGTCAATCAAACATTCATAATACACCTTCCATACTGCTGCACATTCTCAAGCATCATTTATTCACTTGCTATTTTCTTCCCTTGTCTGTGCCTTTTTGTACATCCAAACATTCACACTCTGGTATTTTTGCCTTTTTCAATATTTGTCCCACTTGTTTTACTGCTTCCTTCCTTCTCTGTCTTTTATAATTTGCCTAGCTGTCTTGGATCCCATTGGGGGCACCGACTATACACAGAAAAAGTTGCCATGGCTTCAACCTTTTTCTGCCGACAGCTCACCTTTCTTCTGAAATGCCCTCCCAGTGTGCCTGGACCTCTGTCTTACAGGCCACACTTAGCAAGTCAGAGAGAGCCTGCCAAGGTGTAGCGGGAAGGCTCCTTGCCTCTCACCCGGTAGACCTACAGGATGTAACGGGAAGGCTCTCTGCCTCTCACCCGTTAGATCAGCTGGCTAGAATAGGATCAGGCCTGCATCCTTCCAGCCCAGCTCCATGGATTGTTGTGGGAAGGCTATTTCAACCTTAGACAGCTCACCTTTCTTCTGAAATGCCCTTCTGTGTGTCTGGACCTCTGTCTTACAGCCCACACTTAGCAAGTCAGAGTGAGCCTGTCAAGGTATATCCAGAGGGCTCCTCGCCCTCGCCTCTCACCCACAACAAAAAAACCCACTGACTAAAGTAAGAAGGCCCAGGTGTGATAGGCCTCTGACCTACTTTATCAGCTGTACAGTTGGCTACCTCCTCTGTTGATACACAATTTGCTATACAAATCAATCACACAACTAGAAGCAGGTTCAAAACACATTAATGACCAAGCAATCACTTACAATGTCCTTCTAAATTAGGCACCATATTTTACTTTTAACTTCCAACTTCAATTAAGTACTGTTGC
This sequence comes from Dendrobates tinctorius, assembly GCF_039654945.1. Classification (NCBI taxonomy): domain Eukaryota; kingdom Metazoa; phylum Chordata; class Amphibia; order Anura; family Dendrobatidae; genus Dendrobates; species Dendrobates tinctorius. Next base: position 770,483 of record NW_027361683.1, read on the forward strand.
TTTAAAATGCACAAATCTTTCAGCGCGTACCTTACGGATAGAATTACAGAGAATTTTGAGCACAGCTAACACTCAGCAGAGATAAGAGCGAAGGGAGAAGAAAAACTGCGCAGCGCCATCCTTCCCTCCTCCCATCAGCATTCCGTAGTTCTTTAGACTTATCAAAATCAATTTCTACAAAAAAACTCAAAATCACGGGATTTCACTGTAAGGGCAGATAACTGTATAATGAGATTAACCATGCCTTGCCCTTTTTCTGGCCAAATGCATTCAGGAAACTTTACAATGTAATGCCACATATAACACGAGCTATATCATTACTCAATTCATTCAGTCTCAGATGTAGATTTGAAATATCTATAACGCATCTGTCCGGGATTCCACCACAACTAGAAAGGTAACAAATCTCTTGACACAAAAATGATGTGTGATGATTCATTCATACGTGCTCATTCACTGATTTTTTTTTTTTTTTTTTATACTCAATTACTCATCTCTCATCTTATTCAGAGGTTCTCATAGACATATATACAAGGATTCACACAGCCTGACTATCTTGCACTTTGGATTTGATTGACACTTTAACCTACAGCAGTGTCCACTGACACTCCGAGAACACCAAAGCCCACTTCTTACACAAGAAACATTGAAAACCAGAGCAACCAAAAACCACAGCCTTACAAATTTACTGGCAATCCAAAATAACCACTGCACAGAGTCTATCCCAGACTTTGTGCTACACAGTACACCAGTACACAACCAGTTAGTATATTAGTATATTGCCAGAACAGTTTAACAGATAATACAGATGACAATTATTATCTTATTACTCTATTATTCAACTCTCATACAGACATACTCACCACTCACTGGTGATGTGGGTTCTTTTTGAACCGTGCTGTTACAGTCTTACCCAGAGATATGTAGACATCCGTAGAAAGGTTGCAGATGCAGAATCAATGTAAGAATAAATGTTCTCACCTGCTGCAGCCTGGATTCTGCATTTTCAACCCTCCAGGAAGCTCCCACATACGGATTCCGAATAGACTAGTTTCCACGGTCCCCGTCGGGCGCCAAAACTGTCGTAGCTGCTTTTGTTCTGACCAAGCGTCAGCTGTCCAGATCACCAGTGAGTCCGAATCGTGAGGTTTTTCGCCCTTTCTGTTCACAAGCGCTTGGAGACAAAGTGACACACACACTGGTCGTGGCTAAATCACTTTATCTGACGTAATGAAATATAAGACATGTTTTTATACCATTTACAACAATATGTGACTCTGGAGCTCATTTGGCCCCCACCATCACCTCAGGGTCGTACGTACCTTGTTTACAATATACCCAGAACACGTTGTTGAGAACAAATATGATAACAAGTATAGTTTCCTTGAAGACAGAGACTACTAGTCTACATAAGAATAATTCTAGCAATAATAAGGCAAAAGGCAATTGAAGTCTTAAAGGCATTTAAAGGGATATAAAAGCAAACCATTAACTCTTCTATATCAGTTGTGAAGTAGAAACTGCCTGACCTCCGTCTTTTGCCGCTCCGAGAGAGTCTCTGCAACCCGTACCTCCGGTACGGTATGCGAGCAGACAGGACGGGCCAGCTCCGCTGACAAGGCAGACCGATCCTTCCAGGGCTTTATCAGATTTACATGATAAATCTGTTCAGGTTTCCGTTTACCTGCCTGGTATACTTTGTAGTTTACTTCACCAACTCTTTCCTTGATCTCAAAGGGTCCCTGCCACTTTGCCAGGAACTTACTGTCCACCGTGGGGACCAGGATCAACACCCTATCTCCGGGTGCAAACGTACGGATCTTGGCGCCCCTATCATAGATTCTTTTTTGGGCTCCTTGAGCCTGTATCATGTGTTCTTTAACGATAGGCATAACAGCCGCAATACGGTCCTGCATTTGTGTGACGTGATCTATCACTGTTTTAAACGGAGTGACCTGACCCTCCCAGGTTTCTTTTGCAACGTCTAACAGTCTGCGAGGACGTCGGGCGTACAATAACTCGAAAGGCGAGAATCCCGTGGAAGACTGGGGTACTTCCCTGATGGCAAAAAGCAAATACGGAAGTAAATAGTCCCAGTTCTTCCCATCCTTGTCTATCACCTTTCTCAGCATCTGCTTCAGAGTTTTATTGAACCGTTCAACCAACCCGTCTGTTTGAGGGTGATACACGGACGTGCGTAACGGTTCGATTTGTAACAATCGGCAGAGCTCCTACATTATCCTGGACATAAAGGGGGTCCCCTGGTCGGTGAGTATCTCTTTTGGTATACCGACCCGACTAAACACATGCACCAGTTCCTTGGCAATCGTCTTGGTGGCCGTGTTACGCAAAGGGATGGCCTCCGGGTAACGAGTGGCATAATCCAAGATGACCAGGATATGTTGGTGTCCACGTGCAGACCGTGGAAGGGGCCCAACTAAATCCATCCCAATCCTCTCAAACGGGACTTCAATAATAGGTAGGGGTACCAAAGGGCTACAGAACCGGGGCTTAGGTGCAGAGGCTTGGCAGTCAGGACAAGACTCACAATATACACGAATATCGTGATGCATGCCTGGCCAAACAAAACAGTGTAATATCCTTTCGGTGGTTTTCTGGACTCCCAGGTGACCTCCCATCACATGTCCGTGGGCCAGGTCCAGCACCTGCCGCCGGTAGGGTTTTGGCACGACTAATAGTTGCACTGTATCTTCCCCCTTTTTCTCTACCTGATAGAGTAAATCATTCTCCAGAACCATGTAAGGATATGCCAGCCTAGAGCCAGGTTCTACGGGTACCCCATTTATCACTTTTACATTTGTCCTAGCCTGAGAAAGGGTAGGATCATTTATTTGCTCGCTTTGGAAGTCATCTTTCTGAACTTCTAAATCCGGCAAACGGGGAGGTGGACGGCTGTCGGCCTCCTCCTCTTCCCCGGTCTCCTCCGAATCACCCGCCATGACTGAAAACGGGAACTGCAGGTCATTTCCCGCAGACTCTTCCCCAGAGTCTTCCGGGGAGACCTCTTCCAGGGGTTCGGGACCCACACGCGCCCTGGGAGAAGAATCATGTACACTATTACCCTGGGGTATCAACTGATTCTCCCACAATTGCCAGAAGTGGGGAAAATCCCGGCCCAGGATAACATCATGCAATAACGCCGGGACGAGTCCCACTTTATGTTGCACAGACCCATAGGAAGTAGTAATGCATATGACCGTGGTGAGGTACGAACAGGTGTCTCCATGCACACATGTTACAGAAAATTTGTCTGATGGTCCAATAGGGGCTGACACCAGACTGACCTTCACCAGAGTCACCACACTTCCCGAGTCTAACAATGCCACCACATTTTTGCCATCAACAGTTAAATCACACAAGTGTTTTTCCACATCCTTTTGACCGGCATTCACTCTCACTACCCATGCAACCATAGACATGCGGTTTTTAGAGTCTGTGACGTCGCACTGCATGGGTTCAGTAGTGACCGGACAGTTCGCAGCAATATGTCCCATCTCTTGGCAGCGGAAACACCTAACGGGCCCCTTGCTTAGACCATAGTTCGTTACTCTCGGCCTCGCAGTGCGGGCCGTCCCGTTTTCCTCCCCCACTGTCTTAGGGATTTTTCCATCTCCCCTACTCCCTGGAACAGTCTTACCGGTTCCACGTGGAGACGATGAAGAACGAGGTGGGGTAGCGTCGTCTCGGAGTCCTTCCGCCACGGAGTAGCGTTCAACCAGATCCACCAGTTGATCTGCCGTCGTAGGATTTCCATGGCTTACCCACTTCCTCAGGGCTGGCGGTAGAGCTCTCAGGTACTTGTCCATGACGACTCTCTGGATTATCTCTGGCGCTGTCAACACCTCGGGTTGTAGCCACTTCTTCGTCACGTGGATCAGGTCGAACATCTGGGACCGCGGTGGTTTATCCGGCTGATAAGTCCATTGATGCACTCTCTGTGCACGGACAGCGGTCGTCACTCCCAGCCGGGCCAAGATCTCGGCTTTCAATTTGTCAAAGTCCTGCGCGGCTTCAGGTTCTAAGTCATAATAAGCCTTTTGGGCCTCACCGGAAAGAAATGGGGCAATCAGGCCGGCCCATCGTGCCTTCGGCCATTTTTCTCGCACCGCCGTCCGTTCAAACGTGGTCAGGTATGCCTCGACGTCATCTTCGGTCGTCATCTTCTGCCAGTACCGACTCACGTGAATCACTCTCGACTCGGCTTCCAGGTTAACCTCATGTAGGCTTGCCAGGCGCTGCGCCACCTGCTGGAGAAGTGAACGATCGGTAGCTGTCATGTCCACCAACTCCTTCAGCTGGGCCATCATCACCCGATTAGCTTCTTGCTGGATGGCGGTGGACTGTACCAGCGCTTTCACCACGTCCTCCATGCTCATGCTTGCAACGTGATGCCCGCATTCTCCACCACAATGTGATAAAACACTCCGGGATCGCCTTTGCTGGGGTCAAAAGTTTACGTGCGTTCAGCATGAAACTCAGGCGCAGAGCTGGGATTCGGGTGTAACTGACACTGGGTCAGGTTTATTAACAGTGAAAGCAATGCAAAAGGAAATAAACCATAAAACAAATCCTTGCCTGTCCGGCACTAACTAAACAATGGACAACCTAACTACCAACTGGCGGGCTTCTCCCGTCCAGCCAAACCACAGTTGCAGTGGGCACTGCTTTCACTCACGTGTGTGTCTCTCACACAGACAGGCTCTCTGTGTTCCCAGGCTGAGACACCCACACAACCACCTTGCATCCTTTTATATCCACCTCCCATTATTCATTAGCAAGCAGGTGCGATACTGACCAGACTAGGCCACATAGGAAAGGAATCTGGGCGAGATATACCTGCCCTCATCCACTATTCCCACATGATTCTCACACTACATATGAAAGATTCTGCTTTTTCAGATATAATCAATGAGATCACAATTTGTAAACCAGTTGTTATATTGCGACCCCATCCAATTAAGAGCTCAGCCATTCTTTTCACAACTTCACTGGGTTTGTTGCTGACATGGTATGCACCTTCTTGCTGTTTTCCTGCATAAATTTCAAAGTTGTATGTGTAGGTCTTCCTGGCATCAACATGGGCATACATTTTAATTCCATATTTGCTATGCTTTGATGGAACGTATTGACGAAATACACATCTGCCAAGAAAACCAGGAAGGAATTTGTCAATAGTGACGTTCTCCCTAGGACAATAGCTTTTCTTGCAGTTTTCAACAAATTTTTGGAATAAATCACGAATCGGAGCAAGTCAGTCATATGTTTTTTGTTGGGTTCGAGTAGTTCTGTTGTCAAACCGAAGGCAACCAATTAGAATCTTGAATCTTTTTAGAGACATAACAAGGCCAAATTTTTCTATTCCATCACCATCTATACCCCAAAGTTCCTCCAAACTTTGTCGATTTGCCCTACAAGCTCCTACAAGGTATAACAATAAAAAAAAAACCCACGCAGTTCTATTTCATCAAGAAACATGGGCGGAGGGCACCACCCTGAATACACAGGATCACTTGAAGTATGCTTAACCATAGACAACAAACGTTGAAAAAGATGCATACATATCCCAAGGATCTCTCACGCAATAAAAAACTACAAATCTTTATTGATATACAAAGACACTCCAAAAGAGAATTTAAAAAAAAACATTAAAATCCACAAAAAGTATGATAAACAAAAAATATGATTATTAACATAAACAAAGCAAAGTGCAGCTCCTAGGGGCCTAACAATTGCAATAAGGTGACACACGCTTTGGGCAAATTCTGCCCGTCTCTCTCTTCCTTGATACTTTATCGGTCTACTCCATTTTTGGGTGTCCTCTAAATGTTTACCTCTATGCATATCTGCTGGTTCAGGTAGTATTAGTGTCTGCCATTTGGGAAATTTGTGTCTTACTCCTTTTCTCTGAGAATGATACGCTAAAAGGTTCCATCAGCACTTTTATCAAGCCGCTTTCTGTAGGTGGCAGTATATTAATTTGTAGGCTAGTTTGCACTATACTGCCTGTCTTTTTAGTTGTGACTTGATTTGACAAATCTGCTTTAGAGGTATTTATGGGTGGTATTGCAAGCCTACAACTTGGCCAGGCTATTATCTTTTGAACTTATTATGTACTTGATATAAATTGTGTGTCACCTTATTGCAATTGTTAGGCCCCTAGGAGTTGCACTTTTCTTTGTTTACGGTAGGTATTTGTGTGTTAATAATCATATTTTTGTTGGGAGGGACGGTCCGTATCCATATTATGGGCCTCTTTGTTTATCACACCTGTGGGTTTTAATGTTTTTATGAAAATTCTCTTTTGGAGTGTCTTTGTATATCAATAAAGATTTGTAGTTTTTTATCGCGTGAGTGATCCTTGGAATGTGTATGTATCTTTTTCTACGTTTGTTGTTCTATTTAATCTGTGGGCTTGATGATTCTGTTGCAGATGAACATGTCCTTTATAATGTCTATATATTGATTTGTGTATGTGACAGTAGAGTCCAGAATGTTATCTGTGTATAATTTATTCCAGCATTCAGCTGCAGTTTTAGCATGTCTTGCTGTTCCTATAGCTGCATAGGGCGGCACGGTGGCTCAGTGGTTAGCGCTGCAGCCTTGCAGCACTGGGGTTCTGGGTTCAAATCCCACCAAGGACAACATCTGCAAGGAGTTTGTATGTTCTCCCTGTGTTTGCGTGGGATTACTCCGGTTTCCTCCCACGTTCCAAAGACATATACTGAGAGGGAATTTAGATTGTGAGCCCCATCGGGGCTGAGGAATTTGTTAGTGCTATATTAAAATAAAGATTATTAAAAATGAAGGTGAGTGAGAATGTTTTGAGGTTCCCTACGTTTCGGTTGCATGGGTAGCTTTTTGCTCCATTTGTTTTTTTTATCTCTTCCCATATAATATGTTTGTATTTTCTTCATCCTCATCACTGTCACCATCTTGCTCTGTTTCAGAATCAATTTCACATACTTCCACCTCATCACGAGAATCAATCTCATTTTCTTCTCCTAAATCCTCATGCAGTGTGTGGCCTGCATCATCATCATCATCATCATCATCATCATCATCATCATCATCATCTTCATCTTCATCTTCATCTTCATCTTCATCTTCATCATCATCATCATATAGCATCTTCATCATCATCATCATATAGCATCTTCATCATCATCATCATATAGCATCTTCATCATCATCATCATATAGCATCTTCATCATCATCATCATATAGCATCTTCATCATCATCATCATCATATAGCATCTTCATCATCATCATCATATAGCATCTTCATCACCATGAAGAGGTTTTGACAAATCATACATTTTCCTCTCCATTTCAGCAGATAATCTGAAGCAAGAGAGAGAATATGTGTTAGAGAACAATGTGCCTGAGAAGCACAATTTCATTTGTAAGAAAATCTTAGTTATTTCTATGAAATATCCACAAACTTTGCACTATCCATTCATAAAAACAAGCTAAATTAAAGGGAACCTGTTAGCTGTTTTGGCCACTATAAGATGTGGCCACCGGCTTTCAGGGCTTATCTACAGCATTCTATAATGCTGTAGATAAGCTCCCGATCCGACCTGCAAGAAAAGAAAAATAAGTTTTTTATACTCATCCGGGGGGCGGTCTGTGGTCCGGTGGGTGTCGCGGGTCCGGCGCCTCCCATCTTCTTGCGATGCCGTCCTCCTTCTTCATCGCTCCCTGGCATCATGTTCCTGCGCTGGTGTACTTATCTGCCCTTTTGAGGACAGAGCAAAGTACTACAGTGAGCAGTCACTGGGCCTCTCTGACCTTTCCCGGCGCCTGCACACTGCAGTACTTTGCTCTGCCCTCAAAAGGGCAGATAAGTACACCTGTGCAGGAGTATGATGCTGGGGAGCAATGAAGAAGCAGGTGGATGGCATCGTAAGAAAATGGGAGGCTTCGGACCCGGACCTCTGACACCCATCGAACGGGACCACACCGGACCGCCCCCCTCCTGGGTGAGTATAGTAAAACTTATTTATCTTCACTTGCAGGTCAAATCGTGGGCTTATCTGCAGCATTACAGAATGCTGTAAATAAGCCATGAAAGGCAGTGGCTGCATCTTATAGCGGCCAAAACAGGTGACAGGTTCGTTTTAACAATTTTGATCACTTAAAACATAAAATACCAAGCTTATATCATGGGACATGTTCGGGAACAATGTGTCTGAGAAGCCAGCACAGTTAAGGAGCGCTCGCTAGGGTCGTGGTGTACTTGGTACCGGGCTGGTATTTAAAGGGGATGTGTCACATCAGCGGTGACCCGGTCCGTGGCCCTGGGCATCCAATTAAAGGGATATTTACAAGGGAATAAAGTTTATAAAATATTCATGCCAACACCTGTGGTATTCGGTCAGGGGACCGACGCTGCTATGCAGATTCTCTGGGATGGTGACAGGCCAGCAGAGAGGGTGGAGCTCTCCACAGGTAGAGCTGTATCCCAGAGCAGTTTGGATGTAGATGTTAAAGGTAAGGATGGTGAATGTGGTGCAGAGCAGGTGACGCAAGAATGATCAGAGGATACAGCTGGGTGCAGTCTCCAAAGCTTTGTTCACAGTTCTGTTGTGCACAGATGCCCGCTTGGAGCTGCGTCTTCCAGGTGAGGGGTCCAGCAAACTCTCAGGTAGTTTGAGATGCACCTTTCCAGGACTCCTTTCTGTATGTGCCTCCCCTGGATGTCTCACAGGGTTGCCTTGACGTGGCGGGATGGCTTGTACATTCTTTTGATCAAAATTATGTTTACTAAATACCCTTATTATTATTACTACCTTCATGCAATTTTTGCAATTTATTTTTTACTTTTTTATTTTAGGATATTTGTTTTTGGTTTTCTCTGTGTAAAGGTCATGTGTTTATATGCATTTACATTTTGCATACACATTAATTTACTTTTTCAGCTCAGACCTAGTTTCTCACTGAGAAAATATAGTCTGGTCAGATGAGACCAATTTTGAACTGTTTGGATGCGTAATACACTATAACAATTCCACCATTCATTGTGTCCTGAACATAGTAAGTGACAGCTCAGCCACCCTATAGAATCAGGATCGTGGTAAGCTGTCAGCATTGTGAGTGACAACTCAGCCATCCAATCTGAGGCAGGGGCATGGTGAGCTATCAGTATTGTGAGTGACAGTCTAGCGGCCAATCAAGGGAGGGGTGTCCTGGGTTTTTTCCTGGTGTTTCTGTTCTGGGTAATTTCCTGGCTATTTAGCTGATTGTCAGTGTCTGATTATTCTTCAGAAAGTTGTGGGAAGCAGGGATAAGGTGCCAGGAAGGGCGCCGAAACGCGTAGGAGGAAATATAGGAGTACACTGCTACAACATCTTGCATCCCAGGTGATTTGTGAATCTCGGCAGTGCAGACTGTAACACACCCTGCTTCCCACAACTTTCTGAAGGTTTTTCCACGTGCGAGTGGTTGGTGGAGGTCCTGCAGCAGCTGATTCTGTGATATGCTCTCAAGCCAGTTGTCTGTTATACAACTGGAATAGGTGAGTGGAACTGTATTATACCGCTCATACTTCAAGTGGTGTCACTAGTGATAGGGCACTATTGCGCCTCTTGTTCCCCCCACCATTTTTGTATTGATACAGTGTCTGATTATTAACGGTTGTAGCTTGGTGGTGTGTGTACCTTGTTGTCTAGTGCTCTGTTTCTGATCTTTTGCTGCCCGAGCTTGGACCTTGCATTTCACCATCTGCTTGTCTAGCCCCTTTGTCTTGATCCGCTACCTTCCTTGAATGCTGACCTTGGACTCTGACCTGACTACGCCTTTGTCTTACCCCTCTGTTTATGACTAGCTCTCTTGGTGTCTGACCCTGGACCTCTTGACTACCCTTGGAGAGCTGCAGAGGCATTTCGTACATCTACGATCCACAGACCAAGAACACCTATCACCCACATACTAAGAAATCAACAACCAATGGGCAAATACGGTTACCTTCTATTATTCCATTCAGTGTAAACTGGATTACCTGCATATTAGAGTACTTTTACAAGCTGAACATCAATCAGATTTAGTTAGGACATTTAACTGTATACCTACCTACATGCAGGATTCATTGCAGAAGTATTGTCATGTTTGATTTTAGGTATATTTTAGCGCATTTTGCCTTTTCACACTAGTTTAAGGAGATAAAATCTCTCTGTCTTGGTCATGTGATTAACATATTAGTGTATGACTATCAGCACTCATGATTAACATATCTATTACATGATTGAAAGCAGAGATACTATTTTACTGACTTGTCCCAGTTTAAGAACGAGACCATTCTCCATTATTCTATTTGCACCTTTCTTTTAAATGTTGATGATGGATTTCTCATGCAGCAAACTTCTCTGACATAATCAGATCTTTTAAAGGGAGTCTGTCACTTCCAAAAATGTATTTTAAATGAGCTATACGTAGCCTCTATAAAAATAACACAAGCACTAATGACTATTAATTTGTATTCAAATATAGGGGTCTTCGATGCACTCTTGGCAGAGCCAAGAACTTGGTTCATATGCACTATTATTCCCCTTCGATTTGCATGTTGAATGCCTCCTCCACTTATGATTTACAGGGATTGCTTCCCAGTGCAAATGCTGCCTAAAGTCACCTCTCTGGTTCCTCTCTGCTCACTACACTACACTGCCACTCACTATACTTCTGTGTGTATCAATGTAGGGGAACAGTATAAGCAGAGAAAAGCTGGGGAGGAGAAGGTGCCCTGCCACTGTGTCAGTGCACATATCCACCCACTCTGGCTGACTTTAACCTCTTTACCCCCAAGGGTTGTTTGCATGTTAATGACTGGGCCAATTTTAACAATTGTGACCACTGTCCCTTTATGAGGTAATAACTCTGGAACGCTTCCATGGATCCTGGTGATTCTGACATAGTTTTCTCGTGACATATTGCATTTCATGTTAGTGGTAAAATTTCTTTGCTATAACTTGCGTTTATTTGTGAAAAAAATGGAAATTTGGTGAAAATTTAGAAAATTTCACAATTTTCCAACTTTGTATTTTCATGCCCTTAAATCACAGGGCATGAAAAAAAAAACAGTGGGTGTAATCCACTGTTTGGGTGCATGGCAGAGCTCGGAAGGGAAGGAGCGCCGTTTGACTTTTTCAGCGCAAAATTGGCTGGAATTGAGATTGGACGCCATGTCGCGTTTGGAGAGCCCCTGATGTGCCTGAACAGTGGAAATCCCCCACAAGTGACCCAATTTTTTGGAAACTAGACCCCCTAAGGAACTTATCTAGATGTGTGGTGAGCACTTTGAACCCCCAAGTGCTTTCACAGAAGTTTATAATGCCCCGGCGAGAAAATAAAAAAATCATATTTTTTCCACAAACATGATCTTTTAGTCCCCAATTTTTTTATTTTCCCAAGGGTTACAGGAGGATTTGGACCCCAAATGTGTTCAATTAGTCCTGAGTACACTGATACCCCATATATGGGAGTTAACTACTGTTTGGGCACACGTCGGGGCTCGGAAGGGAAGTAGTGATGTTTTGGAATGCAGACTTTGATGGAACGGTCTGCGGGTGTCATGTCGCTTTTGGAGAGCCCCTGATGTGCCTAAACACTGCCTAAGCAGTTTTATTCTTAGGGTCAGTTCCATTACAGCGATACTTCATTTGCATCTTTTTTATGTTTTGTCGCTTTTATATAATAAAAACATTTTTATAGAAAAAATAACTATTTTTGCATCACTTTATTCTGAGAGCTATATCTTTTTTATTTTTCTGCTGATGGTGCTGTATCGCAGCTTTTCTTTTTTACGGGACAAGATTATATTTACAGCTGTACCATGTTTATTTATTTATCTTTTTGATCACTTGTTATTCCACTTTTTGTTTGGCGGTATGATGATAAAGCATGCTGCTTGCCTTGTTTGTTATTTTTTTATGGTGTTCACTAAAGGGGTTAACTAGTGGGACAGTTTTCTAGATCAGGTCGTTGTGGATGTGGTGATACCAAATATGTGTACTTTTATTGTTTAGATTTTTGCTTTCATTCAAATATTTATTTAGTGATAGAATATATATTGTTTTTTATTATTTATTAATATTTTTACAATTATTTTAAACATTTTTTTAAACTTTTTTAAGCTTTTTACTTGGTCCCACTATGGGACTATCATTTTTTGCAGGCTGATCGCTTCTATAGTGTGCAGATGAAGCAGCATCTGCATGCCATTGAAGCTGTTAGCGCTGCACTGACAGAGAGACTTGCTCCTAGCTCTGGTGACCCGGATGTCGTAATGACGGCATCGAGTCACCAACAGTGATGAGCAAACATACTCAATAATGCTCAGTACTCGCCCGAGCATCACTATACTCGCGGTACTCGAAGGGCACCAAGCATTCGACGGGAGCTCGGGTCCCCGCCCTGCATGTTTGGCACTCTTTAGAGCGCCAATCAACATGCAGGGATTGTCTGCCATGCACTATAATGCCACAGCCATCTTGGTTGTGGTATTACAGTGATTGACTTGCCGCACAGCGTCATCAGGTCTATATCACTATATCAGACCTGACACCGCATTGCTTGGCACAGTCAGCTCCGGACTCAGGCAGTGTAGGGAGAGTTTATGCTGAGATAGGGAGAGATTTGCAATTTTATTAGTTAGTGTGGGTATACCATTGTTGAATCCACATATCCAGCTAAACCAACAGTCCTTCTAAGGACTAATTACGGGGTATATATATATCAGTGCTAGGTAGGCAGGCAGTGTATGTGGCTATATATGTATCAGTGCTAGGAATGCAGGCAGTGTATGTGGGTCTATAGATATCAGTGCTATGCAGACATTGTGTGTGGCATACTTTATTGAATACAGCAAGAGGGTCCATTCCATTATTGTCTGCTGCTGCTGCCTATTACAGATATTGACCGTTTAATATACATAGCTCCAGGTATCAGTGTCCAGGAATAATTTTTTTGGCATCTTAATCCTGATTATTTTATTCAAAAGCAATCCAGAACACACGTTTTTTCTGCATTTGGTTGTTGGCACTGCAGAATAAAGTCAGATCCTTTCCATAGTACATTCTGAAAATCCAACTATTTTAAACGGGTTTGACCATCCCAGAGATCACATCTGAGTGCGCATAATATTCTGCCATTTTTGTGGTACTGTAAAAAATGTTTGGAGTGTCTTATAGAATTTATTGACACCATTTTGCTGCCAAAAAAATATTTAGCTGCCATTAAAATATTTAGCTACAGGGCCGATATTTTCCTCTGGGTTTTTAAAATTGCGTTTAAAATTGTGCCATTTCAGACCTCCATAGAATGTCTTAGCCTACTTATTGACATAATTTTACTGGCCAAAATAAATACAGGCCAGATATTGTGTGGTATCTTCATCACATGCCTTAACTATCGGTGGGTTACAAATTGTGTCATTTCAGGTCTCCATTCAACTATTTCTGCTGTATGTTACCCTAGTACTTAAAACTATTGTCCTGTAAAAAAAGTATAGGAGAAAACAGCAAAAAGCAGAAAGGGTTACCCGTACAAGCCTCCAGACAAATGCATCAGGATGCAGTGGACCCATGTAATTAAGATGGCAACACAGGTGCAAGAATACCGATGAAACAACTGCTCACAGCCCACCAATACATGGAGGGGACGGTTGCCTGGTATGTTAATGCACAATAAAAAACTTGTATGCAGCGCTGTTAACACTATGGCCATGCACAGCATCCAGGCCAGCCTAGTAGTGACACCCTTCTATTAGCTCAGGCGGGTTGCCCAGCGCTATCAAAATGCATGCCATGTGAACAGACACCGCAGTTTACAAGACCAAATGGGCCCAACTGTACCCTGAATAAAAAGTGCAAAAAACACATAAAAAAATACAGGCCACATATTTGACAGTGTGGTATCTCCGTCACATGACTCAGCTATCTGTGGGCTAAAAATTGTAGTATTCCAGGCTTGCATTCAACTGTTTTTGCTGTTTGTTACCCTAGTTCTTGAAACAATTTTCCTGTAAAAAAAAAATACAGGCCACATAATTTACAGCGTGGTATCTCCGTGACACACCTCATCTATCTGTGGGCTACCAATTATGGCATTTGAGGCCTCCATTCAACTGTTTTTGCTGTGTGTTACCCTAGTTCTTGGAACAATTTTCTTGTAAAAAATAATAACACAGGCAACATAGTTTATGGTATGGTATCTCTGTCACACACCTCATCTATCTGTGGGCTACAAATTGTGGCATTTCAGGCCTACATTGAACTGTTTTTGCTGTGTGCTACCCTTGTTCTTGAAACTATTTTCCTGAAAAAAATAAAAATACAGGCCACATATTTTACAGTGTGGCATCTCCGTCGCACACCTCATCTATATGTGGGCTACAAATTGTGGCATTTCAGGCCTCCATTCAACAGTTTCTGCTCTGTGTCACACTAGTTCTTGAAACTATTTTCCTGTCAAAAAAAAAAAAAATACAGGCCACATATTTTACAATGTGGTATGTCCATCACATGCCTCATCTATCTGTGGGCTACAAATTGTGGCATTTGAGGCCTCCATTCAAATTTTTTTCCCTGTGTCTTAGCCTAGTTATTGACACCAGTTTGTTGAAAAAAAAAATTGTTGCCTAGAGGCCAGATATTTTAAACTGTGGTTTTCCCACACATGAATCACATATAAGTTATTTCCAAATTCAGCCATTTGCAGTGAACGTGGAAAATATTGTATTCCATTTTAAATAGGCAAGGAGCGTGGCGAGATACGATGAAATGGACGTGATGTTAATGGTGCATTAAGAGGCCGAGGCCGTGGGCAAGCTGAAATTGTGCCACAACAAACACCCACATATTCTAGCCCAACCTTCTTGTCCGAATTACTAGGGGACTGCAGCACACCACTATTGAATCCAGAGCAGTTTCAAAAGGTTGTTGGTTGGATAGCGGATAATGCTTCCAGACACTTTGACACTGTAGGGTCAGTGGGCCGGACTGGGGGGTGGTCCCTCTGTATACCGCGCAGTAACGTACACACACAAGATGGAGGCAGTTTTCGGGTGCAACAGGTCCAAGTTTATTTTCCGCTGTCCGACTGACGGCTCTGACAACACACCGCAGTTCCTTCACGGCCCTCCGTTTCCAGGCCCCAGTACACACACACAGTACTTTCACTTGGGACGTAGATACACACACCGTCCCTTTCTAAGCTTAGTGACATTCCTGCCAGTTTGGTCACTGTGGCCGCCTTAGGCCTGTACACCAACAGTAATTTTACTGGTCAGCTGTCGTCATCAAATTCGGTATGCTTCCCCTCGGGACCTCATCTGTACTGCGGTACTTCGTGTCCGGACCACCCCCCTGACTTCTTCTCTCTTCAGTCCCCTGGTTGAGCTTTCCTCACAACACCCACTTTGCCACAGGCTCCTCTCCTCTTGATCTCCTCCCGGGGACTGGAACTTTCTGGAACCCTCCTGTCAAATTTATAACTTTCCCGGGTCTCTGTAACTCCGCCCCCATGACCAACGGTTTCTAAAGCCCTAAGCTGCTGTCAAGTCCTGAACTCACACTCCTCCCTGCCATCTTGTGGTCAACCCCAGGTACTGCACGTCACTTACACTTTCCTAGCTGTTTCCCCAATGTCATAACTGCTATCTGTCTAAAATGTGCAAACCCTCCTTCCTACTTGCTGACAAGTCCGTCCTTCAGGTCACCTTTCCTACACTCCTCCTTCCTTTGTCTATTGTCATCCTCGACAATCTTCATCCCTGCCTGCGCCATTCTGAAACTTCCCCTACTTTCTGTTGTCGGACCGGTGGTTGGGCGAAACCCACCATCTGCAGGGGCCGAACCAAACTGGGAGCACCATGCTCCGAGCAGCCTACCGCCACTCGCCAGCGCGCACGCCACATGACAACTCCTTTCAATTTGAGCTAGGTACACCCAGATTCTCTCTACAGCGTGTACCTTCCCCTACTCTCTCCTTCTGTCACCTTCCACTATCTGGCACGCCATGATCGAGGCCTTACGCCTACCAGATCATTGTCAGCGTCCGCTTCCTGCTTCGGGAATGTCCGTGGTGTTAGGGACCTGACTTGGGACTTGTGTTCGTCTCACATCTTCCATCTCTTTCCTTCCTCTTGGTAACAAGTCATGGTCGGCGTCTCGGTCACACAGACCCTCTCATCTCGTAGACCCCTTTGATCTCACACTTCCTTCGGTCACACAGACCTTCGCGTACCCGGACCTGTTACATTTTACTTTTGCATATTATATAACAAAACAACTCTATAAAAGCACAAGTACCCCCTTTTTTTTTCCATTTACTGTTGTTTTTTTTTCTTTTAACCAGCATGCAACAAAACCCACAAAAACATAACCAGTTTCCTCTCCCCCTTCCTTAGACATTGACACTCCCTTTCTTTTTCTTTATAGCATCCCCGTGATGTCAGGCAAAACATGAAAAAGATAACAACATTCTCCATCACTCAGGATGCAAACTGTCCCCCTATTCTGCATAAATGTTGCAGCGAACTCCTGACAGTCCACGTCATCTCCTGGTGGCTGGTAGCAAGGGACCCCACAGCCGTGGAGCTCCCGGGATGCAGGGAGTGTCCTTAAAGTCCTTTCTATGGGGGCTCGTGATCTTCGGGTTTGTCGAGCACGGCTATCGCATAGTAGCAGCGGGGGCAGTACTCCTTATAATAGGACACCAAGTCCCCTTCTTGCAAAGCTCGGCCATGGTGAATAGACGTCACATTTAGATAAACTTTCTGGCCGGTAGCAAGATCTCGAATAAACCCGTATCCCTTTGACATATTTGTGTATACGAGCCGTCCCAGAGATCGTGTAGCCGCCATGCCAGCCTCTCCCTTTGTATGGAGCAGGTTCCATACTTCCTGCTCCCTGGCTTTTTTCTTCTTTATGACCTCCGCGACCCAAACAGAGGATCCGGCATAGGCCCTAGAGTCCGGTGGGTGGGACTTTGCCTGGGGTGAAAGCTGGGCAGAGGCGGTCGTTGATGTCAGCGGCCCAGCAGCCATTGGGGCCGGGTGGCGGGCCGGGACAGCCGTATTTACTGAAGAGTGGGCCACAGGACCCGACAAGTAGGCCGCAGCCGGCTCCAGCACCGGCATAGTCGCGGCCGCGGGGTAGGCCGCACCCGGAGTTCCAGACGGAGCCAGAGTAGCTGCCGGTTTCTGGGGTGAGGTTGCTTCTGAAAAGGGAAACACAGCAGCGCCTTTCAGAGGCAGGCTCCACACCGGCGACACCGGGCGTGGCGTCACCGGGCGGGGTGGCTCAGGGCCGGGAGTGGAGGCCCTGATCAGCACAGCGTAGACAGCAAGGACCTCCTTGGCCAGGCTTTCGAGGACACAAGGTGGCGCGTGCTGCGGCTGAGTGGTGGGGGCTGCTTGCGGAGCCGCTGGTGAAGCTGGGGGATCTCTCACCTTCCCCGGTGCCGCGACCTCCGTCATATCTTCCCTCGGCTCCTCCCGCAGCCTCCGTTCTTCACCCCACCATCTGGCGGGGTTAGCCTCCAGGCTCAGGGGTTCCGTGGGGAGACTCTCTGATGGTATCTTTGGCGGCCGCTCCCGCGGGGTCTGCAAGGGCTCCGCTCCTCCACCCGAGATCCGACTGCCTACCCGTGACTCTGAAGAATAGGTCTTCTGGCAAAGCACGACCTCCCGACACCATCGCCACTCCAGGCGCCCGATGCCTCGACAACCACAGCATTGCATCCCGTCCGGTGGGCAGCAATCGAATGGCGCCAAGCAGCCGCAGCCAATCTTTTCCTCTGTGCCACTCCCTCTGCTGGGTGGGGCGATGGCAGGCTTTTCCACCCATCTGCCTGGGTCCAGTATGTGGGAACGTCGGCCTCCTGGTACATATCACTTCCCCTCCCCCAGGGGTACGTTGGAGGGGGTCCCAGTCCATCCGGAATGAAGGCAAACACCTGGATCTCTCTCCTGCATTGGAGCAACACCGCCATCTTGCGCAGAACCTGGTACCGCCCCGAATCCTCTGCCAGCACCGCAGTTCCGCCACAGCATTCCCAATTTATAATCCACAGGTTAGTGATTTGTAATCCACAGGTGTTTAAGATCCAAACAAAGCAGTCCAGTTCCTCTTTCATCTCTCAGAGGCAGGCTTGCCGCAAAAGATATCGTATTAGTGGCGGCGATCCTGCTGACTACGCCAAGTGTAGGGTCAGTGGGCCGGACTGGGGGGTGGTCTCTCTGTATACCGCGCAGTAACGTACAGACACAAGATGGAGGCAGTTTTCGGGTGCAACAGGTCCAAGTTTATTTTCCGCCGTCCGACTGACTGCTCTGACAACACACCGCAATTCCTTCACCGCCCTCCATTTCCAGGCCCAGTTACACACACCGTACTTTCACTTGGGACGTAGATACACACACCGTCCCTTTCTCAGCTTAGTGACGTTCCTGCCAGTTTGGTCACTGTGGCCGCCTTAGGTCTGTACACCAACAGTAATTTTACTGGTCAGCTGTCGTCGTCAAATTAGGTATGCTTCCCCTCGGGACCTCATCTGTACTGCGGTACTTCATGTCAGGACCACCCCCCTGACTTCTTCTCTCTTCAGTCCCCTGGTTGAGCTTTCCTCACAACACCCACTTTGCCACAGGCTCCTCTCCTCTTGAGCTCCTCCCGGGTACTGGAACTTTCTGGAACCCTCCTGTCAAAAAACACTCTCTTGGGGAGGTCTTCTAATGTTGCCACGTCCCCTGTTACTACCTCTCCCTCTGCCCCTACCCCTAGGGTTGTTAAGACGGGTATCACAATCTAAGGTTTCTGCCTCAGAAGATGATATATCCGTCTCAGGTTTCCTAATAGTCCTTAAGGTGGAAAAGGAATACGCTTTGTTTTCCATAAGTTCCTGTATGTCCCTAATGAAAAATGTATGTTTCTTTTCTTTAAGATGGTATTGATATCTCTCTACTGTGTTTTGCAGTTGTGTCTCTTTCTTTGCAAAATCTTGTTCTGAGGAAAACTTTTTTGTTATCTCTATTTGTTCTTTTAGAGCATCATTCAAGGTACATAAGTTTTGTTTTTCTTCTTCCAACAGAAGTCTCATTAACCTGATTGAACACTCGGTGGCTTCATTTTCCCACCTTGCAATGAGTTTGGGACTTTTGTAACGGAAGCCTGGTGACAGAGTAATCCTCAAGTGTCTTGGCACTATACCTGATTTTATGTAGTTATCAAGGCTTTGCACCTCCCACCACGATGCAATCTGATCCTTACATATTTTGGTCAATTCCTTGAAAGACGCATTGAAGGAGGGCACGTATTTTTTCTTGGTGAAGGTTCGATCAGAAAACACATCCTTGGCTTCAGATACCCACTGGTTAGTGTCAATCCCAGTGGTAAGGAATCCTGCCATGCCAAAATGAAATCTATAATAATAGCGGGATTATGTATCCAAAATTATCAGTTGCAATTAGTTGCGCTCCATTGCTTGCCCTGGTGTGATGTCAGTTAGAGCGCCATCCCACTAAACAACGCGTCACACGCCGGGGGCGTGGCTTACAAAGGACACGACCTCCAGCTAAATCTATATGAATCACAAGAGCGGGAGGACTCTGGTAAGGCAGCACATGTTTTGCTATAGCTCCCCTGATGAGTGTATCATAACGAAACACGTCGGGAGACGCAATCCTTAAGGCGGGTAGCACCTGGTACCGGGTAATATGGTTCCTTGGTCGCGATAATGGCTATTTGAAGTAACAGGACTCCTCAACGTTGGGTGAGATCTTACAATTTAAAAGCCGCACAAGTATATGATAATGTGGCGCTACTATCCATGAATTGCTTTTGGTCATTTGGAATGCTTACTGTTTTAGTGAGGTAGCATGGTTCTCCTAATATGACTCTTTTATAATACTTTGCCTTTATCCCTGCCTTGATTTAAGCTGCATTGTGTGCATTTATATATTGGCCTCATGCTATCTCTTATATGCCCTTGTCACTATTAGTGGTGTCTATGAAGGCATTTTTTAGTATGTGAATATATGCTTATCTGGTACACCATTATCATTCTAAGTGTCAGAAAGGGTACATTCACTTCTTGATTTAAACAAGAATATATATGTTTGTTGGTAGCTGAAATAAGGTATTGTTCAACCACAGCTAAAGCATACATTTTTTTCTGTGATTTCAGCTAAACCAAACGTTAAAAGATACCTTAATTTCAAGAGGCCTTATACTCATATTGAAGGCAGGAAAAAACCTGCGAATATTTAATAACAGTCTTACCGAAAAATTGGGAGTATATTTAGATAAAATTTTAAAACCTTTTGTGTTGTCTTTGAATTCCTTTGTAAGAGACTCCATGGATCTACTGCGGATATTGGACGGTATCTGTCTCGACGCCGATATGGAGTTGGGCAGTATTGATGTGGAGTCTCTGTACTCGTCTATCCCTCACGACAAGGGGTTGCTTGCAGTCAAACACTACCTCGGCACAAGGGAAACACAGTTTTCCAAGCAAAACAGGTTTATTTTGGAGGCCTTGGAATTCTGTCTCACAAAGAACGTCTTTGTTTTTGATCGCAAATACTTCTACCAGCTCAGGGGCACCGCGATGGGCAGCCCTTGTGCGCCCTCATACGCAAATCTGCTCCTGGGATGGTGGGAGGAAGAAGTGATCTTTGGGATCCTGATCCAGACAACAGGATTGTCATGTGGTTATGTTATATCGAAGACATCCTGGTCGTCTGGAGGGGGAGTATGGCAGATTTTGGGACCTTCGTAGAGGGCCTCAATATAAACAACATTGGTTTACGGTTTACCTATGAAGTGAATCCTTACACCTTGAATTTTCTTGACATCTGTATAACTAAAAACACTGAGGGTCTTCTCTGTACCAAAACCCATAGAAAAGAAACGGCCACAAATTCCTTTCTTAAGTGGGAGAGCAATCACCCACTGTCCCTTAAAACAGGGATACCAAAAAGCCAATACTTAAGGATACGTAGAAATTGCTCAGAAACAACAGATTTTGAATTACAAGCAAAAGATTGTGATAATTATAGGGGATAACTCAAGAGACTCTGTGCGTGGAACAAGTTGACAACAGGACACAGCTCTAGAAGTGGTAAAGTCTATATTAACACACGGTGATACAAATGGATGCAGAAAGAAACTCAAGTCCACAACACTTGGTGTAAATATAAGATGCAGCTTAGCAATCTATAGGAACTTCAGAGGAAAATGCAATCAAACAAAAAGTCTATGAAGCACAGTTATTCTTGAGGATACTTGACATGAATAAATCCTTGTCTCAGTCCAAACACAGATAGATAAACTTAAAAGGCAGTTCAAATCATATCTTAACTTGACCAGGGAGGCCTGGAAAATAGTCTCAGGCTCTTGCAGAGCAGTAACAGCTTACATGTCCAGCAAATGCAGATGGAAGTGAACACGAGCAGCAGAGGAAGAATGAGTTACTGGAGACTGGAGAATGCAGCAGGAACTCAGAGCAGAGTAGCAGGATCACCACACAGGTTCACAGGAGCCGGTATATGGCCAGGGAGCAATCAGAGGTCAGGAGCTGGATGCAATGCAGAATACTCAAGCACAGACTGAAGGCTGGGGTGGCGTTTTATAGCAGGAGGACACAATGCACATGAGACCAAAGACACCATCTTGGAAAAGGGCAGTAATGTAAAAGGGTAAAAAATGTTCAGAGTCCTGACAAAGATCTACAGAGGAGGTTTTTTGACAGAGGTTACCCCAATGGTGTTTTACGGAAGGCCTATAGGGAATCAGCTGAAAAAGATAGGAGGGAACTCCTAATTCCTAAATAAAAAAAGAAGGATGATGATTTTGTCCGTTTTATCACGAAATTCTCCAATGGATCAGATAAGGTAAGATCCATATTACAACAACATTGGTCGATTTTAAAAATGGACAATATCATTACCAAATTTGTTCCCAAAAATCCCGAAATTACATACAGAAGGGGTACTTCCCTACAGGACCGTTTAGTTCATAGTCATTTCCAACCAAAAGAGACAAAAAACTTCCTATCAGATCAACCCAAAGGTTGTTTCAGATGTGGGAGATGTAAGGCCTGTGCGTCTATTACACAGTCTAAGAATTTTATGAGTAGTGTGACCAGTGCAACCAGTATTTTGTCATGTCACCCTTACATTTTATCACCATCTGCAGTCGTTTAGGCATGGATTCAGCAAGGCTGGCTAAGTATGTGGAGTCCATGTTTACCCACTGTGTCTTCAGCACCTCCTTTAGATTGTTGATGTTGCTGGGTCGTGTCTCTTGAACCTTGTTTTTCATTAAATTCCAGGCATTTTCAATGGGGTTAAGGTCAGGGGAATTACCTGGCCACTCTAAAATGTTAATGTTATGGTCACTGAGAAACGTTCTCACGGCCTTGGCTTTGTGGACAGGGGCTCTATCATGCATAAAGTAATCACACTGATGTATGACCCAAAAAGTAAGAATGTGTTCTTCCAAAACAGTAATATAATTGCTTGCTTTCATAGTTACATTCTTGGGAAGGAAGTACAAACCTGCCCTGCCCATGCTTCCACTGAATGCACCCCACACCATCACACTGTCAGGGTGTTTAACAGTCTTAACTGTATATTTTGGGTCATACCGTGACACGGTACTCGGACGACGCACAACCTTTGAGCCTCCCCTGACCAGCCTGAAAGTGCTCTCATCACTAAACATCACTTTCTTCCACTCTTCAGATGTCCAATCTTGATATTTCTTACAAAAGGCAAGCCTTTTCTTCTTCATTGCTGCTGTGAGCAGGGGCTTCTTTGCGGCACGGCAACTTGATAGACCCAGGTCCTTCTGCAGGCGGTGACGAATTGTCCTAGTTGCGATGTTCTGGAGGAGCATAGGGTACTTGTTTTTAGTTCAACAGCAGTTATAGAAGGATGTGACATCACTTCACGCTTCAGAAGCTTATCAGTCCTTGGTGAAGTCTTCTTAGGTGCGCCGGAGCCTGACTTCCTCTGCGGTACCATCCCAGGAGGCAATGATGCCGACGACAGCTTCAGTTGATAAATTGCTTCTTTTGACACTCCCAGATCTCTAGCTACAGCAATCACCGAATCCCCCTTCTTGAGCAGAGTCAAGGCACGGGATTTCTCTTCAATTTTAGGCTGAGTTCACACGTGGCGTTTTTTTCGCATTTCCGCGGCGGTTTTAACCATGCGATTTTGCCGCGAAAATGCGAAAAATAAGCATCCCATGCATTCCTATGGGATTCCGCAATGCTGTGCTAATGCTGCGGTTTTTACCGCGGCGGAATCGCTTCGCGGTAAAAACCGCAGCATGCTCATCAATTTGCGGAATCGCGGCGATCCCGCACCCATAGGAATGCATTGTTCCGCTTACTTCCCGCATGTGGCTGTGCACACCATGCGGAAAGTAAGCAGAACATTTGCGGATGGTACCCACGGTCCGGAGGAGAGGAGACTGTCCTCCGGGCTTTGGGTACCATATCCCTGTAAAAAATAGAATTTAAAATAAAAAATATTGTTATTCTCACCCTCCGACGTCCCGCGCAGTCTTCCCGCTTCTCTTCACGCTCTCGTTCCCAGTAGTCCTTTGCGAAAATGCCCGCAATGGCGTCCGTTCTCACGAGATCGCGAAGTCTCGCGGTCATTCGCGCGAATAACCGCGAGACATCGCGATCCCGGCATTTTCGCAAAGGATTACTGGGAACGGCTGCGCGGGACGTCGGAGGGTAAGAATAACACCATTTTTTTTTTTTTTTTCGCATTTTATCTTTTACTACTGAGGCTGCATAGGCGGCCTCAGTAGTAAAAAGTTGGTCACACTCGTCAAACACTATGTTTGACGAGTGTGACCAACCTGTCAATCAGTTCTCCAAGCGATGCTCCAGATCGCTTGGAAAACGCTAGCATTTTGCAAGCTAAATACGCTTGCAAAATGCTAGTTTTTCCGCGGCAAAATCGCGGGAATTTAAAATGCGATTTTCCCGCGGACTGGAAATCCGGAATTCTCGCGGTAATTTCCGCGAGAGTTCCGGTACGTGTGCACTTAGCCTTAAGCTTCTTTCGACCCATTGTGGGAGATAATAAAAAACTGAGGGAGATAATAAAAGACTGCCTAATAGCAAAACTGACTGAGCTGCACATAACAGCCAATCAGAGTGCAGCTTTTGCTTTACCACAAAAGTGAAAACTGAGCGTTGATTGGTTGATATTTGCAACAAAGCCAGCTTTAATATTAGACAGTTTTTTATTATCTCCACCATTGTCTACACTTTTAAAAAATGAAATTATGATGTGGATTTTATATGTAAAGTTTTTATTTGCTGCACAAGTGTAAAGATTTTTTTTGCCGCCACTGTATATAAAGCCACTTGTAGGTGCGGGATCGAATATATTGGGAAAATGAAAAGAGAGTTTCGTAAGAGAGTGGGTGAGTGTATATGAGATATTATCAACAAAAGAGACACTCCAGTAGCAAACCATGTGAACACTTGTCACCAAAGCGACCCTAAAGTGATCTCATTTGTTGGTATTGATAGAATCATGCCCCCAGTGAGAGGGGGGGATTGGAACAGGATGATCCTTCAGAAAGAAAGTAAATGGATCTTTGAATTAAGAACAATGTACCCAAAAGGCTTAAATGAACAATTGTCCTATTGTTGTTTTTTATAAGGACCCCACTTCGTTTATGACACTACTCTCTGACTCTACCCATACATATTTCGCAAAAGATTTTTTCTTCATCTTTTTTCAATCTGCAGATGTTTATAACTATGGAGCCGCTCTTCTGGATTTTTGTGCCTTGCGATCAGGCTTTCTTGGGCTTGCCCCCAACACTCCCTGTATTATAGGGGGTGGTCATCACATGGTTCGCTCGCCCAGTCTTTCCTTCGCACGGCTCCAGAGAACCACTCCTTAATAATAATAATTAACAATACACTTTTTATTTTCCCACAATTAACTTGGCATTTTCCATATATTATTTTTCAAGGATCATGTGTCGTATTAAATTTTTTTTATGTATTTTTATCATTTCATATATATAGATTACACTTCCTTGGACATTTCGCACATGGTGTTGTCGTACTGTGTGGTGAGGTATCCTGAATCATGCCGTTTGGGATTTTTTCTTTCCCACAAGCAGCAAGTCTGTATATGGGTTTTGTAGACATATAAACTGATTTTCTTGGATTACAGTTTGTTATGCAAGGCTTTTTGTGGAGTCTAACCAAACCTTAATGGTGACTCCTAATTATAAATGGTTAACCTAAGATGCACGGCGCAATGTTAATAAACGCTGCAATATAATGGCTTGAGCATGGGGTTTTTTTTTTTTCTTTAGCTTCAGATATTGCAATGACAACAGGAGCGCTCCATTGCTTGCCCTGGTGTGATGTCAGTTAGAGTGCAGTCCCACTAAACAACGCGTCACACGCCGGGAGCGTGGCTTACAAAGGACGCGACCTCCAGCTAAATCTGTATGAATCACAAGAGCGTGAGGACTCTGGTAAGGCAGCACATGTTTTGCTATAGCTCCCCTGATGAGTGTATCATAACAAAACACATCAGGAGATGCAATCCTTAAGGCGGGTAGCACCTGGTGCTGGGTAATATGGTTCCTTGGTCGCGATAATGGCTATTTGAAGTAACAGGACTCCTCAACATTGGGTGAGATCTTACAATTTAAAAGCCGCACAAGTATATGATAATGTGGCGCTACTATCCATGAAATACTTTTGGTCATTTGGAATGCTCACTGTTTTAGTGAGGTAGCATGGTTCTCCTAATATGACTCTTTTATAATACTTTGCCTTTATCCCTGCCTTGATTTAAGCTGCATTGTGTGCATTTATATATTGGCCTCATGTTATCTCTTATATGCCCTTGTCACATATAGTGGTGTCTAAGAAGGTATTTTTTAAGCATGTGAATATATGCTTATCTGGTACACCATTATCATTCTAAGTGTCAGAAAGGGTACATTCACTTCTTGATTTAATCAAGAATATATATGTTTGTTGGTAGCTGAAATAAGGTATTGTTCAACCACAGCTAAAGCATACATTTTTTTCTGTGATTTTAGCTAAACCAAACGTTAAGAGATACCTTAATTTCAAGAGGCCTTATACTCATATTGAAGGCAGGAAAAAACCTGCGAGTATTTTTATGTTTTGTGTCTTCATGGTCTTGTGGTTTTTGCTGTTTTTTGAGTTTATTCACTAGGGTGATGTTTTTCCAATTATTTTAATGAGAATTTTATTAAAAGTTAAATTTTATCCATTGCTAATTGCAACTGATAATTTTGGATACATAATCCCGCTATTATTATTGTAGAGTTCTGGATGACATTTTCACAGTGTGAAACATTAATTAGACATAATTTTTTTTGTCTAGAACACAGTCAGTGGACAATAAGTAATTCCCCCCCCATTAACTGGAATATGCAGGTCTACATATTCATTTGGAGGAATCCAGATATTAAACTTACAAACTCCAGATATTAAACTTACAAAACAACAAAGATTATCTTTTAAGCAGAACCCGATTATTGAAGAAATTTAAACAGGTTATTTAACATTTAGCCTCCCTTGACATAACAGTAGAACCATAATCGCGTTGGATCAGAATACTAGAGCAAGAGTAAAATGGAAATTCTTGAGGCAATAATGCAACTGCTCCACAACAAAGATGAACTGTACTACAATGCTGGGAACAGGATTGATTGTCCAATGTCTGATGCCAGACTCCTTCAGACATCAACTACCTGCTGGTGATCAGCGCTAAACAAAACACAAGGGCGGCACGGTGGCTCAGTGGTTAGCGCTGCAGCCTTGCAGCGCCTGGGTCCTGGTTTCGAATCCCACCAAGGACAACATCTGCAAGGAGTTTGTATGTTCTCCCCGTGTTTGCGTGGGTTTCCTCCGGGTACTCCGGTTTCCTCCCACATTCTAAAGACATACTAATAGGGAATTTAGATTGTGAGCCCCATCGAGGACAGTGATGATAATGTGTGTGCAAACTGTAAAGCGCTGTGGAATATGTAAGCGTTATATAAAAATAAAGATTATTATTAAAGAAGCAAAATGAAGGGGTTTTTTTATAAGGAGACTCTGGGCCCATATGTGACTTTGGAATCTCTCTCATTACAGTCTGCAATTTGTGCTGGTCTCATCAGAGCTTAATCTTAAATGCAGTTGGTTTGATGACTGCTAATGACCCTGAGAATTTAAAGAGTGCTTTTAAGATAGTGTCAGGATCAACTTCAGCTGGAGGTTTTGAATCAACACTGGAGGAGGAGGAGGAGGTTGTGTTTCTTCTAGGTTCACCTTCCTTATTTGATGGGATGTCACTTAATCTTTGAAGGATGGGTTGGTCTGATGTTATCACACTACCATTCAAATGAAGATTGCATTTCATTGGTTGTCCATCTAGGTATCTGTTGCATTTTTTATAGGCACCAACTTTCTTTCTTTTAAACACAACCTTTGCAACTCCGTAACTCAACAAGCAGGCGAGCTTCATGGCACCGTATACACATAAAAGCTACAACGATATCTTCCGCTGTGACTCTTGGATGCAAATTATTTTTTTGCCTTCTAAATGACTAAAGACAGACTCTTTTGGAGAAGGCCCTACTGAAGAACTGCCCTTCTTTGTGACAAGTGTCCATGAAATGTTGGTTAGAGTCTTTGGGTGCAATAAAGGTGGTTAAGTCTCGTGCTGTGCTGAGTAGACATGGGAGCTGTGTATGCACCATTCTGTACCACTTAAGAAAGAGGTAAAGTTTGCCCAAGAGATAATGAATTTCCAGAAATTCTCAGCTTTTTTGCACAGTGTTGGCAGCTGTGATTTTCATCTTCTTGGTGGGGATGTGGGAAAGTTGATGATGATGCCTTCATCGTCCATATCTTGTAAAGAAAAAAATCTGTGGCTTCCCTGGTTCATGATTAACAACATTTATTTACATTCATTTAACACTGTTCATTACACCTGAAGAAATAGTTTTCAGCTGTGAAATTTTAATGGTCTTGGTAATATTTATGGGTGAAGATGAAGAACCTTGTGCCACGGGTGAGTTGATAGTTACAGCAGGTGCACTCCTCTTTAAGCTTAGTTTTTCACGAGCATCCATCAGTTTGGTTGGTTGTTCTCCAACACTGATCTGCTGCTTTCTAGAAATCAGCTTCTCACAAGCATCTTGCCCTTTACCCTTTATATGGAAGCATGTGTATTTGGCAACCAATCTTTTATGGGCATCTCTTAGGCCTAGCTTGAGATGCACATTTGTTACAGCTGTCTTCTAATGGGCATCAAATGCATTCCGGCAATTGGTGGTGGGTAAATGACTAATAATTGTAGGCTGGATTCTGGATCTCATACCTCCCATAGCCCCCTGTTATTAATCCTGTATGTTCCCATTTTCGCCGTCACTATGCCCCTTTTCCTGATCAGTTCATCCAACGACACGTATTCCATATTTCTGCAACAAACCTGCACCTTCCTAGCACCAACTGTGTAGGAAACCACATTATTGTTTTCAAGGGTGTTTATGATGCCCATAAAAAAAATGTTGACACAATATGCTGATGTGTACCTCCCAGGGGGAAATGTTTGTCAGCCCATACACTTAGTGAATGGGCTTTACAAGTATAGGAGACCTGCTCCTTTAAACTGGGAAAACATTTTTCAGAGGCCATCCTCCACATTTCTTCCTTGGGGGATTGGAGTGCATGCAAATTTAGAGCAGGCCTTGTATTCACTCCATGGGCAAACTTTATGTGACTTAAAAAATCATAATAATGGGAACTTTGGTTTGATGTGGCCATCCACTATGTGAGTTCAAAGGTTTATTGAGGTGCGTGTAATTTTGGGGCAGGGCAGGCCTTGCATCCAATGCATAAGCAAACAGTATGGGAGTACCAAATGAATAATTTGAACTTGGTTTTCCTGTGGCCATCCAGTACGTGTGTTCAAAGGCTTATTGGGGTGCATGTAACTTTGAGGCAGGGCAGGCCTTGAATTCAATACATAAGCAATCAGTATGGGAGTACCAAATAAATAATGGGAAACTGGTTTTCCTTTGGCCATCCAGTACGTGTGTTGAAAGGCTTATTGAGGTGCGTGTAACTTTGGGGCAGGGCAGGCCTTGAATTCAATGCATAAGAAAAGTATGGGAGTACCAAATGAATAATGTGAACTTGGTTTTCCTGTGGCCATCCAGTATGTGTGTTCAAAGGCTTGTTGGGGCACGTGTAACTTTGGGGCAGGGCAGGCCTTGCATTCAGTGGATAAGCAAACAGTATGGGAGTATCAAATGGATGTGAACTTGGTTTTCCTGTGACCATCCAGTACAAGTGTTCAAAGGCTTATTGGGGTGCGTGTAACTTTGGGGCAGGGCAGGCCTTGAATTCAATGCATAAGCAAGCAGTATGGGAGTACCAAATTAATAATGTGAACTTGGTTTTCATTTGGCCATCCAGCACGTGTGTTCAAAAGCTTATTAGGGTGTGTGTAACTTTGGGGCAGGGAAGGCCTTGCATTCAATGCATAAGCAAACAGTATGGGAGTACCAAATGAATAATGTGAACTTGGTTTTCATGTGGCCATCCAGTACGTGTGTTGAAAGGCTTATTGGGGTGCGTGTAACTTTGGTGCAGGGCAGGCCTTGCATTTAATGCATAAGCAAACAGTTTGGGACTACCAAATGAATACTGGGAAATTTGGTTGCATGTGGTCATCCATGACGTGTGTTCAATAGGTTCTTGGGGTGCATCCAAATTTGGGGCAGCGCTGCCACTCATTGTATACGCAATAACAGTATAAGGGACCCACTGTTTAATAATGGGAGCAACAAAGCATAGCCGGCTGATGGCTCTCTAAGAATAGTGAGGGCCCACTGCTAGCCCTATAAAAATAGACTTAGAATCATAGAATCGTAGAGTTGGAAGGGACCTCCTGGGCCATTTGGTCCAACCCCCTGTTCAAAGCAGGATTCGCTAAATCATCCCAGTCAGATGTCTGTCCAGCCTCTGTTTGAAGACTTCTATTAAAGGAGAACTCACCACCTCTCGTGGCAGCCTTTGTGACTTTCAGAGTCTCTCCTTCATAAATGAAGCAGGATGTGTGTGATGATGTGTCACACACAACATGGCAAAATAAGGTTGTTAAATGTTAAAATGACATTTCCCAGTGAACGCATTTGTCTTGGTTGAAAGCAATGCTAACATTGAAAAATGAATCAAAAACACTATGTGTGAACATAGCCCAAGTGGTGAAGGAACATTTTTGTTTTGGGTTATTTATTTTGCCTTACATACAAATCATTACCCTGGAAAGCATGTTCCTTAACATATTTCCCACAAAAATCAATTTTGGTTTCATTTTTGTATGTTTTATTGTGCTCCTGTTAAAGTGGCGTAAGACTCTGACAACATTGTTCACGTTGTGACCTGGGAGTCCGAAATGCTTCCAGGGGTCTTACCCATGATGTTCCCATGTCTTTCGAGCACTATTTCCATCGATTTCAGACGTTTTTAGACCCTAAAAGGACCCCCGGGGGGGTTGCAGCAAAAATGCTCAGTTTTCCCATACATTGGGCTCGTTGATCAAGTCGAACACCCAAACATTCCAATTTGCTCGAGTCAAGCAACAAGCACCCGAGCATTTTAGTGCTCGCTCATCACTAGTCACCATAGCAGTTATCGAGACCCCACGTCACACCGTGGGGTCTCCGTTCCAAAGGTAGAGGGGCTGTCAGCCCTCTGCCTGCTGCTGGAATGACACGATCGTGTTCGATCGCAGCATTTCGGGGGTTAAAGTGTCAGCAGCGGTCTGTGACCACTCCTGGCACCTGTCAGAATCAGCTGACACCTGGCAGCAATCGCCCCCATGTGCGCGGCCGATCGTGATGACGTAACATTCCGTCCCTGGTCAAATAGGCCTAGGTCACATGGACAGAATATTACGTCCGATGTCAGAAAGGGGTTAAAGAACATGTATATCATGCACAGATGTAAGGTACAAAGACAATGTGAAGTCCTGACTAAGTGTCAAAAAGTTGACCACAAGCACCCAGTATATCAATTTTGTTTTCAGGATCCAAGACATTCTTTATTTCAGAACTTTTCCTTACATCAAATACAGCTTAGGAATCTAATTATTTCTAACCCATTTATATGAAAACTATCTTATGAAGTCTTTTATATATAATTGAAGTACTTTAAAGTCAACATCCTGCAACTATGAAGGTTTTATATTACAGAATTGCTATGAACTCTTCACCCCATTTAATATTGAACTGAGCTGGCAAGGTTTAAAGTGTATTGTGACACACAGCCACAGAGGTCATAAATAGCTAAGTTAGTTCTGATTGATGTGGAAATCAAGGAATCTTCTTCCATCTGTATCTTTCAAAGCTGCAGTCCCAAATCAGAGTAACTTGTTCCACTCTGAATTTTACTTTATGTGACTTTGACAGATACTGTGTTCTTAGATTTTAGTTTGAATATATTTACTAATGTTGCCAAGTGTCACAGGGATTTACATTGCATGCGGTCTCAAACAGGTTCATTGCAAATGTTTTTTTTAAGCTGAGTCCTGGGTTTGCAAAATCATACTAGGAAACAGCAATTCCCTAATATACAGGTGCTTCTCACAATATTAGAATATCATTAAAAAGTTAATTTAGTTCAGTTCTTCAATACAAAAAGTGAAACTCATATATTATACAGTCATTACAAACAGTGATCTAATTTCAAGTGTTTATTTCTGTTAATGTTGATGATTATGGCTTACAGCCAATGAAAACCCAAAAGTCATAATCTCAGTAAATAAGAATACTTTATAACACCAGCTTGAAATATGATTTTAAAATCCAAAATGTTGGCCTACTGAAATGTATGTTCAGTAAATGCACTCAATACTTGTTCGGGGCTCTTTTTGCATCAATTACTGCATCAATGCGGCCTGGCATGGAGGTGTTCAGCCTGTGGCACTGCTGAGGTGTTATGGAAGCCCAGGTTGCTTTGATAGCATCCTTCAGCTCATCTGCATTGTTAGGTCTGGTGTCTCTCATCTTCCTCTTAACAATACCCCATAGATTCTCTATGGGGTTAAGGTATGGTGAGTTTGCTGGCCAGTAGAGATGAGCGACTTTGCCTTTTTTAGGGTTTTGTCCGGTTTCATGAAACCCTACTTTCTCAAAAGTCGAGTCGAACGAAATCAGCTGACTATTGGGAAAAATCTGAGGTCCGACTGAAACACGAAACCCAGTGCATGTCAATGGGGAAGCAAAGTCGGCAGGGAGTGGAGGACACCTACATGCTGGACCGCTTTTTTAAAGTGCGCAAAATCTCTCTCTCCCCAAACACTGCACGTCATCTTGTTGCCCAAAGTGTGTGTCCTTGCTCACTGGCCGAAAAAAAAGTCACGTGCAAGTATTCTGTGAAATCCGACTTTGGCGTCGGGTCAACGACCGCATGGCCGACCTCACGCTATGGTCGGATTTCGCTCGGCGACTTTTGAATCTGATCGACCTGTTTCGCTCAACTCTACTGGCCAGTCAAGCACAGTGATACTGTTTGTTTTTTGTCATTATCTCAGTAAAGTAAAAAAATAACAAAAAACACATGCAAAGGCTTTCTAAGCATTCTAAAAGGTCCCTTAGTCTTTTTCAGTAGGCTCCACAACCATGGGGAAGACTGCTGATTTGACAGATGTCCAGAAGGCAGTCATTGACACACTCCACAAGGAGGGTAAGCCACAAAAGGTCATTGCTAAAGAAGCTGGCTGTTCACAGAGTGCTGTATCCAAGCATATTAATGGAAAGGTGATGGAAGGAAAAAGTGTAGTAAAAAAACTTGCACAAGCAACTAGTACAACCGCAGCCTTTAAAGGATTGCTAAGAAAAGGCCATTCAAAATTTTGGAGGAGATTCACAAGGAGTGGACTGCTGCTGGAGTCATTGCTTCAAGAGCCAAAACACACAGATGTATCCAGGACATGGACCACAAGTGTTGCATTCCTTGTTTTAAGCCACTCATGACCAATAGATAACGCCAGAAGCTTCTTACCTGGGCCAAGGAGAAAAAGAACTAGACTGTTGTTCAGTGGTCCAAAGTGTCGTTTTCAGATTGAAGTAAATTCTGAATTTCATTTGGAAATCAAGGTCTCAGGGTCTGGGAGAAGAGTGGAGAGGCACACAATCCAAGCTGGTTGGGGTCTAGTGTGAAGTTTCCACAATCAGTGATGGTTTGGGGAGCCATGTCATATGCTGTTGAAATCATATATATTATATTAGATAGATAGATTTAGGCTATGCTCACACGTGGCGGTTTTTTCGCGTTTTCGCGGCGGTTTTAACAGCACGATTTTGCCGCAAAAAATAAGCATCCCATGCATTCCTATGAGATTCCGCAATGCTGTGCTAATGCTGCGGTTTTTACCGCGGCGGAATCGCTTCACGGTAAAAAACGCAGCATGCTCATTAATTTAGCAGAATCGTGGCGATCCCGCACCCATAGGAATGCAATGTTCTGCTTACTTTCCGTATGTGGCTGTGCACAGCATGCGAAAAGTAAGCAGAACATTTGCGGATGGTACCTACGGTCCGGAGGAGAGGAGACTGTCTTCCAAGCTTTGGATACCATATCCCTGTAAAAAATAATTTAAAATAAAAAATATTGTTATTCTCACCTTCCGACGTCCCGCGCAGCCTTCCCGCCTCTCTCCACGCTCCTGGTCCCAGTAATTCTTTGCGAGCGATGACATCCGTTCTCGTGGGATCGTGAAGTCTCGCGGTCATTCACGTGATGTCATCGCGAATGACCACGAGACGTCGCAATCCCACGAGAACGGACGTCATCGCGGTAATTCTCGTAAAACATTACTGGGACCAGGAGCGTGGAGAGAGGCGGGAAAGCTGCGCGGGACGCCGGAAGGTAAGAATAACAATATTTTTTTTTATTATTATTTTTTACATCCTATCTTTTACTACTGATGCCGCATAGGCAGCCTCAATAGTAAAACGTTGGTCACACTCGTCAAACACTATGTTTGACGAGTGTGACCGACCTGTCAATCAATTCTCCAAGCGATGCTACAGATCGCTTGGAAAACGCTAGCAATGCTGCAAGCTAATAACGCTTGCAAAATGCTAGTTTTTCCGCGGGAAAATCGCGGGAATTTAAAATGTGATTTTCCCGTGGAATGGAATTCGGAATTCTCGCGGTAATTTCTGCGAGAGTTTCGCTACGTGTGAACGTAGCCTAAAAGCCGGCAAATGATCTGCCGCGTTCAGTATAATCTCAGAGTGACAGGTTAGACTAGAATAGATAGAATAGATATGTGCACATTGAATAGATGTGTATGCACATTGAATAGATGTGTAGGAACACCACACCTATTTTAAGCCACACCCATTTACACGCACCTTTTCCTCAAACATATACAAGTAAGGGCACAGTCAAACAGTTGAAAAAAAATACATTTGAATGAGATCAGAACAGTACACCTTCTGGCCAGCGGCTCTCCTGACCCGAGTGTGACAGCTGCATATATTTCTATGCAGCTGTCTCACTTGACTGACTGGCTGGCCAGGCTGTGCACTACATTCTGATTCATACAACAGTCTGTCTGCGTCCTAACAGTAATTAAAAGTCCCAATAGGCAGCATAGGTCCCATATAGGTAGCATAGGTCCCCAAAGGCAGGCACAGGTCCCCAATAGGCAGCATTGTTCCCTATAGGCAGCACAGGTCTCTATAGGCAGCACAGGTCCCCAATAGGCAGCACAGGTCCCCACTAGGCAGCATTGGCCCCCAATAGGCAGCACAGGTCCCCAATAGGCAGCATTGTTCCCTATAGGCAGCACAGGTCCCCAATAGGCAGCACAGGTCCCCAATAGACAGCACAGGTCCACAATAGGCAGCATTGTTCCCTACAAGCAGCACAGGTCCCCAATAGGCAGCACAGGTCCCCAATAGACAGGCACAGGTCCCCAATAGGCAGCATTGTTCCCTATAGGCAGCACAGTCCCCAATAGGTAGCATTGGTCCCCAATAGGATAGGCAGCACAGGTCCCCAATAGGCAGGCACAGGTCCCCAATAGGCAGGCACATGTCCCCAATAGGCAGGCACTGGTCCCCAATTGGCAGCACAGGTCCCCAATAGGCAATATTGTTCCTTATAGGCAGCACAGGTCCCCAATAGGCAGCACAGTGACATACTGACCTGGCGTTGGAGTACAGTGCACAGTGGCAGGCTGCGACGCATCTGAAGTAACTCAGCTCACACTGGGATGTGGTGCGCGGTGACTCCTCCAGTTCCAGTTACCCGCCAATAGCCATACTGCCGCAGGAATCAGTGTGCGGGGGCCGCCTGGGTGTGCTGTGCTCAGTCGCAGTAGTCAGACAGAGCACGTATCAGTGCGCGGTATCTGGCGAGTGGGGCTAGGAAGCAGAGCAAGAGTCCTTCTCTGCTCCGGCTCCTGCCTGCAACATCAAAGTACCGGATTGCGGCTCTGGATCTCCCCGGTTCGGAGAATCGGCTGCTTTTTTAACAACCGGTTCCACCGAATCGGGAAGAACCGGCTGAATCCCACCCCTGTATATATAATATATATATATATATATATAGATAGAGAGAGAGAGATATAAAGAAGAATAGCTGGTAATTCATTTGCCACCTTCTGTAAAATCACTGCAGGAACTGACAGGATAGGAGAGGTGGATTACATACAGTAAATCCATATAGAATAGGTAGATATATACATGTCAGTGACAAATAAAATTAGTATAGCGTGTGTGTGCAATGTACTGGACATGTATTTAACTAATAAAAGATTATTTCATGGAAAAAATGGCGTAGGGTCCCCCTATAATTAATAGCCAGCAATTTATATGCAGACAGCTGAGGGCCAGCTGAGGGCTGATGTTAATAGCCTAGCAAGGGGCCATGGATCCTGGCACCCCCCTGGCTAAAAACATCAGCTCTCAGCCACCCCAGAAAAGGCGTATCTCTAAGATGCACCAATTCTGGCACATAGCCTTGCTCTTCCCACTGTAGCAGTGCATATGGGATAATAGTTGGGAGGCTGATGTCACCTTTCAGGTATCATCAAACCTTGAGGTTAGACCCTATTACTAACTCCATAGTCAAATTGTAAAGAAAACACAGACACCCAGTAAAAAATCCTTTAATTGAAATAAAGACACCGACTCCTTTATTATTCTTATTTAAACCATACTTACAAGCACACCTAATCCATGCAAAGCCCTCGATCCACTGTAATAAAAATAAAATAAAAAAGCAACAATATATCATACCTGTCCATCGCTGTGTCCCACGCCATAATCCATATCTGGGGGATATACATTTTTCAACCTGGACGGTGCTAAGATGTAACTGCCCTGACTGAAAAACACTGGTGAATGAGGAGATGTTGCCAGCACAGCCACAGTGACTAGCGCTGATGTCACTGAGTCTGCGCTCCCTCACAACCTGAGCTGTGATGACCTCTGAACCATGGAAAATGCCAGTGAAGAGGGCATTGCAGTTCATGCTCAGTGTATTCACAGCTGATCACCATGAGAATTTCTCACAGTCATCAGCTATGAAGACACTCAGCTTGTGACATTCTACAATGATGTGTGCAGACTGCTCTCTGCAATCTCCTTAATGCCGTGTACATAACCACGCCCCGTTCACAATCATTGGGTCCCTAAACACACCCTATGTTTCTATTGGCACATTTTTAAATACAGTATATACTCCCCATCAGCTTTCTGACTCTACCCCCTGATGAAGGCAAAGAGCCGAAACGCGTTGGGGAGGATGCCACCTGGGATCTTAGAGATTTACAGTTCTTTTGTAAGTGATTTCCACTTTGAAATTAAAATTTTATACTTAACTATGATCTGTTTCTCTTCCCTTATCACACATGTATTTGTGTTATAACTTGACATCCAGACTGTCATGTGTGAAACACTCACACCTTTTAACCCTATCATCACAGAAACACTGTGCTATGTATCCCCTTTTTTAGCTATTTTTGTTTATGATTTGCTGTGAACCTACACATGGTTTGCATGTCATGACTATATTTTTTGTACTAAATTTCACCAGCACTTTTCGTATGTATTTGTAAGATCTTTTGATCCAAATTTATACATTGTTTATTATATTGCACCAGCACTTTTATTAATTTATTTTTATATGCTTATTAGCTTCTTGGATTTTGCCAACTGGTTTAGGTGTGTATATAATAATTCCTGCTGATCTTTATACCATGTACACTGTTGTCT
This sequence comes from Dendrobates tinctorius, assembly GCF_039654945.1. Lineage (NCBI taxonomy): Eukaryota > Metazoa > Chordata > Amphibia > Anura > Dendrobatidae > Dendrobates > Dendrobates tinctorius. Next base: position 807,825 of record NW_027361683.1, read on the forward strand.
GATCTTTCACTCAGTTTTACCCTGTTTCCCTGGGGGTGCGTCCCTTTTTGTATAATATATTTTTTACATTGTGGTCCATACAGTTATTTCTTACCTGAATTTGTTTTTATCAGTACTACTAATAAAATTATATTGTTTTTGGACTTTATGGTTGGTTTCACGTATTTTATATGTATACTGAAGGGGGGCACATGTGTGGGGTCTGGCACGTGTCTCCCTGCAGCATAAGTCTCACTGCAGCAAAAGTATCTTGTAGATGCAGTTATTACAACGGCTGAGAATTAACATCCACCTCCTCTCCTCTCTTCACACAGGTAAAATCTCTGCTACAATCCCTGCTTGCTGTCATCTACTGCAACATTTCCTTTAATGGTACAATCTCTGCTACAATCCCTGCTTGCTGTCATCTACTGTAACATTTCCTTTAATGGTACAATCTCTGCTACAATCCCTGCTTGCTGTCACCTACTGCAACATTTTCTTTAATGGTACAATTTCTGCTACAATACCTGCTTGCTGTCATCTACTGCAACATTTCCTTTAATGATATATAACAGTGCCTACTGAATGTTTGCTAAATTCATCTGTAGCATTGTACTCAATACTTACTGCTGTATATCCATGTTGGGGCCAGTAGAGATGTTATCAGGTGCAAGGTGTTACTAGCATATGGATGTAGCCAGGCCCTGTGCCTTTGATTGTGTTACCTCCCCTGGTGTGCTAGCCAATTGCTAATTTATCCCAAACTAGTTCCCACTACCCCTCTCACCTGATCCTCTACTCAGTCCTATATATTTAGCAGCATCCCAAGGGCGGCACGTGTGTGGGGTCTGGCACGTGTCTCCCTGCAGCATAAGTATCACTGCAGCAAAAGTATCTTGACGATGCAGTTATTACAATGGCAGTAGTCAGGACTAGAGTTGAGCAAAACAGGTCGGTCAATTTAAAAAATCGCCGACTTTCGCCAAAGTCGGGTTTCATGAAACGAAACCCGACCATAGTGTGAGGTGGCCATGATGTCGGCGACCTGAGCGCCAAAGTCGCATTTCAAATTATGCTTCCATGCCTTTTTTCAGCCAATGATGGAGGACGCACACTGTGGGCAACGCGATGACATAGGCATCGGCCACCACCATCTTAGAGAAGGGCATTGAAGTGATTGGCTGGCTTTGCGTGGCGTCATACAGTGGGTATAAAAGGCTGTGACTGCTGACCGCCATCTTACTTCTGCCGATCTTAGCATAGGGAGAGGTGCTGCTGCTGATTCTGAATAGGGAGAGCGTTAGGCAGGGAAGAAGAAAAAAATCTGCTTCTGCTGATAGCACTTTTCACTGTACAGTTAGTGTGCAGTGAAAGGGGAGGATTTTTGCTTTTGTGCAGCAGCGCTGGTGGTGATTAGGCTGCATTTTAAGGCTACCTGCTAGCTGCAATGCTGTGTGCACATTGGTGTTCAAACTGCTTTTTTCAAAGCTCTCCAACTTTTATTATTTTGTCCTGGTGAGTTACTGAGCGTTCATTTTTTCACAGACCGTATAGCAGTGTACGCTCCTCACACACTACCGTCAGGTATCACAGACAAATAGAAGCTATCTGGGTGTGACTCTGGAAGAAAAAGCCGAGGAGTTTGTCCGTTTTTCCAGACCTACACCTTAGAGTGCCGTCCGCATTTCAAACAGTTTCGTATATCTGCTGTTTGACTACACGGTGAAAACTAGACAGAGACAGCGTGTGTCAGTCCCTATAGAAATAGACAGAGATTGGCAATTTTCCATACAGACACCGTACAGCGGTGTACGATCCTCACACACTACCGTGTATCGGCTGGTATCATGGACAAATAGAATATATCTGTGCGTTGCTCTGGAAAAAAAATCCGAGGAGTTTTTCCGTTTTTCCAGACCTACACCTTAGAGTGCTGTCCACTTTTCAAACAGTTTTGTAGATCTGCTGTTTGATTACGGTGAAAACTAGACAGAGACAGCGTGTGTCAGTCCCTATAGAAATAGATGGAGATTGACAATTTTCCATACAGACACAGTATAGCGGTGTACAATCCTCACACACTACCGTGTACCCGCTGGTATCACGGACAAATAGAAGCTATCTGTGTGTTACTCTGGAAAAAAAAGCTGAGGAGTTTTTCCGTTTTTGCAGACCTACACCTTAGAGTGCTGTCCGCTTTTCAAACAGTTTTGTATATCTGCTGTTTGACTACGGTGAAAACTAGACAGACAGCGTGTGTCAGTCCCTATAGAAATAGACGGAGATTGACAATTTTCCATACAGACACTGTATAGCGGTGTACGATCCTCACACACTACCGTGTACCGCCTTGTATCACGGACAAATAGAAGCGATCTGTTTGTGACTCTGGAAAAAAAAAGCCGAGGAGTTTTTCGGTTTTTCCAGATCTACACCTTAGCGTGAGTGCTGTCTGCTTTTCAAACAGTTTCGTAGATCTGCTGTTTGATTACGGTCAAAACTAGAAAGAGACAGCATGTGTCTGTTCCTATACAAATAGACGGAGATTGACAATGTTCATTACACACATCGTATAGAGCTGTCTGATTCTCAAACAGTATTGTATATCAGCTGTTCACATTACAGTCACATCTATACAGAGTCAGCGTGTGTGTGTGACACTCCGTAAATATATATACGGAGATTGTTAGTTACACAAAAAATATATACAGCTGTACACTTCTGATACAGTTCTGTATATCTGCTTGTTGGATTACGGTCCAATACATACTGTGAGAGCGTCTATGACTAACAAAATATATACGCAGATTTAATTTTTTTAATACACCTTACACAGCTGGACGCTCCTCATACAGTACCATCTCTCTGCTGGTATTTTTTGTACATTTTCCCAAACATGAGGAAGTATGGTGGAAGAGTCCGCGGACGTGGGCAAGGGGGCGCAGCTGGTACTGATGGTGGTGGTGCATCGGCTGGTTCTGGCAAAAGCACATTAGCAGCTAAGGCAGGAGGTGTTGAGCCTGCGTTATCCTCTGGCCCAAAGGGGCCCAAAGGGCCAGAGGATGGAGTAGGTAAACCACTTTTAAAGCCAGAGCATCAGGAACAGGTTTTGGCATACAATGCCGAAACAGCCACCAGCTCTATTGCCTCCTCTTCTGAACGTTCGAAACTGGCAAACACAGAGTCGTCAGTGCAGAGTTCTGGTCAGGAAAAACACCTTTCCTTGTGTCCTTCACCCCCACCAAAAGTTAAGGATGCGGCAGCCCACACTTCAGATTACTCTATAGAGCTCTTTTCACATACCATGCCTGGGTTATCCAGTCAAATCCAGAATTCCCCTGTCCGAGATGAATCTGACATGGAGTGCACTGATGCACAGCCACTGCTAGATGATTCTGCTGGTACATCGACCCAGAGCACTACATTGCCCTCGCAGTCTATTGAGCCAGAATCTGACCCTGATGAAACTCAGGTGCCACTTCCCGCATGCTATACCACCTTACACGGTGATGCAGAGGAAGGTAAAGAGGAAGGTGCAGATGACTTTGAAGAGGAGGTGATGGATGACCCAGTTCTTAACCCGGATTGGCATCCATTGGGGGAGGAGGGTAGTGCTGGCAATAGTACAGATAAGGAGAAGGATCCGCAGCAGGCATTGACATCGCAGCAGCGGTTATCTGGCAGGCCCGTAGCTGTCCAAAAATGTGGACCAAAAACTAAAAGAGTTGCAGGACAGCTTGGCCAGACGGTCAACTTAGCACAGCGTGCAAGGCCAGAAAATGTATATCATAGTAGGAAGAGTGCAGTGTGGCACTTCTTTGTCCAAAATCCTACTGATGAGGCAAAGGTTACCTGTAAGAAGTGCGGAAGGACCTTTAGCTGAGGTAAACAACTCAGAAATTTGAATACTAGTTGCATGCTTAGACATTTAATCATCATGCACTTGCAAGCGTGGACGGACTACAAAACCTCAGGTAGCACGTGTGCACCTGCTCCTACTGAAGGTAGCCAGCAACGCTCCATCGCTTCCCCCACTGTAAGACCACTGCCACCGTTAAGCACACCACCAGCACTAAATGTGGAGGTGTTGTCCCAAGGCCAAAGCACTCAGGGAATCACAATGTTTTTGCAACACAACACTGAATCTACGCCATCACCACCAATACCATCACCAACCCCCTCTCACTCCGTCCGGTCCACCGCTATTTCCCCCATATGCAGCTCTCCAGTCCAGCTCACCCTACCAGACTCTCTGAGTAGGACAAGAAAGTACTCATCCTCTCATCCTTGTACACTTTGTGTGAATGCCTACATTGCCAAACTAATCTCATTAGAGATGATGCCCTACCGTTTGGTTGAAAGCGAAGCTTTCCGTGACCTCATGGCCTACGCTGTCCCACGCTATGACCTACCCAGTTGGCACTTCTTTTCTCGAAAAGCCATCCCTGTCCTCCACCGGCATGTGAAAGACCACATTGTCCATGCACTAAAACAGTCAGTGAGTGGAAAGGTGCACCTCACAACAGATGCATGGACCAGTAGGCTTGGCCAGGGCCGTTACATGTCCATCACTACGCACTGGGTTAATATGGTGGATGCAGGCTCCACTGGGGACAGCGGCGGTGGAACAGTGCTGCCTAGCCCACGGTATAGGAAACAGTTGGCTGTAGGCTTTCGATCCTCCTGCTCCTCCATCAGTGAAAGCTCATCCACAGAGCACAGTCGCACGAGCTCTCCATCCGCAGCTGCCAGTGTTGCACACAAGGTGTCCCACTATGGAACAGCTAATGGTAAGCGTCAGCAGGCTGTGTTAAAGATGATGTCTTTGGGCGACAACAGACACACCGTGGAGGTACTGGCCGACTACTTGCAGCAACAAACAGAGTCATGGCTGGGCAGTCTACATCTTGAGGCAGGCAAGGTAGTCAGTGATAACGACCGTAATTTTATGGCAGCCATAGCCCGTGCAAAACTCACACACATACCTTGCCTGGCTCACACTTTGAATCTGGTGGTGCAGTGCTTCCCTAATAATTATCTGGAGTTAACATCCCTGCTCCATAAGGTGCGAAGATATATTTGGAAGTCGCCTTGCTACACTTGTAAGGAGAGCTTTAAACTAGAACAACATGGGAAGGGAAGCAAAAGACCAGAAAAAGCCATACACCTGACAAATGCTATTGAGAACTCTGCTATTAGAAGTGGAAAGCAAGAACAAAGACAATCTAATTAATAAAAATATTGGAGAAAGAGAAACCAATCACAAACTAAAATGTTTCTATACTAATGCACAAAGCATGGGCAACAAACAAGGAGAATTGGAACTACTAACACAGGAAAAGAAATATGATGTCATTGGAATCACTGAAACTTGGTGGGACAATACACATGATTGGAATACAAGACTAGAAGGATACAACTTATTTGCAAGAAACAGACTTGATAAACAAGGAGGAGGTGTCGCATTGTATGTTAGAAAAGCGTATATCTGCACAGAGATTGAAGCTTCAGAGACTGGGAGTTCTGTGGAAACTGTTTGGGTAAGAATACAAGGACAGAACAATGGAAAGGACACCATTGTAGGCATTTACTACAGGCCGCCTGTGCAAGCTGAAGATATGGAAGAACTCTTTATGCATCAAATGGCCAAGTTCTCCAAAAAATATGACATAGTTGTCATGGGAGATTTCAACTATCCAGACATTTGTTGGGAATCTCTCTCAGGCAAAACTAACAGGTCAAGGAAATTCTTATCCTCTCTTGCTGACAACTTTATCTTCCAAAAGGTAGGGGAGAAAACAAGGGGAACTGCTACCTTGGATCTAATCCTTATACACAGGGAGGAAATGGTTGAGGAGGTAAAAGTGGCTGGGACCCTAGGAGGTAGCGACCATGCTATTTTAGAATTTTGGATAACTAGAGGAGGAAGACCTGTGAAGACTCAGACGTCAAGGTTAGATTTCAGAAAGGCAGATTTTAAGGGATTCAGAAAGAGAATTGAAGGGATCCAATGGGTGGATATCTTTAAAGACAAAAATGTCCAGGAAGGATGGGAAATCTTGAAAAATGAAATTCTAAAAGCACAATTGTTAACAATTCCGAAAAGAGGGATGAATAGGAAGCATTTAAGGAAACCAGGATGGATGAACACAGAATTTCGCAAGTACCGCTCACACGACTGCTAATACTGCATCGATTAAAAGTGACAGGAGACAGCTGTTGTCAAGTATGGTTACAAACTACTTCTCCTCCCATATCGATGTTCTCCCTCACAAGTCATTCCACTTTGACCATTGGGCCTCTAAACTGGACGCCTGACCTGAATTGGCACAATATGCCTTACAGGAGCTCGCTTGCCCTGCTGCTAGTGTGTTATCTGAAAGAGTCTTCAGTGCTGCTGGATCAATCCTGACAGAAAAAAGAACCCGTCTGTCTACCCAAAATGTTGATGATCTAACCTTCATTAAAATGAACCATGCATGGGTTGCAAAGGATTTTGTCCCACCTTCCCCTGATGACACATAGGTTCCCAGAAAACTGCCTCGCTTTTGTCCTCCTCTTCCTTGGACTTGCCCAATTCCGCCCTTTGCAGCAGCTGAATGTCCAGTCAACACATCAACATATGCAATTTTTTAAACCTCCCTAAGTGGGCTGCCCATCCCCCCCCAATGCCTGGGGTCAACATCTTGCGCACCCGGGCAAGTGCCGTTGCTCAGAACAGGTGGATGGGCCCACAGATGGCCGACGGCACTGGCACAGGGCCCCTCATAGTACAATACAGTGTCTCTGATGGTGGAGGGGCCCACTCACCGTCAGACACACCAGAGTACTATGAGGGGCCCTGTGCCAGTACTGTCGATCACGAGTGTGCCCCCCCTGCTTGGTCATGGCCACAGCACTTGCAAGTTGCAATACTTACATCTCCCTGCTCCACCGCTGTGTAATCTGGGCAGTTAAATTCTTCACAGGGACGGCCACTAGAAATTTGGTGTATTGATCGATGATGGTTAAGATGTAGCTATGCCCTGTCCTGCTGGCCTCTACCTTCAGATGATCAATGGCTACCATTTGTAATGGATGTCAACTTACAAGCGGATGCAGTGGTGCTTTATGATCACCTTTCACAGTTGTGATAGTCACAGACGTGTGACATTCCTGCCACCATTTTTCAATGTCTCCTCTCAAGCCAGTCCAATAGAATCGTCTATGGCCTGTGGCTCCTGTCTTTTGCACATCTCTCCCTGTGATCACAGTTTAATGGAGACGAGTAACGGTGATGTGATCCACGCTACTGCGATAAAGCAATCCTTTCTTCACAAAGAACCATTTTCGCTGTCTCCACAGACACAGTAATTGAGGGTCTGCATCGCCTCTGCAACATCTACCAGGAGGTTTTCCCGCGATGAGTAATTCCTAAATTTCTGATAACACTTGAATTTCCGTCTGTACTTGTATCCATGTAGTTTCCAGTAGCGGAGAGTCTGGACTGGCTTACTGAGATTGAAATATATACGAAGATTTAAAAGTACCACAACACTGTATACTGTTGTACGCTTCGACTACCTTTCCCTTTTTCTACTTGTAAAATTCTGGTGTAATACATACTGAGCCTGTGAGTGTCTGTGTCTGACTCCTGAAGTATAGGTGAAAATTTACAATTACCCCTAGATTGGATACACCTGGTATGTGCTGATACAGTACCTTTGTTCCAAATTTTGTATTACGGTATCATCCATAGTGAGTGAGCGTGTGTGAGCGTGTGTGGTTTACGCCTTCTATATATACGGTGAATCAGAGATACCAATTGTTACCCTATACTCAATAAAGTTTGTATCTTGTTATACAGTACCTTTGTTCGACATTTAGTATTACGGTCAAATCCATACTGAGTAAGCGTCCGAGACTGACTATGGGACTATGTTTATGGAGATTTCAATTGTACCCTATAATATATATACTTGCTATCTTTTTATCCAGTACATTTTTTACAACATTTTTTATTATGGTGAAACCCAGACTGAGTGAGCGTCTGAGGGTGACTCCGGAAATATATACCGAGATTTCAAATTTGCCCAACACTGTATACAGGTGTACGCTTGTGTTACATTACCCATTTACAGGTTTTCATATTCTTGTGTACTCCATACTGGGCCTGAGAGCGTTTGTGTCTGCCTCCTGAAATGTATACGGAGATTCAGAATGTTTACACTATACTATATATACCTTTTATCTGGTGATACTGTACCCTTTTTCACCTTTTTATTTTATTGGGTAATCCATACTGAGCCTGTGAGCATCTTTGTATGACTCATGAAATATATACGGAGATTTACTGTTATCCCTAGACTGTATAGAGCTGTACGCTTCTGATACAGTACCATATATCTGCTGGTATTTTGGTTCAATTTTCTAAAACATGAGGAAGTATGGTGGAAGAGGACGTGGACATGGGCATGGGGGGCCACCTGGTACTGATGTTGGTGGTGGTGCATCTGCTGGTAGTGCCAAAAACACAATAGCAGCTAAGGCAGGAGGTGTTGAGCCTGCATCATGGTGTAGCTCTGGAAGGCCTGTAAGGCTCCGTTTTATGGGAGTAGGTAGACTGCTTTAAAGCCAGAGCATCAGGAGCTTTTTTGGCTTACATTGCCGAAACAGCCACCAGCTCTATCGCCTCCTCTTCCTAAGTTTAAAAAAATGCAAGCACTGAGTCGTAAGTGCAGGCTTCTGGTCAGGACCACTTTCCTTGTGTCCTTCACCCACACCAAAAGTGAAGGATGCGGCAGCACACACTTCAGATTACTCCATGGAGATCTTTTCACATACCATGCCTGGGTTAATTAAAAATGGGGCCCATCATATACTGGAGCATTCAAAATGGGGGACATTTGACACTGGAGCATCATCCATGAGGCGCATCATATATTGGAGCATTGTAAATGGGGCAGATCAGACATTGGAGCAGCATCTATGGGGCTCATCATATACTGGAGCATTCCAAATGGGGGACATCTGATACTGGAGCATCATCCATGAGGCCCATCATATACTGGAGCATTCCAAATGGGGGACATCTGATACTGGAGCATCATCCATGAGGCCCATCATATACTGGAGCATTCCAAATGGGGCAAATCAGACACTGAAGCAGCATCTATGGGGCATATGATACACTGGAGCATTATTGCACAAAAAAGGGGGGGTGACAAAAAAGAGCAATAGGGTCTTATCCACGTTACAAAGGACAGTATATCTTGAAATATGCTCACCTGGTTAGGATGAGATAAAAGCGCGTAGATAGCGGCTGCTGCAGATCCACAGGTCTTCAATGACCAGAAGAAATGATAAATCCAAAGGGAATTCGTAGTTATATTCCGCGCTGCCGCTGAGACAAATTCCAGGAGAATGCTGTATGATTGCAGTGGTTTTATTTTACGCGTTTCAGGGGTCTCATGCCCCCTTCTTCAGGAAATATTTTCAGACCCCTGAAACACTGGAGCATTAGAAATGGGGCCCATTATATATGGAGCATTATTAGGGCCCATAAGACACTGGAGCATCATCCATGAGGTCCATCATATACTGGAGCATTCCAAATGGGGGACATCAGACACTGGAGCAGCATTTACGGGGCCCATTATACACTGGAGCATTAGAAATGGTGAACATTATATATGGAGCATTATTTGGGCCCATAAGACACTGGAGCATCATCTATGGGGACCATCATATACTGGAGCATTCTAAATGGAGCAGATCAGACACTGGAGCAGCATCTATGGGGCACATTATACACTGGAGCATTAGAAATGTGGCCCATTATATATGGAGCATTATTTGGGCCCATAACACACTGGAGCATCGTCCATGGGGACCATCATATACTGTAGCATTATGTGGAACTCATCATATACTGTATGGAACATTATATGTGGCCAATTATTCTGTATGGAGCAATATATGGGGCTCATTATTCTGTATGGTGCACAATGTGGTGGCCATAATACTGTATGGAGTAATATACTGTCCTATTTTTGAGCTATTGTAGAATTTAAAATAGATCAGTCATGTCATGTAAGCAGTGAAGTATTATTGGTCATTGTACTATACCTGTATTTCTGTGCCATATTGGAGCATCATGAGTTGTGGTATGTGTTAAAGGGGCGCTCTTTGGCCCAGGGCACATGAAAGCCTGGAGCCAGCCCTACCCCCCCCACAACTTTGTCCAAATAACCCCCAGTTTTCAGTGCATAACTATTATTATAAAGTAAATTAAGGTTGACAAACTTCAGTAATAAGAATGTATGCTTTTGGCATTGAATTGGGCACTGTAGGTGTGTTTACTGTCCTCCACTCCCTGCCGACTTTGCTTCCCCATTGACTTGCATTGGGTTTCGTGTTTCAGTCGGACCCCCAACTATTCCCTATAGTCGGCCAATTTCGTTCAACCCGACTTTTGAGAAAGTCGGGTTTCATGAAACCCGACTCGACCCTAAAAAAGGCAAAGTCGCTCATCTCTAGTCAGGACCCCACACTATGTACCTGTCTCTTTTGGGTATGTCTGCTGAGTAAGCACTTCTTATTACTTGAATTAAGCTTTTCTATTAACCCTCCTACTCATTCACCATGTTTACATACGCCCTCACAGTGTTTGCTCCATTACTCCTCACTCTCCTTCACTATCCCCAAACCGCAGCACCCTCTAACCAAATAATCATCTCCCCTTCCCTCTTTCCTCCCCAACTGACCTCCTCTGCTGACCTGCTCCTCAACCTCAAATCTGTCCTAATGAAACATAAAACAAGCTGCCCACTCTCCTCCCATCTGCTCTCCCTTTCTCTGCTTCTCCTCACTGCTGACGACATATCTCCCAATCCTGGACCCCCACAGCTCATAACCCCCATTACTACACCTTCCTACCGCTCCATATCTAGTATTAACTACTGCAATCTTTCCAATTTAAAACCTGTGCCATTGATACCCAACCCCCTGCTCCCTCTCTCTGGAGCACTCTGGAATGCCCGCTCCATATGCAATAAGCTTCAAGTGATTCATGACCTCTTTCTCTCAATCTAGCCTTTCTCGGCCTCACAGAAACCTGGCTGACACCCTCTGATACCGCCTTCCCTGCCGAGCTGTGTTATGGTGGCCTCCACTTCACCCACACTCCTCGCCCTGGCAACAGACACGGTGGAGGAGTGAGTCTTCTCCTTTCTTTAAACAGCACCTTCAACCCAATCCCACCTCTTCCCTCCCTAATCATCCCCTCTTTTGAAGTCCACTCTGTTCGCATCTACTCTCCCTCCAACCTCCAAGTGGCCCTCCAGGCCCGACCATTGCCTTCATTGACCAATTCTCTACCTGGCTTCTTCCCTTTCTTTCAACTGACATCCCCACTATCATCATGGGTGATTTCAACATCCCCACTGATACCCTTCAGTCAGCAGCCTCAAAACTCCTGTCCCTTACTTCATCCTTTGGACTTACTCAGTGGTCCTCCTCAGCCACCCACACAGATTGACATACATTAGACCTGGTCTTCACCCGCCTCTGCTCTCTTTCTAACTTCACCACCTCCCATCTTCCTCTATCTGACCACCATCTACTCACTTTCTCATCCCTGTCCTCCTCTCCTAGCACCCATGTCAAGCAACATGCGCACCCTAACAGAAACCTTGCACACCTAGATACCCACACGTTCTCTGACTCTATTCTACCACTGGCATCCATATCCTCACTCCACGACACAGACAGTGCCACTGCTTTCTACAGTGCCACTCTCGCATCAGCTCTCGTTCATGGCAGAATGTGACATACCAACAGACAACCCTGGCATAAAAACACCACTAAAAAGCTCCGACAAGTGTCCAGGGCTGCAGAGCGGCGTTGGAAGAAAACAAATTCGCAAGACGACTTCACTGCATTCAAACAGGCAACACTCGCTTTCAAATCTGCCCTCACCTCTGCTAAATAGGCCTAGTTCATAACCCTCATATCTTCCCTAACTTACAACCCAAAACAGCTATTCAAAACTTTCAACTCCCTCCTCAGCCCACCACTGCCCCCTCCAACCTCCCCCATCTCTGCTGAGGACTTTGCCACACACTTCAAAAATAAGATCAACCAAACAAGGCAAGTCTTCATTGTTCAACCACCACAACCCCTTTGTATACCAGACCAATGCCCAAACCCCATAACCTCCCTCTCCAATATTACTGAAGGGGAGCTTAATCATCTCTCCTCCAGTTCGCACCTCACAACCTGTGTACTTCACCCCATCCCATCCCACCTCCTCCCCAACCTCACCACCACACTTATCCCATCCCTAACTGTTATGATTGAGTCACCGTAGGAGGCAAAAACAGAAATGCTAGCTAAGTCCAGAAAACCAGAGAAGTTGGCAGCTATCGGATTGCAGACCCCTGAACCTATCAACACAACTAGCAGTAGCCGTGGGGGGTTCCTACGATGTCCTAGACCCCTCGATCACAGCCGGAGAATTAAATAGGCCTAAAGAAAGAAAGAGGAAATCTAAACTGCCCCAGAGCAGACCCCAAAGCAATAGGCAGCCCCCAACATATAATGACGGTGAAGCAAGATGAAAATACTAACACAGACAGAAAGATAGACAGAGCAAAGAGGGGCCCAAGCTAACTACACAGGAAAGGACAGGAAGGCTGCTGTCTGCAATCCGTGAAAAACCCTATGAAAATGAGAGCCAACAAACTGACAGTGAAAAAGGCCCTGAAGACGCTAGGCTTCAAAAAGCTATGTCAGCACTCAGGAATATACTGAAGACAGAGCTACAGGCAAAAGGAGATTCAGCTCACCCCAGCAGGGGATGGCAGAATACTGAAAAGCAAGGAAAACAAAAAAACAAAACAAAAAGGCTAACAGCCAAAACAGAAAACTTAGCTTTAGGAGCAGGAATCAGACTGGTGTCCTAGGAGTCCACAGAGAAATCACCCGCAGGGCAGAAGGGCGTCGGCAGCCTTATATCCAGTCTGTGACTCCACTCAGCCAGTCATCCTCATTAGACTCAGGTGCCTGATAATCAGGCTCATTACCTTCCTTCACCAGAATAGGGAGTTCACTAGAATCCAGTGACGAAGGGGAAAATGAACTCACAACACCTAACCCACCTCTTCAACCTATCACTAATGTCTGGTACCTTCCCTTCTGCTTTCAAACATGCCACAATCATGCCTATCCTTATAAAGCCAACCTTCGACCCAACCGCTATGTCCAGCTATCGCCCAATATCACTGCTCTCATTCACTTCCAAACTCCTGGAGCTGCACGTCCACGCTGAACTTTCCTCCCACCTCTCATCTAACTTGCCCTTTGACAATCTACAATCTGGTTTCTGCTCCCATCACTCCACTGAGACAGCCCTGACCAAAATTACTAACGACCTACTTACAGCCAAAGTAAACGGACAATACTCTATACTCCTGCTTCTAGACCTGTCCTCTGCATTCGACACATTTGACCACTACCTCCTACTACAGATCATCTCCTCCTTTGGCATCAAAGACCTTGCCCTATCCTTGATCTCCTCATACCTTTCCAACCGCACATTCAGTGTCTCCCACTCCCACACTGCCTCCTCATCCCACCCTCTCTCTGTTGTAGTCCCCCAAGGCTCTGTTCTAGGACCCCTACTCTTCTCAATTTATACCCTTGGCCTGGGTCAACTCATAAAGTCCCATGGATTCCAGTACCACCTTTATGCTGATGACACTCAGATCTACCTCTCAGGCCCAGATGTCACCTCTCTGCTGTCCAGAATCCCGGAGTGTCTATCAGCCATATCATCCTTCTCCTCTCGCTTCCTCAAGCTCAATGTGGACAAATCTGAACTCATCATCTTTACTCCATCTCACAGATCTTCCTTACCTGACCTATCTATCACAATTAATGACATCACACTTTCCCCAGTATTGAGAGTCCACTGCCTCGGAGTAACCCTTGACAATGCTCTGTCCTTCAAACCACACATCCAAGCTCTTTCTACCTCCTGTCGCCTCCAGCCCAAAAATATTTCCAGAATCCATCCTTTCCTCAACCCTCAATCTACTAAAATGCTTGTGCACGCCCTCATCATCTCCCACCTCAACTACTGCAACATCCTTTGCTGTGGTCTCCCTGCTAACACCCTCGCACCTCTCCAGTCCATCCTTATCTCTGCTGCCCGACTAATTCATCTCTCTCCTCGCTACTCCTCCACTTCTCCCCTCTGCAAATCTCTTCACTGGCCCCCATTCCCTCAGCATATCCAGTTCAAATTACTAATACTGACCTACAAGGCCATCTATAACCTGTCTCCCCCATATGTCTCTGAACTAATCTCCCAATACCTTCCCTTACGTAATGTCCGGTCATCCCAAGACCGCCTTCTCTCCTCCACACTTATTCGCTCCTCACTCAACCGCCTCCAAGACTTTTCCCGAATAGCCCCCATCCTCTGGAATTCTTTGCCCCAACATGTCCGACTATCAACCACATTCGGATCCTTCAGATGGAACCTGAAAACCCACTACTTCAAGAAAGCCTACAGCCTGCAATGACCCCGTTACCTCCTCACCACTACCGGAGATATCACCTCAACCAACACCGGAACTGCTGTAACCCACCAACCTACTGCCTCCTTTCCCACCATCCTGTAGCATGTAAGCCCAAAAGGGCAGGGTCCTCTCCGCTCTGTTATTTTAAGTTTGTTTACTGTAAGTGATATCTGTAATTTGTATGTAACCCCTTCTCATGTACAGCACCATGGAATCAATGGCGCTATATTAATAAATAATAATAATAATATAGCTATTCTTTTCTAACCTGTGTTAGGGCTGGTGAAACACACCAGATAATAGAAGATGGTATAAGGTGTGTTTGCAGCCCGGGGTCCACCGTGCAGAGATGTTGTCTGCTGCTCGGTAATAGCAGACACTAAATTGCGGTAACAAATACACGTGGGTTAACCTCACCCAGTATAAAGGAGGCAAACCCTGTTGCTTCACAGGGCCACAGTACCGCAGGGTGAACGCTAGTGTTTTGGTCACAAGACCCTGCCCCAGGGACATGGGGACAGAGTCCCTCTAGACCCACTAGCATTCGGCACCGCCACTGCGGTGCCAGGTAAAGACTTAGCTAATGAATATCCACACGAAGTGCGCACAGCACCGCACTGGCGGATGCCACTGACCACCCTAAGTTTATGGTCAGGAAAGTGCACAATTTGAGCACAGCGCGGCTCTGATGGGTGCTGCTGTAGGGGCTGTAATGTCATGCCTTGTGCTGGATGACACAATCTAGCGCTAGTAGCTCAAACACCCAACACATGCAACAATGCTAGGGAGGGGATCTTAATGAGTCATTCACCAGATACAAACATACATTCACACATACACTAATATAATTTTATATTAGCGCATGGCCGGGCGGCCATGCAAACCTTTTATAGTTGCAGGCTTCCGGGACCTTCCTTGTGGTCCAATCAGAGCAGTAACAGGACCTGAGCATGTTACCTCCGACCTCCAATGAGAGGTCGTCCCACGTGCATGCTCAGTAGGCCTAAAGAAGGACATAGTCCCAGGAGCAGCTTGCAGCTGGCTAGTGCAGGTTGCTATAGCTGAACCAGGGATGGCAGCAGCAACCAAACCGACAGCACTAGCTTGAGAAAGATGCCGGAATCGACATCTCTGCTGAGCAGGCCACTCTGCGGTCTGGACTGAATGGGAGCCCGCAGAAGGCAAGGCTCAGGATTTCTCCTGTGCAGAGGCAGAGACCCGATGCCTAACATTACCCCCCCTTCTAGAGCCCCCTCCCCCCTGAGCCTCGCTACGTTCAAAGGCCGCAATGAGCAGAGGAGCATGGATGTTCTCCACAGGTTCCCAGGTCCGATCCTCTGGACCATGATCCTTCCAGTCCACCAGATAATATGTTTGCCACGTACCACCTGGCACCCCACAATGGCATTCACCTCATATTCGTCCGAGGATGAGCCTGATATCCCGGCATATTCCTGATGACTCGGAAAACCGGGACATGTGAACGGGCTTAAGGAAGGATACGTGGAAGGTATCGGTGATACTAAGGCATGGGGGAAGAGCCAGACTGTAGACCACCGGGTTGACCTGTTCGAGGACCTTGAAGGGACCTATGTAGCGAGGCGCGAACTTACTGGACTCAAACCGCAGTTTGATGTTACAGGCGGACAGCCACACTAAGTCGCCGGGGGCAAAGGTCGGAGCCGGGCTCCTGTGCGCATCAGCAGAGACCCTCATTCTCTCCTTGGAGGCTCGGATGGCATCCTGAGTGCAGTCCCAAATATCACGTGCCTCCACCACCCAGTCTGCCACCCTAGAGTCGGTGGACGACATGGGCATGGGCACAGGGATGCGCGGATGCTGGCTGAAATTAAGGAGGAATGGGGTCTGACCAGTGGAATCAGCCACAGCATTGTTCAAGGCAAACTCTGCCCATGGTATCAAAGTTGCCCAGACATCCTGCCTGGCTGAGACAAAACTATCGTAGGTATGTGACCAGGGTCTAGTTGACCCACTCCACCAACCCGTTCATCTCGGGATGATAGGCTGAAGAGAGATTTAGCTCAATGCTGAGCAAATGACAGTGCTCTCTCCAGAACAGAGACGCAAACTGGGGACCTCAGTCACTAACAATCTTGTCCGGAATGCCGTGTAGGTGAAAGATGTGTTTGATGAACAGCGCTGCCAGGGCCCGTGCAGAAGGTAGCCGTGAAAGAGGCACCAGATGCACCATCTTGGAGAAATGGTCGATGACAACCCAAATGACTGTACTGCCATCGGACTTGGGCAGGCCCACCACAAAGTCCATGCCAACCATTTCCCAAGGCCTGTCCGGCACCGGCAGGGGTTAAAGTAACCCAGAGGTCTGTTGCCAAGGAGATCTATTCTGGGCGCAAGAGATGCACACCCGAATGTAGTCTCTGACATCACGAGCCATATGCAGCCACTAGTACGTCCTCACCAGAAGCTCAGATGCCCGATTTGTCCCAAAATGTCCACCCACCCTAGAGAAGTGAGCCCAAGAGAGGACCTCCAGTCGCAGATGGGCAGGGGCGAATGTCTTGCCCGCAAGCACCGACTCGAGGACGACTGGAGCCATGGTCCTCAGGGTCTCGGATGGGACAATCAGCTGAGGCTCCTCCTCCTCCGATGACATCACAGAGTGGGAGAGAGCATCGGCACGGATGTTTTTCTCTCCAGCGAGAAAGTGGAGGGTAAAATGGAACTGGGAGAAGAACAGGGACCATCTGGCCTGGTGAGAATTCAGCCGCTGGGGCTGTCTGTAAATAGACTAAGTTTTTGTGATCGGTAAACACTTGGAAGGGGACCGGGCCCCCTCCAGGAGATGTTTTCAGTCTGAGAAGGCCAACTTCATAGCTAGTATATCCCTGTCCCCGATGGAATAGTTCCTCTCCGCTGGTGAGAAGGTCTTTGAAAAGAAGAAGCAAGGCTGCTTCCGACCTTGAGCATCCTTCTGGAAGAGGACCGCTCCGGCACCAACGGAAGAGGCATCCACCTCCATGATGAAGGGCTTATCCACTTCGGGACGATTTAGAATGGGAGCGCTAGCAAAATGGGACTTGATAGAGGAGAAGGCCTTGGAGACATGTTCCGACCACACCTTAAGATTTGCTCCTTTCTTGTTGGAGGTGACCAAGGGAGCTACCAAGGTAAAGAAGTGGGGAATGAACTGGCGGTAGTAAGTAACGAACCCCAAAAAGCACTGCATTGCCTTGAGAGAATAGGGTTCCTGCCTGTCCATTTCCGTCTGCAGCTTGACAAGATCCATAGCCAAACCCTGGGCAGAGATGATGTAGCCCAGGAAAGGCAAGAACTCCTGCTCGAACAGGCACTTCTCCAACTTGGCATAGAGGGAGTTTGCCCGTAAGTGGTCGAAGACTTTGCAAACCTCTCTCCGGTGGGAGTCCATATCTGGAGAGTAGATGAGAATATCATCCAGATAAACAACCACCAAGGTGGAGAGCATATCCGGAAAGATATTGTTTAAAAAGTCTTGGAAGATGGCAGGAGCATTACAAAGCCCAAAGAGCATGACCAAATACTCATAATAGCCATCCCTGGTGTTAAATGCCATCTTCCATTCGTCCCCCTCACGGATACGAATCAGGTTATAAGCCCCCCGCAGATCAAGTTTAGTGAATACCCTCGCTTCCCGTAGCCTATCAAACAGTTCCGAAATCAGGGTAAGAGGGTACTTATTCTTAACGGTTATAGCGTTAAGAATGGGATGGTGTTGTCTTCAAGATGGCCGATAAAGGGGGCAACATAGTGAAATGGCCCAACACTATGTATGAGGCTCAGGCTTATAAATTGTTGAATAATTCCATTGAATATAAGTTGCTCACCTACAATCCCATGACTAAATTCAAAATGGAATTGGTGGATATATTAACCAAGGCATATGAAGACAACATCATCCCAAAAATGTTGTTGGAAATCTATGAAAAATGTAATCCTAGATTAGCAACCTTTTACCTGATCCCAAAGGTGCATAAGGACTCCCTGAATCCACCAGGGAGACCAATCATTACTGCTAATTAGGGCTTATGTGAAATATTTTGCGATGTGGTTGATTATTTCTTGAAGCCTCTTGTAATTCAATTGCCTTCCTTCATTAAAGATACTACTGCAGCTCTGGGTCATCTGGAGAACATTGAGCTAACTGTGGAAATGGTACTAGTAACTGCCGATGTTGAGGCTTTGTATTCCTCCATTGTACATATTGACAGACTAAATTCTGTTGAAAAATATCTACGCCACAGCAATTTGAGTGGAGAAATGTCTTCTTTTATTTTGATACTATTGAGATTCATCTTAACTCATAACACTTTTACATTTGATGGCAAAATATTTTTGCAACAGAGAAGCACTGCAATGGGGGCTTCTTGTGCCCCCTCTTATGCTAATCTTTTCATGGGGGCATGGGAGAGGTCCATTTTTCAGGGTGAGGGAATCCCTAACGTTGATCGGGTCCACAACTGGATCCGTTATGTTGATGACATTCTGTTCATCTGGGAGTGTCCAGTTGTGGACCTTGAGTCATTTATGAACCAACTCAATGATAATGACCAGAACATCAGATTAACTTATAAATTTGGACGTAAGATCAACTTTTTGGATTTATCCATTTCAGCACTCCCAAATGGACGTCTGTCTACCACGGTCTATCGGAAACCCACATCAACCTGCTCACTATTGCATGCCTCATCTGCCCACCCTAAATCAATGGTTCAAGGTATACCAATTGGTCAATTCTTGCGTGTTAAGAGGATTTGTTCTGAAGAGTCTTAGTTTGAAGAACAATCTAAAATTTTAAGAGGGCGTTTTCAAGATCGTGGATATGGCCATCGAGCTATCCAAAGGGGATATAGCAAAGCTAAAAATATGCCAAGGGATCAGCTTTTGCACAAAAATCAGCCTATTATGCCGCCTGATGAAGGGGAGAAACAGGTAAGATTTATCACAAATTACAATAGCAGGTGGTCCGACCTCAAGAAGATTGTTGAAAAGCTTTGGAAAATCCTTCTTACTGACCCCATTCTTAAACAGTGCTTGCCTGCCTCTCCCTCTTTTGTGGCAAAAAGGGCTCCTAACCAGCAGGACATTTTGGTTCACAGTTCATATGATCCCAAAGGAAAGGAGAGGAGCAAGAGAAATCCTGAACGCAAAGGGTTTTTCCCTTGCGGTTTTTGCAAAGGTTGTGCCAATATGAGGAAGGGATCTTCTTTCTTTAATTTTGACCAATCTAAGAAGTTCGATATTAGGGCCAATATCACAGGCTCATCTAAGGGGGTTGTGTATTACGCTGAATGCCCCTGCGGGAAAATCTGTATAGGCATGACAAGTCGTGAGCTCAAAGTAAGGGTCCGTGAGCATTGCCTAGATATACAGAAAGCTAAATCAGTGACGGACATCAGTGTTTTGAAGACCCTTCCTAGACATTTCAGGAAGTACCATCAATGTGACTCTAGGTTACTTGTCGTTAAAGGGATTGACATTGTGGATCTTGGCCCCAGAGGGGGTGTGTGTCAAGAATATTAGCTAAAAAGGGGGTCAATGGATCTATAGATTAGGGACACTCACCCCCAGGGGTTGAATGAGAGTTTTGGTTTCAGCGCATATCTTTGATAACCTTAGGAGTTTTTGGTTAGGGGGTTTTAATTATTTCAATTTTATTTTATTGTCTTGAGTCTGGTTTTGTTTGCTTGTTTTTTTAATTTTTTCTAATTCATTTTAGTTCTTTCCTCTGTTCCTGTTGCCATGAGTGTACAGATGCGTCTTGCTATATCGGATCATGTGATGAAGTGGATCATCTTGTCCTTGGCTGAAGTCTGCTGCCACGTTCCATCAAGGGACGGAGAATATAGTCATTTTTCCTTGGGGAGGACAGTATCTTTTTTGGGGGGTATTGCACTGTCACTTTTTGTATGTATTTTAATATATGGTAATGTTTTTTGCCTTTGGAACATGTATTTGTGTATGTTAAATATCTGTGACATAATGTTGTACATATACATTTATATCTGTCATGAGGCAAAAAGAAACACAAACAAGCAACAACTGAAGTCAGCTGCAGTAAAGTATCACAAAGGAGGAAATCCAGCGTTTATTGATGTCCATGGCTTACAGACTTCAGGCCAGTGGCGTACCGCTAATAGTGGCATACCACGTGACTACAAGGGAGCCCGTGAATCTAAGGGGCCCGGTGCTAGTGCAGGCACCGGACCCCCACTCACCTGACTTAACTATATCTGCATCCTGGCTCACCCTCCCTCCTCCATTATTTTCCCGGTGCGTCTGATGTCTCAGCGCAGCAGGCATGATGACATCATTACATTGCAACCGCTGTGCTGTGCAGTTCAGACTACACACTTCAAAACCCGGAAAAGCAGGAGAACAGGGAGAGGTCAGTATTTAGCTATTTTTTTAATCAATGTGTTCTTTGTGGGGGCATCATACCATTTGGAGGGCTATTTGAGGGGCCATCATACTATTTGGAGGGCTATTTGTGGGGCCAGCATACTATTTGGGAGGGCATCATACTATTTGGATGGCTACTTAGGGGCCAATTGTAATATTTATAGGGCTGTGTGGTGGCCATTATACTGTGTGTGGGTTGTGTAAGGTCCATTTTAGTGTCTAGTGGGTTATGTAGGGGATAGAATACTATTTGTAGGGCTAGTGGGGGCTATTATAAAGTGTTCAGGCCATTATACACTGTGGAGGGTTGTGTGGGGGCCACTATACTGTATGGATGGCTAGTATACTGTATGGAGGGGCATTATACTGTAAGGAGAGCCATCATACTGTATGGAAGACTGTGTAGGGGCCATCATATTGTGTAGAGGGCTTTGTTGGGGGCCTTCATACTGTATGTGGGGGACTACCAGAATGTGCTGGGGTCACTGTGAAGGTATCGTACTTTATGGGGGCCATGTATGAGTATCTTAGCATGTGGGAATAGAGGCAAAATTATTTTGTAAGGGTTGGAAAATTTCATAAAAAATGGGTTGAAAAAGTCAGCTTACCAGCAAGACTGCGTATCCTCCAAGTTGCAGACCAATGCCTCGCAGGGATGAGGGTGAGGCAGCCACGGCAAATAGTACAAAAAAAGAGGAAAAATGCAGTGAAAGTCAAGATTTGCTAAAAAAACAAAACTATAATTCCAAGTAAGTAAAAATTATGCTAACATGTTGTATGGAGCACTGTAGCACACTTGTGAGGAGAAATCAAAGCGTTCCGACTTGAGTCTTATTAATGATCACAGTTAGAAACTTGCGGGATATGCTCTTCTTTGATCCAGCAGAATATATATATATATATATATATACAAATATATATATGGGGTGTGGCCTAAGGCTCAGGTGATGTGACTCGCACGTTTCAGGAGCTCCTGAGGTAAAACCTCAAACCCAACTTAAGCCGCAACAAAAAGGCGTCTCTCTCTACTCAATTTATTATAAATTTATTGGAAATACTACAAGGCACATTTTGAGACCAAATTTTCTCAAATTGGTCATTTTTTCACAGAGATATTTAATGTGAAAGCCGGCATGTGAGCAGGGCCACGACCTCAGGCCTTTCTGTTTTTGCACACGACCCTATTTCTGTCATAACGGTCACTATCAGCCTAAGTATTTTACACTGGTTTTCCCAGGACATTGATATCCTGTAACACACCACCTTAATATCACCTGAACCCCTGGATAATATACTGTGATTTGGATGTTGTGGTGGAATAGAAAATTTTCACTGTGACTACTGGAGTTAAGCTCTGTATTATAGGCTGATACCAGAGAGCGGCTTAGAAAATAGCTCTCCGCTGGTTCGTCACACCGAGTCTCAAGTCTTGGTCCTTTAATATCCATGGAGATAGCGGGGACACTGCAACTCCAAAAGACACCTGCCGGAGCTGTCAGAGGTAAACACAGTGCTGCGGCTGACTACAGAGAGCAGTGAGGACAATAGCTCTCATTGGTTTAGTTGCCTCAAGCACCAGGTCCCCGGACCCAACATGCACAGCACTGCAGGAGCAGCTGAAAGCTTAGAGGATCAAATCTGCTACTGGATAGACGAAGCAGCCTGTTATGAATGAGTCACCGTAGGAGGCAAAAACAGAAATGCTAGCTAAGTCCAGAAAACCAGAGAAGTTGGCAACTATCAGATTGCAGACCCCTGAACCTATCAACACAACTAGCAGTAGCCGTGGGGGGTTCCTACGATGCCCTAGACCCCTCGATCACAGCCGGAGGACTATATAGCCTAAAGACAGAAAGGGAAATCTAAACTGCCCCAGAGCAGACCCCAAAGCAAAAGGCAGCCCCCAACATATAATGACGGTGAAGCAAGGAGAAAGAACACTAACACAGACAGAAAGATAGACTGAGCAAAGACGGGGCCCAAGCTAACTAGATAGGAAAGGACAGGAAGGCTGCTGTCTGCAATCCGTGAAAAACCCTATGAAAATAAGAGCCAACAGACTGACAGTGAAAAAGGCCCTGAAGACGCTAGGCTTCAAAAAGACTGTCAGTACTCAGGAATATTCTGAAGACAGAGCAACCGGCAAAAGGAGATTCAGCTCACCCCAGCAGGGAATGGCAGAATCCAGAAAAGCAAGGCAAACAAAAACAAAACACAAATGCTAAAAGGCAAAGCAGAAAACTTAGCTTTAGAGGAGCAGGAATCAGACTGGTCTCCTAGAAGTCCACAGAGAAATCACCCGCAGGGCAGAAGGGCGTCGGCAGCCTTATATCCAGTCCGTGACTCCACTCAGCCAGTCATCATCATTAGGCTCAGGTGCCTGATAATCAGGCTCATTACCTTCCTTTACCAGAATAGGGAGTTCACCAGACCTCAGTGACGAAGGGGAAAATGAACTCACAACAGTACCTCCCCCTTGAGGAGGGGTCACCGAACCCTCAACCACACCACCAGGGCGATCAGCGTGAGCCCGATGAAAGGCACGCACCAATCTTTTGGCATGAATATCAGAGGCAGAGACCCAGGAATTATCCTCCTGACCATAACCCTTCCACTTAACCAAATACTGGAGTCTCCATCTAGCCAGACGGGAATCCAGTATTTTCTCTACCTCATATTCCATGTTACCTTCAACCAATACAGGGTCCGGAGGTGCCACCCCAGGAACAACTGGTTCAACAAACCTCTTCAACAAGGACTTATGGAACACATTATGGATTTTAAATGTGACAGGAAGAGCCAAACGAAAAGAGACCGGATTAATAATCTCCAAAATCTTGTAAGGTCCAATAAATATAGGCTTAAACTTAGGAGAAGCCACCTTCATAGCAATATTTTTTGATGATATCCACACCATATCACCAATCTTAAACTGGGGACCAATGGTCCTATGTCGATTGGAAAACCGCTGGGCCTTTTCCTGGGAGAGAGATAACTTATCCACCACTTGGTCGCAGATCTGGTGCATTCTCTCCACCACAGTGTCAACACCTGGCCAGGCAGAAGGCTCCACCTGCCCTGAAGAAAATCGAGGCTGAAACCCAAAGTTACAAAATAAAGTGACATCAAAGTGGCAGAACTAGCTCTATTATTTAAAGCAAATTCGGCCAAGGGCAAAAATGAAACCCAATCATCCCGATCAGCGGAAATAAAACATCTCAAATACGACTCCAAGGTCTGGTTTGTTCTCTCTGTCTGCCCATTGGTCTGAGGGTGAAAAGCAGAGGAGAAGGACAACTGAATTCCCAGCTTGGAACAGAAAGTCCTCCAAAATCTAGACACAAACTGAACTCCTCTGTCAGATACAATGTTCTCAGGAATCCCGTGCAAGCGAACCACCTGTTGCAAAAACAGGGGCACCAACTCAGAGGAAGATGGCAACTTAGGGAGTGGTACAAGATGAACCATCTTAGAGAACTTATCACAAATCACCCAAATAACAGTCATTCTTTGAGACACCGGCATATCAGAGATGAAATCCATTGAAATATGGGTCCATGGCCTCCTGGGGACCGGCAAAGGCATCAACAACCCACTAGAGCGAGAACAAGATTTAGACCGGGAGCAAGTTCCACAGGACTGCACAAAATTCCTGACATCATGAGACAAGGTGGGCCACCAAAAAGAGCGACTCACCAGATCTCTAGTACCAAAAATACCTGGATGGCCAGCCAATGCAGAGCAATGAACTTCAGACATCACTCTCTTCTTCCACTGGTCAGGAACATACAACTTTCCACTGGGACAACGCTCAGGTTTGTCCTCCTGGAACTCTTGCAGAGCAAGTCTCAAATCGGGCGAGATGGCAGAAAGAACTACCCCTTCGCCTAAGATGTTAGCAGGCTTGGTCACCACAGGAGAATCAGCAAAGAACCTCCTAGAGAGGGTGTCTGCCTTGACATTCTTAGTTCCAGGAAGAAAAGAGACCACAAAATCAAAACGTGTAAAAAACAAGGCCCACCTAGCCTGTCTAGGGTTCAAGCGTTTAGCCGACTCTAGGTAAATCAAATTCTTGTGGTCAGTGAGGACCACAACTTGATGTTTAGCTCCCTCCAACCAATGTCTCCACTCCTCAAATGCCCATTTCATGGCCAACAGTTCCCGATTCCCCACATCATAGTTAAGTTCAGATGGAGAGAACTTTCGGGAAACGAAAGCACAGGGATTCATTTTAGATGTTACAAGATCCTTTTGGGACAAAACAGCTCCTGTACCAATCTCAGAAGCATCCACCTCTACCTGGAACGGGAGTGAGACATCAGGTTGCCGCAAAACCGGGGCGGAGGTAAATCTTCGCTTCAGCTCCTGAAAGGAAGCAACAGCCTCCGGAGACCAATTCAACACATCAGCACCCTTCTTAGTCAGATCAGTCAATGGCTTGGCAATACTAGAAAATTTTACTAAAAATTTCCGATAAAAATTAGCAAAACCCAAAAACTTCTGGAGGGCCTTCAAAGAAGTGGGCTGAACCCAATCATAAATGGCCTGTACCTTGGCCGGGTCCATTTTAATAGTTGACGGAGACAAAATAAATCCCAAAAATTAAATCCTCTGTACTCCAAAAAGGCATTTCGATCCTTTGACATGCAGAGAATTCTCCCTCAAGATCCGGAACACAGTCCGAATATGTTCCACATGAGAATCCCAATCCTTGGAGAAGATCAAAATATCATCCAGATAGATGATCAAAAATTTATCGACAAAGTCTCGGAAAATATCGTTCATGAAGCACTGGAAGACAGAAGGGGCATTAGTGAGCCCAAAAGGCATCACCAGGTACTCAAAATGTCCCTCCGGCGTATTAAACGCCGTCTTCCATTCATCCCCATGCTTAATGCGGATAAGATTATACGCCCCCGTGAGGTCAAGCTTGGTAAACCAGCAAGCCCCTCTAACTCTAGAGAATAGATCCGAAATCAGGGGTAACGGATACTGATATTTAATAGTAATTTTGTTGAGGGCACGATAATCAATACAAGGCCTTAAAGAACCATCTTTTTTGGCCACAAAAAAAAAACGGCACCTAAGGGTGAAGAGGATGGTCTAATATGACCCTTCTCCAATGCCTCCTTAATATAGGATCGCATAGCCTCGTGCTCGGGTACAGATAAATTGAAGAGCCGACCCTTGGGAAATTTACACCCCGGGCTCAGTTCAATTGCACAGTCATAACTCCTATGAGGAGGCAAAGATGCAGACTCATTCTCACTAAATACATCATAAAAGTCCGCCAAATAGTCAGGAACATCATGCGACTGAGGAGAGGTGGAAAAAACCAGAGCCTCACTAAAGGCACACCGACAACCCCAACTCACCACAGACACAGATTTCCAATCCAAAACTGGATTATGAATTTGCAACCAGGGAAACCCCAGAACAACGGCATCATGCAGACCATGCAATACCAAAAATCTGCAATTTTCTTGATGGTCTGGGGCGACCCGCATGACCACCTGGGTCCAAAACTGAGGTTTATTTTTCGCCAAAGGAGTAGCATCTATCCCCCTCAAAGGGATAGGCGTCTGCAGAGGTGTCATCGGAAATCCACAACATTTAGCAAAATCCAAGTCCATTAGGTTTAGCGCTGCTCCCGAATCCACAAAAGCCTTGGCGGAAAATGTGGACAGGGAGCAGATCAGAGTAACTGCCAGAAGAAACTTAGGTTGAACACCACCAACAGAAAACGTGTGTGCAAAGCGTTTCTCTCGTTTAGGACAAACAGAAATTATATGCGAGGCATCTCCACAGAAAAAAACACAGCTTATTACGCCTTCTGAACTCCTGACGTTGCGCCCTAGACAAAACTCTATCACATTGCATAGGTTCAGACGTCTGTTCAACCGGTGGCAACACCTCTCGTGCAATCCTGCGTCCACGTAAACGCCGATCAACCTGAATGGCTAATGACATAGAATCGTCCAGACCAGAGGGAACAGGAAATCCCACCATAGTATCTTTTACGGCTTCTGACAAACCCTTCCGAAAGAGAGCAGCCAAGGCATTATCATTCCAGGTAGTAAGGACCGCCCACTTTCGGAATTTTTGACAGTACAACTCTGCAGAATCTTGACCCTGGTTCAATGCCAACAGGGTCTTTTCAGCCTGATCAATAGCATTAGGTTCGTCATACAACAACCCCAAGGCTTGAAAGAATGCGTTCACATTAGTCAGAATAGGATCATCTGGTTTCAAAGAAAACGCCCAATCCTGGGGATCGCCACGCAGCAAAGAGATGACAATTTTAACCTGCTGCGCGGAGCTCCCTGACGAGTTAGGCTTCAAGGCAAAAAATAATTTACAATTATTTTTGAAACTCAAAAATTTAGATCGATCCCCAAAAAATACATCAGGTGTAGGGATCTTTGGCTCAACAGCATGTGAACGAGCAAGGTAGGCGGAAATTCCCCGCACTTCCGCAGCGAGCTGCTCCACATGATCAGACAATTGCTTTATCTCCATTGAGAGAAAAAAAAATTCCCCCTACGGCCTCAGAGATATAGAGGAAAGAATATACACACTCTTTTTTTTTTTTTTTTTAAACACAATTCTTTCCTGCTATTGAGTAGCAATATGGCGGGTGATTCTGTTATGAATGAGTCACCGTAGGAGGCAAAAACAGAAATGCTAGCTAAGTCCAGAAAACCAGAGAAGTTGGCAACTATCGGATTGCAGACCCCTGAACCTATCAACACAACTAGCAGTAGCCGTGGGGGGTTCCTACGATGCCCTAGACCCCTCGATCACAGCCGGAGGACTATATAGCCTAAAGACAGAAAGGGAAATCTAAACTGCCCCAGAGCAGACCCCAAAGCAAAAGGCAGCCCCCAACATATAATGACGGTGAAGCAAGGAGAAAGAACACTAACACAGACAGAAAGATAGACTGAGCAAAGACAGGGCCCAAGCTAACTAGATAGGAAAGGACAGGAAGGCTGCTGTCTGCAATCCGTGAAAAACCCTATGAAAATAAGAGCCAACAGACTGACAGTGAAAAAGGCCCTGAAGACGCTAGGCTTCAAAAAGACTATGTCAGTACTCAGGAATATTCTGAAGACAGAGCAACCGGCAAAAGGAGATTCAGCTCACCCCAGCAGGGAATGGCAGAATCCAGAAAAGCGAGGCAAACAAAAACAAAACATAAATGCTAAAAGGCAAAGCAGAAAACTTAGCTTTAGAGGAGCAGGAATCAGACTGGTCTCCTAGAAGTCCACAGAGAAATCACCCGCAGGGCAGAAGGGCGTCGGCAGCCTTATATCCAGTCCGTGACTCCACTCAGCCAGTCATCATCATTAGGCTCAGGTGCCTGATAATCAGGCTCATTCCCTTCCTTTACCAGAATAGGGAGTTCACCAGACCTCAGTGACGAAGGGGAAAATGAACTCACAACACAGCCATTGGGACATCCTGAAGCAATGCCGTGGGAGGAGACTGACATCAGAGAAACTTCCGGTAATAGCTCTCCTCCTGTCTCCCCGGCGCGCCATCATAAGGATCAGCAATGCTACACAGACACCCGGAAGACTTCTCTATGCTTCACCCGACATCTTCCTGCGAGATACAGGACCACTGCCGGTGGAGTCGCAGAGTGGAAGATTCCAGTGAGCATCCCGGACAACAGCTCTACACCAGACCTGCTGCCAGAAGACGCTAAGCGCGTGGACATAACTAGTCATATCGAGGAGGTTTGGCAGGGTCACCAGAACGAAGGGACACAGTAGAAGGAGCCCTCAGGTGCAATACCGCGCGAGGTAACTGATACCAGGGGGCCCCCCAGCAATATCTCCTCCTCTCACCAAGGTCAGTAAATGCCTTTATAAACTACGTGCTGATATTACTTAACAGCCACCAACACTGAAATTAAACTTCACGAAGTGGTTAATGTCGGCCTGTTAGCCGGACAAAAGTTTGCTGATCTGCTTCATTTGCTCCCTGGATGCTAGTTCTGGTACCCACAGGGTTTCCGGAGCCATAGTGGTATTAGGTAAAATATATTAAGAGTACAACATTAATACCACAATCACGGCTATCCTTAAAAAGCCAACCCTCGACCCAACAGCCATGTCCAGCTATTGCCCAATATCGCTGATCCCATTTGCTTCTAAACTCCTGGAACAGCATGTCCAACCTGAACTTTCCTCCCACCTCTCATCTAACTTGCTCTTTGACAATCTACAGTCTGGTTTCCATCCCCATCATTCCACTGAGACAGCCCTGACCAAAATTACCAATGACCTACTTACAGCCAAAGCTAACGGATAATACTCTATACTCCTCCTTCTAGACCTGTCCTCTGCTTTCGACACAGTTGACCACTGCCTCCTACTACAGATCCTCTCCTCCTTTGGAATCAAAGACCCGCCCTCTCCTGGATCTACTCATAACTTTCCACCGCGTCTCCCACTCCCACACTATCCTCATCCCACCCTCTCTCTATTGGAGTCCCCCAAGGCTCTGTTCTAGGACCCCTACTCTTCTCAATCTATACACTTGGCCTGGGGCAACTCATAAAGTCCCATGGATTCCACTACCACCTTTATGCCGATGATACTCAGATCTACCTCTCTGGCCCAGATGTCACCTCTCTGCTGTCCAGAATCCCAGAGTGTCTATCAGCCATATCCTCCTTCTTCTCTCGCTTCCTCAAACTCAATGTGGACAAATCTGAACTGATCATCTTTCCCCCATCTCACAGATCTTCCTTACCTGACCTATCTATAGCAATTGATGACATCATGCTTTCTCCCGTACCAGAGGTCCGCTGCCACGGAGTAACCCTTGACTCTGCCCTGTCCTTCAAACCATCAAACCACAAATCCAAGCTTTCTCCACCTCCTATCGCCTCCAGCTCAAAAATATTTCCAGAATCCGTCCCTTCCTCAACCCACATTCTACTAAAATGCTTGTACATGCCCTCATCATCTCCCGCCTCATCTATTGCAATATCCTTTTCTGTGGCCTACCTGCTAACGCACTTCTCCAGTCCATCATTATCTCTGCCGCCCAACTAATTCATCTCTCTCCTTGCTATTCCTCCACTTCTCGCCTCTGCAAATCTCTTCACTGGCTCCCACTCCCTCAGCGTATCCTTTTCAAATTACTAATACTGACCTACAAGGCCATCTATAACCTTTCTCTGCCATATATCTCTGAACTAATCTCCCAATACCTTCCCTCACGTAATGTCCGGTCATCCCAAGACCGCCTTCTCTCCTCCACACTTATTCGCTCCTCACCCAACTGCCTCCAAGACTTCTCCCGAATAACCCCCATCCTCTGGAATTCTTTGCCCCAACACATCCGACTATCAACCACAATCGGATCCTGAAAACCCATCTCTTCAGGAAAGCTTACACCCTGCAATGATCCCCGCTGCCTCCTCACCACTACTGGAGTTACCGTCTCACCATCACTAGAGAAGCTGAGATGCTGGAAGCCTCCATCATTCTGATACCCAAGTCCAAGGGCGACTCCGAAAAAGTTGCAAACTATAGGCCAATATCACTAATAAATTTGGATGTGAAAATTTATTAAAAGATTTTGGCAAATAGATTAGGCCTCCTGCTTCCTTCCATAATAAACAACGCCCAAATCGGCTTTATTAGGGGACGCCAATCTTCAGATGGCACAAGACGAGTTATTAATACCATCAAACTGATCAACTCAACTAAGCAACCAGCAATTATAATTTCTCTAGATGCTGAAAAAGCATTTGACCACCTGAACTGGGGGTTCTTGAAATCATCTTTATTCAAATTCGGCTTTAACGAAAAATTTATTTCCTCCGTAATGGCCCTCTACGCTCACCCTAAAGCGAGAACATATTCAAATAACCATATTTCTGACTCATTCGCCATATCAAACAGAACTAGAGAAGGATATTCCCTTTCCCCTCTCCTTTTCATAATAGCCATAGAACCTCTTGCCCAAGATATTAGGCAAAATGATAACATCAAAGGAATAGAGACACCTTCTCACCAGCTTAAACTAAGCTTGTTTGCGGACGATATAATTTTAACCTTAACGGATCCAATAAATTCCATTAAAGAGCTCCATAAGGCCTTAAAAACGTTCTCATAATTATCATAATTTAAGGTAAACGAGGAGAAATCGAAGATTCTTCACCTTAACCTGACCGATAATCATGTTAAAAACATTAATAAAGTGACCTCTATAACCTGGGCAAATAGTAAAGTCATTTTCCTGGGTGTTACTTTAACTGACAACCTCAATACCTTAATCTCATCTAATATGAAATCTTTATCTGACTCCATTAATAAAGACCTCAACATCCACGGCGATAGAGATTTCTCTTGGTGGGGTAAGAACTTCAAAATAAGAACCTTTATCCTTCTTAAAATACTTTATGTGTTCAGATCCTTCCCTCTCCCAAACTCAAATTCGTTTGAGTTTAAACGTTATTTATAAAAACAAGTCTTACGGAGGCTTAAGTTCCCCAAACATTTCAGCTTACTACTACACAAATCTTATAAAACGTAGTTTACAGTGTCTGTCTCCCGATGAATTTCCGGCCTGGATGGACCTAGAACTTGTAGTGAATAACAATAGGCATCCACGAGACCTTATATTTAAAACCTTAATAAATAAAAAGGAAAAGAAATCCAGCGTTGCTTAGGACAGCTAAAAGATATAGTCTTTAATCCAACTTGAATAAAAACATAATCTGGCACAATTTGTTGGGTACACTGCAAGAAGAAACTGATCAACGCGTTTTGACCGAGCCCTCTGGGCTTAGATTTCCACTCTCATTAATAGAATAACTGGCAAGGAAGTCTCTCTTTTTCCACAGATGGCATTATTATCTCTCGATCTAGAAAACCTCAAACCAACTGTCAGACCCATAATAATTCATATCTTTTTGGAGGTAAAAAACGCTATTGCCTTCCATTGGAGGAATCCAGTCCCTCCCAATTTCACAGATATTATCAAGAGGATTTCCCTCCACAGGTCATGCGAAGAGAAATTTGCTTTAGCCAATGACTGGTATAAAAAATGGGTTCGTTGGAAGGAGCTTTACCCCTGACTGCTCTCCTTAAATATGTGCCTTTATATCTGAAATACATATTGCTGTAGCTGTAGTTTTTGTTTGATTGTGCGAAATGATGTTACCTCTTTCCAATATATTATTGTTGGTATTAACTATGTTGTTTTAACGACTTTGTAACAATGCAATGAGTTCTCCCTGTTGTTTACCTTATCCTTCCCAACCTCTTTCCTAACTTCCCATCTCTCCTTCCCCTCCCTTCCCATATTCCCCCCAAAAAAATGTATATTGCTTGTAACTTTATCTATAAAATGTCAATAAAAATTATTGGAAAATAATATATTTATATATATTTTTGTTGGTGGGGGATTAGAAGTTCTGCTAATGGGGCCCGATGATTTCTGTATGCACCTGCTTCAGGCAGTCATTGCCTGCAAAGAACTCTCTACAAAGTATTAAAAATAAATATTTTATTTATGGTAAATTTAATTTGTCCAATTACTTTTGAGCCTGTGAAATGAGGAAGCTTTGTAGAAAAATGGTTGCAACTCATAATAATTTCACAGAATATTTTGGTTCAACCCCTTAATTACACTTCAATTGCATCTCAGTTTTTTCATATAACAACAGTGACATGCAGAGCCCAAATCACAAGAATTCAGTCACAGTCAAAATATTTCTGGACCTAACTCTAGCTGCACCGAGTTATGTGCCTTGTGAGAATCCCTATCATTTCACTGCTACTATACATGCCTGATAAGGATTAGGGTATCCCTTCTATTTCACCATGAACATTAGAGACTAGTAATGAGAGTCAGGGTTACTAGTGGGGTACCACAGGGTTCTGTATTGGGCCCCCTACTATTTAATATATTTATTAATGATCTAGTGGATGGCTTACACAGTAAAATATCAGTATTTGCAGATGATACAAAACTATGTAAGGTAGTTAACACAAAGGAGGACAGTTTGCAACTACAGACAGATTTGATTAAATTGGAGAATTGGGCTGAAAAGTGGCAAATGAGGTTTAACACAGATAAGTGTAAGGTTATGCACATGGGAAGGAGAAACAGATGCTATAATTACTTACTAAATGGGAAACTGCTGGGGAAATCAGACATGGAAAAAGACAGGCATCTTAGTCAATAAGAAGCTAAATTGGAGTGCCCACTGTCAGGTAGCTGCCACCAAAGCAAATAGGGTCATGGGATGCATTAGAAGAGGTCTGGGGACACGAGATGAAAACATAATTCTCCCTCTGTACAAATCACTCGTCAGACCACACTTGGAGTATTGTGTGCAGTTTTGGACGCCAGTGCTCAAGAAAGACATTACTGAACTTGAAAGGGTTCAAAGGCGGGCTACTAAAATGATAAATGGAGTTGGTTCATTACGATACCCAGAAAGGTTATCAAAATTAGGTCTATTTACTCTAGAAAAGAGAAGACTTAGGGGAGACTTAATATATATGTACAAGTATATCAGAGGACAATACAGAGATCTCTCCAATGAACTGTTTGCACCAAGGACTGTGACAAGAACAAGGGGGCATTCTCTTCGTTTGGAGGAAAGACAATTTCTGCACCAGCATACAAGAGGGTTCTTCACGGTAAGAGCAGTGAGTCTCTGGAATTCTCTTAGTGAGGAAGTGGTGATGGCCAACTCACTGAATGAATTTAAGAAAGGAATGGATGCTTTTCTTGTGAGTAACAGTATAGAAGGTTACGAATAACAGAATATTATAGGTAGATGGTTCACCCAGCTTAGGGGAAGGAATTTTTTTCCCTATGGAGAAAATTGGCTTCTACTCTGTGGGTTTTTTGCCTTCCCCAGGATCAACAATGCAGAACAGCTGCACTAAAAATAGGCTGAACTAGATGGACATAAGGTCTTCCTTCAGCCTTCAAAACTATGTTACTATGTTACTATGTAGGAACGAACACAAGACCTTGTGGAGTTATAACGTACCTTTATAGATTTGTCTGTCAGAAAGTTTGTAGAAGAGGACATTTCAGCCACTTTGTTGTTGGCATGTTAAGCTTTACAAAATAATGATTGAATAAATTGGCTCATTTGTGGTTATTTGCAATGTGGTATTGTATACGTTTTTATGTGCATATAAATATACATAAAATAATTTCTTTCTATTCTGCATTTATGTATGCTTATATAGGGACAAGTTTTAGGATTGGTTGTATTATCCCTTTGTTTCAGTCTAGTTCCGCAGAATGAATAACTGTACTTTGTAGTTTCATAGATTTGTGCATATTTGTGGCTCTTTGTTGATCATAGACTGTGTATGTATGATCTGTTATGTAGCCGCGACTCATTCTGATCTTTATTCATGAAAAAAGGAAATGCATGTCTTCTACTGTTGATAAGATCAGGAAATGTGCATCATCTTATCATAAACTCAGCATTCAGAATAGCCTGACTGCTTAATGTCAAGGCATGACTTCAAACACAAACTTGTTAGATGCCACCGCAGAAGGTCTATTAACAAACACACTCTTTGTACCAGTTTAGAGGAAGGGAATGTAATGGGAAGTAATGAAACATAACTGTGTAATTAGGCTGATCGTTGAAGTATTCAGTACACTATTTAGTCATGCAGACTGACAGGGCTCTGCAAATCTTGGAAGTGATTCCTCTCACCAGTATATATTGGATTTGTCATAAAATAAAGGCACTTAGCAGAGCTATACCTCCGTCTAGCTTGCATAATGTTTATTGCAAGAGAAAGGAAGAACAGAACAGATGTGGATTTACAGGTCATGTACTATATCAAGGTAATATTATGCCATTATTTTCATTATTGCATTTTTAATAGGATTGGCATATTACCTAAGAGAAACGCTAAACTTTTAATTAACAATACTCCCAATTTAATTAACAATACTTAAAAATATAAAAAAATTTTTTATATCTAATCTCATCATGTATGCTTTAAAGGGATCTTTTCAGAAACTCCACTCTCCCAATACCATTAATATAATTGTGCAGCCCTTCTAAAGAAAAGCCTCAATGACCCAAAGCATTGCTGCAGTAACAATAAATCTTGTTTTGAAACTATGTCTGGAAGTGCATTGGAGCGTGGTGAGGCACTTACAAGTTCTCAGCCTCTTGCAGTATTTCCTACCCAGCTGCATCCTTCCCTGGATGATTGACAGGTGGACAGTGTACCAGATCAAACAACCTGTCATTCAGCCATAGGAAGGTGCTGTTAGGTAAGAAATACATTTCTAGTTAATGTCCGAGATCACAAGCTCAAAAAGGCTACCTCGGATAGACTTCACACAAGACATTTCGTTTTATAGATTTCAGAGGAACCCTGACCTTCACCATTTAACACCTGTACAGAGATTTGGTCTTACAATGTCCAGTGGATTGCTTCTACGGAAGGGCTGCCATCCGGAAGAGCGAACTAGAAGCAGGAAGGGTCTGTCATGTCGGACACTGTTCACACCAGGGTGTCCGGCAGACAGCGGTAATACCCTGTTGGGTATTCTGTTCCAGTCGGGATAGGGTTAACCAGGTTGTCATGCTGGCTGAGGGCTGGGCCACGCCCTTGGTCTTTAAATAGTTCGTCCTGACTATGGGCGTCGCCGACTATAGCTTTAGCCTAGTGCTAGCAATACCGGTCAGCAGTGGTGGTGTTGGAGCGTCTGATATCTGGTGCAGTATATCCCTCAGTGGTTCTTTCTCCAATCTGTTATATATATATTTGGTTGCCCTTGCACATTATTGTATTCCCTTGTGTATTAACTGTGTGGTGTTTCTTTTACCCCTGTCCATACGTATTTGTGGGGTCTGGTGTCTGGTCCCCTCACTGGGTGGAGGGTGGTGGGTTCAGCTTAGGGCTGGACAGGAGACAGGGACAGGGTGGAGGCTCAGGCAGGCACACCTTCAGTGTAAACCCTGGGTAGAGGGACAGACAGGGTCCCCCTAGTCTGAGGGACATCGCAGGGGTCCCGGGGTTTTTGCCTAAAGTAACCTAGGCATACCATGACATTATAGTCGGCCCAAATAATAAAGTGAGAAGAAAAAAAAAAAAAAAAAAAAAAGGTATAGATAGGGAATATAGGGGTTACTTACTATGTATCCTATACTTTCCCTAACCAAGCAGCTGGAGGCTCTATCCATACAGTTCACTGAACTCAGGGGGGCGGTCCAGCAACAAGGCCTGTCAGCTCCTGCGGTACCTGCTGAGGCTGCAGCCAGGGCAGCTGAGCCCAAGTTTCCCCTTCCTGAACGATTTGCTGGTGATCGTGGTAAGTTCACGGTGTTTCGTGAATCATGCAAATTGTATTTCCGTATGCGTCCACATTCCTCAGGTAATGAGGCTCAACGCGTGGGCTTGGTGATTTCTTTGCTGAGTGGTGACCCACAGGCCTGGGCCTTTTCACTCCCTTCAGACTCACAGGCATTTGAATCTGTAGATTTTTTTTTCTCTGCTCTGGGTTTGATCTATGACGATCCGGATAGATTAAACTTAGCAGAGTCTAAGATACGCTCACTGCTACAGGGTGATCGACCAGCTGAGGATTACTGCACGGAATTCCGGCGCTGGGCGGTGGACACGCAGTGGAATGACCCTGCGCTTAGAAGTCAATTTTTGCATGGGGTTTCTGGAAGGGTTAAACAGACTCTCCTAATGTACGAGACTCCCGCCTCTCTGGAGGCTGCGATGGCACTTGTAGTACGCATAGACCGACGTCTCCGTCAGGGGGCGCTGGTTTCGTTGCCTCCGGGAGGTGGGGGAGTGGTCGGTGAGGTTGCCGCGGGTGAATCCGTGGAACCCATGCAGATCGCTGGTATAGCACAGTCACCGAGTAACAAGCCTAAACGTCCTTGGCACAGAAGGCAGGGGCTCTGTTTTTTTTGTGGCAAAGGAGGACATTTTATTAACGCTTGCCCCCTGGTACCTAAGAAGGGCGCGCCGGCGGAAAACTGATAGGCTCAGAGGGTTTGGAGGAGTCTAGTCTGAGCCTTTGTGTATCCTCCGTCATGGTTTCCCAGTGTATGCTCCCTGCTAGGGTGGTACTTGGGGGGCAAATGCTCTCTATTACAGTATTTATTGATAGTGGCTCAGCTGCCAATCTCATTGATGAGAGGTTCGCGCATACAGCGGGATTTCCGGTGGAGAAATTGCCGAACCCCATCCGGGTGGTTACCATCAATGCTTCCCCGTTGTCTCAAGGGGAGATCACAGAGTGTGTGTTGGATATACAACTCCACATTGGAGTATTACACTCAGAGCGGGTAACTTGTAAGGTGCTTAGTAACTTACCGGCTCAGATGTTTCTGGGCTTTCCATGGTTGTCAATGCATAATCCTGTTATTGATTGGAAGACCCAGGACATAATTCAGTGGAGCAGGGAGTGTCAGGAGAGGTGCCTGGCTACATGTATTTCCGCTTTGACCCCCAGTATCCCGGAGCCGTTGCTGGATTATGCGGATGTATTTTCTGAGAAGGGTTGTTCGGAACTACCACCGCATCGCCCCTATGACTGTGCTATTAGGTTGAAACCAGGGGCCAAGTTACCTAAAGCTAGAATGTTTAATATCTCAGGTCCCGAGAGGCTAGCTCTCAAGGAATACATTGCGGATAGCCTGAGCAAGGGTCATATTAGACCTTCCTCTTCTCCTCTGGCTGCTGGCTTCTTCTTTGTTAAAAAGAAGGATGGCGGTTTACGCCCGTGTCTGGATTTCAGAGAACTCAACCAGATTACGGTCCGTGATCCTTACCCTATGCCACTTATACCCGATTTATTCAACCAAGTGGTTG
This sequence comes from Dendrobates tinctorius, assembly GCF_039654945.1. Classification (NCBI taxonomy): domain Eukaryota; kingdom Metazoa; phylum Chordata; class Amphibia; order Anura; family Dendrobatidae; genus Dendrobates; species Dendrobates tinctorius. The sequence continues at coordinate 845,644 of NW_027361683.1, forward strand.
GTGCCAGGTGGTTCTCCAAACTGGACCTCAGGGGGGCGTACAATCTTATAAGAGTCCGTCAGGGGGATGAGTGGAAGACAGCGTTCAATACCCCTGAGGGTCACTTTGAGAGTTTGGTAATGCCGTTTGGGTTGACTATGGCACCGGCGGTCTTTCAACACTTCATTAATGATGTCTTCTCTCAGTTGTTGGGGAGGTTTGTTATAATTTATCTTGACGACATCCTCATTTTCTCTCGCGACCATGATACACATATAGAGCATGTTAGACAGGTTCTGCAGTTGCTCAGAGAGAACAGGCTCTATGTCAAGCTTGAAAAATGTGTGTTTTTCGTACAGGAGCTACCGTTCTTGGGTTATATAATCTCCGCCTCAGGTTTTAAGATGGACACCGCAAAGGTGCAGGCGGTACTACATTGGGATCGGCCTGATAATCTTAAGGCGCTTCAGCGATTTCTTGGCTTCTCCAATTACTATAGGAAATTTATTAAGAACTTCTCTATGATTGCCAAACCACTGACTGACATGACTAAGAAGGGTACCGACTTTTCTGACTGGTCTGAGCCTGCGGTACAGGCGTTTGAATTCCTCAAGAATAGTTTTGCCTCAGCGCCCATTCTGGTGCAGCCCGATGTCTCCTTACCGTTTGTCGTGGAGGTGGATGCGTCGGAGGTTGGAGTGGGGGCTGTACTGTCTCAGGGCCCTTCTTGGGCCAAGTTGCATCCGTGTGCCTTCTTCTCCAAGAAGCTGTCGCCTGCGGAGCGTAATTATGATATTGGCAACAGGGAACTATTGGCCATAAAATTGGCATTTGAGGAGTGGCGACACTTCTTGGAGGGGGCTGTTCATCAGATTACTGTGATAACCGACCATAAGAATTTGCTTTATTTAGAATCTGCTAAGCGCCTGTCCTCCAGACAGGCTCGCTGGGCATTATTCTTCACCCGGTTCAACTTCATTGTTACCTATCGACCTGGGTCGAAGAATGTTAAGGCAGACGCTTTATCCAGGTGTTTTCCTGGTGGAGAGTTATGTGAAGAGCCGGTGCCTATTCTCCAAAAGGGTGTGGTGGTATCTGCCATCACGACAGAGATTGAGGCAGAGATTGCCGAGGCTCAGGAGGTGGTACCGCCGGGGTTACCTGCTAATAAATCTTTTGTGCCGCTACATCTACGCTCTAGAGTGTTGGGCGAACATCACGACACGGTACTGGCAGGTCATCCAGGGGTTAAGAGCACTCTGGAACTGGTATCGCGTCGTTTTTGGTGGCCTAAAATCCGGCAGGATGTGGCCTCATATGTGGCTGCCTGTACCACGTGCGCACGGGCCAAGACTCCTCGTTCCCGTCCCGCTGGTAGCTTGCAGCCTCTCGGGGTGCCCAGTAAGCCATGGACTGAGATTTCCATGGATTTTATTACTGACTTGCCTGCCTCGGCAGGGAACTCGGTCATTTTGGTAATTGTTGATAGGTTCTCCAAAATGTCACATTTCGTTGCTTTACCGTCTTTGCCCAATGCTAAGACTCTTGCTCAGATATTTATTCGCGAGGTGGTCAGACTTCATGGTGTCCCGTCTGACATTGTGTCTGATCGAGGTACGCAGTTTGTGGCAAAGTTTTGGAGAGCTTTTTGTTCTCGCCTTGGAATCAAATTATCTCATTCATCGGCTTTCCACCCTCAGTCGAATGGACAGACTGAGCGGATGAACCAAAACCTGGAGCAATACTTGCGCTGCTTTATTTCCGACAATCAGGAAGAGTGGTCAGCGTTTCTTCCTCTGGCAGAATTCGCAATAAACAACCATTGCCAGGAATCGTCTGGGGAATCTCCTTTTTTTTGTGTGTATGGTCAACATCCTCAATTTTGCACCTTGCGTCATGGGTGCTCAGTTGGCGTCCCTGAAGAGGACCAGTTGGGAGCTCAATTGTCGTCTGTTTGGAGGAGAGTCAAGCAGCGCTTGTTGAAGGTGGGTTCCAGGTACAAACGGGTGGCTGACTGCAGACGTGTGCCAGGTCCGGACCTGTGTGTGGGTGATTGGGTGTGGTTATCTACTAGGAACATTAAGCTCAAGATACCGTCACTTAAGTTGGGTCCCAGGTTCATTGGCCCATTTAGAATCTCCGCAGTGATCAACCCAGTGGCATTTCGTTTGGAGTTGCCGGCTGTGTATAAGATTCATAATGTATTTCACAAAGCATTGCTAAAGAAGGTCGTGGGTTTGGTGGATGGTTCCCCCGGGCCACCACCTCCCGTCTTGGTGGATGGCGCGTTGGAATTTGAGGTGTCCAAAGTGGTGGACTCTAGGGTTGTGCGTCGCACTCTACAGTACCTGGTCCACTGGCGTGGCTATGGTCCTGAGGAGAGGACATGGGTGCCGGCCTCTGACATTCATGCTGATCGACTGGTTACTATGTTCCATCGTCGCCATCCGGACAAGCCAGGTCCTCGACATAGTGAGGTTCCGGAGGTCCCTCGTAGAAGGCGGGGTACTGTCATGTCGGACACTGTTCACACCAGGGTGTCCGGCAGACAGCGGTAATACCCTGTTGGGTATTCTGTTCCAGTCGGGATAGGGTTAACCAGGTTGTCATGCTGGCTGAGGGCTGGGCCACGCCCTTGGTCTTTAAATAGTTCGTCCTGACTATGGGCATCGCCGACTATAGCTTTAGCCTAGTGCTAGCAATACCGGTCAGCAGTGGTGGTGTTGGAGCGTCTGATATCTGGTGCAGTATATCCCTCAGTGGTTCTTTCTCCAATCTGTTATATATATATTTGGTTGCCCTTGCACATTATTGTATTCCCTTGTGTATTAACTGTGTGGTGTTTCTTTTACCCCTGTCCATACGTATTTGTGGGGTCTGGTGTCTGGTCCCCTCACTGGGTGGAGGGTGGTGGGTTCAGCTTAGGGCTGGACAGGAGACAGGGACAGGGTGGAGGCTCAGGCAGGCACACCTTCAGTGTAAACCCTGGGTAGAGGGACAGACAGGGTCCCCCTAGTCTGAGGGACATCGCAGGGGTCCCGGGGTTTTTGCCTAAAGTAACCTAGGCATACCATGACAGGGTCGCCATGTAACATTTGGAGAGCCCTTGATGTGCCTAAACAGTGGAAACCCTCGACAAGTGACCCCATTTTGGAAACTAGACCCCCTAAGGAACCTATCTAGATGTGTGGTGAGCACTTTGAACCCTCAAGTGTTTCACTAACGTTTATAATGCCCGGTTGTGAAAACATTTTTTTATCCGCAAAAATGACTTTTTAGTTCCCAATTTTTATTTTCCCAAGGGTAATAGGAGAAATTGGACCCCAAAAGTTGTTGTCCAATTTGTCTTGAGTACGCTGATACCCCATATGTGGGGGGAACGACTGTTTGAGTGCACGGCAGGGCTCAGAAGGGAAGGAGCTCCGTTTGACTTTTTCAAACTAAGACTGGCTAGAATTGAGATCGGACGCCATGTGACGTTTGGAGAACCCCTGATGTGCCTAAACAGTGGAAACCCCCCACAAGTGACCCCATTTTGGAAACTAGACCCCCAAAGGGACTTATCTAGATGTGTGGTGGGCACTTTGAACCCAAAAGTGTTTCACTAAAGTTTATTATGCCCGGGCGTGAAAAAAAAATTCCACAAAAATGTTTTTTTAGCCCCCAATATTTTATTTTCCCAAGGGTAACAGTAGAAAATGGACCCCAAAAGTTGTTGTCCAAATTGTGCTGAGTACGCTGATACCCCATATGTGGGAGAAAACTACTGTTTGGGCACACATCGGGGCTCGGAAGTGAAGTAGTGATGTTTTGGAATGCCAACATTGATGGAATGGTCTGCGGGTGTCATGTTAAGTTTGCAGAGCCCCTGATGTGCCTAAACAGCAAAAAAAAAAAAAGTGACATCATTTTGGAAACTAGACCCCCAAGGAACTTATTTAGATGTGCTCCCTTTTTCTAACTAATCTACTGTTTCCTGGAAATCTAAGTAAATTAGTAGTGCATGGAGATTACTATCTAGGGACTTATCTAGATCTGTGGTGAGAATTTTGAACCCCCCAGTGTTTCACTAAAGTTTATAATGCCCGGGCGTGAAAATAAAAAATTCTATTTTTTCACACAAAAATGATCTTTCAGTCCCCAATTTTTAATTTTCCTAAAGGTAACAGGAGAAATTGGACCCCAAAAGTTGTTGTCCAGTTTGTCCTGAGTACGATGGTACCCCATATGTGGGAAAAAATACTGTTTGGGCACATGTCAGGACTCGGAAGGCAAGTAGTAACATTTTGGAATGCAGACTTTGATGGAATGGTCTGCGGGTGTCCTGTTCCATTTGCAGAGCCTCTGATGTGCCTAAACAGTAAAAAAAAAACACAAGTGACATCATTTTGGAAACTAGACCCCCAAGGAACTTATCTAGATGTGCTCCCTTTTTGGAACTAATCTACTGTTTCCTGGAAATCTAAGTAAATTAGTAGTGCATGGAGGTGTGTTACAATTTAAAGCAATCTTTCATACACAGGCCAGGTTTTTTGGGGCAGGTGTCGCATTGATAAATGGTGCCCTTGCGTATTCCCCTTTTGTAACACTATCAGCACACTCCCCTTTTTGCACCTTACCTTTTTTCCAGCTTGAGGGACCACCCCCTGGAAATACTGACCTGGTACGATACGAGCACCTTCAATTCCGGAAGTACTGGGGCCCGCTCCTACTTGAGTGCCAAATTTCAGGACCTTAACGACTACCTCCTGGAAATTAAGGTATGACGTATTGGTGTGGCATGCACATCATGACAGCAGGAAAGCGTTGAGCATTGTTATTTGTACGATGTGCATGGCCAGCGTTTGGTACCACACCCTGACCTTTCTCAAAGCACTGTACGGTTGGAGGAATTGATCAGAGAGATCAACGTCCCACTTGATTTTGTTGTACCCCAGTACACAGTCCGGTCTGCTGACCTGTGTAGAGGTACCTCGTACAGTGCTGAGGGCGCTGCCATCACCGTGTATGGTGGTCAAGAGAAGGACATCCCTTTTTAATATCTGTTACCATAAAGGGCCACCAGAAACCCCTCGCAATTGCCCCCCGGGTAGCTGCAATCCCAGGGTGAGCACTCAACATAGAATCGTGAAATTCCTGCATAAGTCAGAGATGGAAACGTTCCGGTACAAACAATTTACCAGGGGGTTTACCGCCCGGAGCCCGAGCCGGGGCCTCCAAAATCCCTCTCTGTAACTCAGATGAGATTTCGGCCACCACTACTCCTGGCTGAAGAATGGAGGAGGCAGGTTTTGGAGGGGACACCGAATCAAAGCTTTGGGATAAGGCATCAGCCTTGATGTTTTTAGATCCCGGGCGGAATGTGATGGTAAACTGAAATCGAGAAAAGAAAAGTGCCCACCGAGCCTGTCTGGGGGTTAATCTCTTGGCAGACTCAATATAGGCCAAATTTTTGTGATCAGTGATGACTGTAATGGGATGAACAGCCCCCTCCAGGAAATGCCGTCATTTTTCAAAAGTCAACTACACCGCCAACAACTCTCTATTGCCGACCTCGTAATTTCTCTCGGCAGAGGAAAATTTTTTAGAGAAGAAGGCACAAGGCCACAGATTAGTAAGGGTAGGAGGGCCCTGAGACAAAACTGCCCCCACTCCTACTTCCGAGGCGTCAACCTCCATGACAAAAGGTCTTGATGGTTCGGGTTCTACCAATACAGAGGCTGAAGAAAAGCGCTTTTTTAATGTCATGAAAGAATTTTTTGCAGCTACAGACCAATTTTTTTCATCAGCTCCCTTGAGAGTGAGGTCCGTTAGAGGCTTTACCACCTGTGAGAAGCCGTTAATAAATTTCCTATAAAAGTTAGCAAAGCCCAAAAATCGCTGCAACCCTTTCAAGTCATGAGGCTGCACCCAATCAGTAACAGCCTGGACCTTCTTAGGATCCATGCGGAACCCCTCCCTTGACACAATCAACCCCAGAAAGGATACTTTTTCCATGAAAAATAAGCATTTTTCCAACTTGGCATACAAATGATTCTCCCTCAGTCTCATGAGAACCATCCGCAAATGGTGCAAGTGAGATTGACCGTCCACCGAGTACACCAGAATGTCATCCAAATAGATAACCACAAAACGACCAATTAAATCAGAGAAAATTGCATTAATAAAATTCTGAAAAACAGCAGGAGCGTTGGTGAGACCAAAGGGCATAACCAAGTTTTCGAACAGCCCTTCAGTCATCAGGAATGCTGTTTTCCATTCGTCCCCTTCCCGGACTCTTATAAGGTTATATGCCCCACGTTAATCCAGTTTAGAGAACCACTTGGCCCCGGTGATTTTGGTTACATAGATCAGGAATTAGGGGGAGAGGGTATGTATTTTTCACAGTAATTTTGTTTAATTCCTGAAAGTCGAGGCACGGCCGCAAACCACCATCTTTTTTCCTAACAAAAAAGAAGTCCGCCGCCACAGGTGAAACAGAAGGCCTAATATGCCCTTTGCGGACACTCTCTGTAATGTACTCCTTCATGGCTAGACGTTCGGGCCTGGACAAATTGAACAGGCGAGCCTTGGGTAACTTGGCTCCAGGGACTAGATTAATGGCACAATCAAAGGGTCTATGTGGTGGTAGCGCCTCAGCCTCACTTTCGGAAAATACGTCTTCAAAATCTTTCAGGTACTCCGGAATACCTTCCAGATCGACAGACGACACTGACACAGATTTTACTGGGGTGACAAGATTTGTAAAGTTAGAACATAGACCGTTAGCTATACAACCCCACTGAATGATCTCCCCCATGACCCAGTCAATAGTAGGATAGTGACATTGAAGCCAAGGAATACCCAGTACCAGTCCAGCCGGCAGATTATTTAGAACAAAACACCTTAATTTTTCCATGTGAGTGGAACCCACTTTCAGAGAAAAGGTATCAGTCATGAAACAAATTCCCTCCTGGGTGATAGGAGAAGAATCAATTGCCACTATTTTAACAGGATCTTTTAACCTGACTGTCCCTATCTTATGAAAAGTCACAACTTTGGCATCGATCAGATTAATAGAAGAACCACAGTCAACAAAGGCGGTATTCACAACCGGACCGCTTGTAAGTTCTAGTTCCACCGGAAGCAGAATTTTAGTAAGTAAGGAAAAGGGTACCTGGGAGTCTGGGCAACCTCCTCGATTGTTACCCAGACTCAGTCGTTTTCCTGACGACTTTACTGAAGAAGGGCAAGAAGGACAGGTCCTTCTCCAATGTCCAGCGGATCCACAGTAAAAGCAAAATTGGTTGTTTCTATGGTGTCTCCTCTCTTTTTCCTTCAATGACGTGGCACCAACCTCCATGGGCTCAGGACTAGATGCAGAGTCTCTCAGATTGGAGAATAAAGGGGTCTCCTGCAGCATGACCCCTCTTGCCCGCAGCCTACGGTCCATGCAGACAGCCTGGATCATAGCGTCCTCCAAAGAATCTGGTGGAGGATGAAGGGCTAGGGCATCTTTCAAACGTTTGGACAGGCCTCTACAGAACAAACCCCGAAGGGCAGCATCATCCCAGGAGACCTCCGCTGCCCAGCGTCTGAACTCAGAGCAGAACAATTCAGCAGAGTGCCTCCCCTGTGTCAGACTCATCACCATATCCTCTGCCAGACACACTCTATCAGGCTCATCATAAATGTGCCCCAGAGCCTCAAAGAACAAATTCACAGATATACACTCAGGAGCAGAGGAAGAGAGAGAGAAAGCCCATGCCTGTGGAGCCCCCCAAAGTAGGGAAATGACGACCCCCACCCTCTGGAACTCATCCCCGGAGGAGTGGGGCCTCAGAGAAAAAAAAAGCTTGCATCCTTCTTTGAACAACCTGAACTCCCTTATATCCCCTGAGAAAAGGTCTGGCAACTTAACTGGAAATTCGGAGGATGCCAATGACACATCTCTATCCCCAGCACTAGGAGCCCCTGCAGCGACAGCCCCCTGCACAGTATCCACCAACTGTTGCTGGGTATGGGCCATCATGCGCTGTTCCTGTTCCACATTGAGTTTGTGGAACAAATGCTTGACCTGATCAGCCAAAGCTTGCATGGGATCCATGAGGATAACACACTTTTTTTTTTCCTTCAGAGGAAAAAAAAACTGAAATGATCAGCTATAATGTCAGGAACCCCGCACTGCACTTGCTCACTGAGCCAATGCGTGTGTCCTGAGTACAAAAACAGTGCTCAAAGATACCTGTGGAGCAGGGCAGCAGCGGTGACGATGCGTGCTTCAGAGTATCAGGACCTGAAGCACGTGACTGCTGGGGGCATGGCCTAAGCTCCACAGAGCTAGGTGCTGCAGGGAAACTTCTAGAAAGGTAACTACAGGACAATGTTACCAAGGGGCATAGACAGAGACAGAAACCAGATGAAGCCGGGGTCAAAGCACAAGTTAGCAATACAGTACCAAAGGGTTAGACAGAATGGATAGTCAGGACGTAGCAATAGATCAGAAAACCAGAACGGGCAATAGACGGTACAATAGGGACAAACTGTAACGGAGTAATGATAGCCAAGCCAAGGGGTCAGAACCAGAAAAAACAATAGTACCAAAACGAGAGACGGAGTACAGAGTGAGGGAACAGACCGGGTCATACATGGGAAGCAAACAAGCAACGCAGAATACACGCACACCAGGGTGTTGTGAGTTCATTTTCCCCTTCACCGTTGATGTCTGAACTCCCTCTTCTGGTGAAGGAAGGTAGTGAGGCTGATTACCAAACACCTGATCTGGTAGATGATGACTGGGTAACAGGAAATTCTGACTGGATATAAGGCAGCCGACGCCCTTCTGAGTCACTGGTGATTTCTCTGCTGGATTCTTGGAGACCAGTCTGATTCCTGCTTCCCAAAGATAAGTTTTTGCTCTGCTATTGAACTTATTAGTTTTGTTTTGTTTACCTTGTTTTTTGGAGTTCAGCCATCCCCGGTCGGGGGTGTGCTGAGTTCCATTTTTGTCTCTGATCAGTTTGTCTCTTAGCTCTGTCTTCAGAATTTACCTGAGTGCTGATATAGTCTTTTTGAAGTCCTAGCGACTTCAGAGCCTGTTTTTCCTATCAGACGGTTGGGACATTTTATGGTAGGGTTTTTTATGGATTGCAGACAGCAGCTTTTCTATCCTGTCCTTTTTAGTTAGCTTGGGCCCCATCGCTTGCTCAACCTATCTTTCTATCTGTGTTAGTGTTTTCATCTTGCTTCACCGTCATTATATGTTGGGGGCTGCCTTTTGCTTTGGGGTCTGCTCTGGGGCAGTTTAGATTTCCCCTTTCTTTAGGCCTATTTAGTTCTCCGGCTGTGTTCGTGGGGTCTAGGGCATCGTAGGAACCCCCCACGGCTACTGTCAGTTGTTGTGGATAGGATCAGGGCTCTGCAATCCGATAGCTACCAACCTCTCCGGTTTTCTGGACTTAGCTTGTATTTTTGTTTTTTCCTCCTTCGGTGACTCATTCATAACACCAGGGGTCAGACACACCAGAACAACAGTATAGCTGACAGAGAACCCTGGTAAAGAGTGAGTATAAATACCCCTCCCAGATCCAGAAAGAGGCCATGAACACTTAACCATGTGAGTGCAGGGCAAGAACCCTGTTCAAACCATGACAGGAGGCAAGGAAAGCATATGCCTCCGCCACTAAATAGTGCTGCTGGGACGAACATGACCGGTAGGATTTTTTTTATGAGTATGGTGCTTGTTTTAAGTACTTTATTTTTAACTGTGTATGTGTGGGGGGATAGTGCTTGGTGCAAACTTGTCTGAAAAGAAAAAGCTAAAAGAAAAAAAGAACCAGGGAGAAAAAAAAATGTCTGTGAAAAGAAAAGTGTAAAATAGCAGGCATGAGCTCTGATAAGTGAACTGTTTAACTTATCAAAGATCGGCAGCTGCAGGATGTGCACACGGGGGTGGTGAAAATAAAAGTATCTAAAATAGCAGGCACGAGTTCTGGTAAGTGAACTGTGTCACTTATCAATGATCGGCAGCTGCTGGATGTGCACACGGGGGTGGCGCAAAGGGGGGTGAGAAAGAAAAGCGAGCATGAGTGTTGTTCAGTGAACTGCGTCACCAATCAAAGCTCGGTGGCTGCTAAATGTACACACGGAGGCGGTGCAAGGGGGGGTGGAGAGGGGTAAAGAGAGAATGGGAAGGGGGAAGAGGGGATTGGGGTGGATGAAGAGTGATTGGGCAGGGGTCAGGGATCAACACTTACGGTTGTAATCTCTCTTCTTTCTTCTGTCTTCAGCAGGGATTGTGGTGTCACAGGCTTTTGTGACAGCACAAGTCCCAGCACAGGAGATCTAGCTGTGTGACCGCACTGCAGGAATCCTCAGCTAGTGTGAGGACCTGCAGTGCAGTCACAGACAGGTGACCGACATGTCACAGAGTGGTCATACTGCTGCTGTGACCTGTCATTGGTGGGATCGATGATCACATCGATCTCACCAATCAGAGCTGGCCCTGGTGATGCCGGTGTTGCTAGGCACTGGCCTAGGATCGGAGCTCCCTGAGGTAAGATGGAGCCGGAATTTTAATGCGATCACTGTGACTTTGGTCGCAGTGTCACCTTAAAGGGCACGACGTACTATTCCATCCATGGGAATTAAGTTCAAGGTCACATGGATGGAATAGTACGTTGGATGGCACAGAGGGGTTAAATGGAATCTGTCAGTAGGCTCAACTCTCCTAAGCCATCTACATAGTCATGCAAGTTAACAGTGTCAGACTTGTAAACCAAGAGAGTGGCTGGGTGAAGGTGGGATCTCTCAGCAGGCTCAACCCTCCTAAGCCATTTACATAGTCATGCAAGTTAACAGTATCAGACTTGAAGATCAGTAGAGTGGCAGGGTAATGGTGAGATAAAACCGTGTGCTGTCCACTTCAGGAATTAGATCCAAATGCTCATAGTGACACCTGATCAAAGGAGAAAAGATGCAGTAGCCTGTGTTGAGGGGTGAATGTGACTACACTCACACTTGTACATTTGTAATCCACCCTTCACAAGCACCATCACCCATCTTCTTTACCATTGTAAATCAGGAGAGCCATTACATATTTCACAATGGTAATGCTTTTTTATTTAAAATAATCTCTGGAGGCAGATTCTCATGAAGATCTGTGTCCAGGTCATAGATCTTAACAGCTTATTGACATATTAAGAAAATGTGGATATCTCTGGAATAAGACGCCAGATCGCAGATGTCAAAGTATCATTGTATTCTACTCTTTATGACCTGCATGCCCATATAGACGGCTAAGGAGGGTAGATCTTAGTGGCAGATTAACTTTAAAGAGGAGGGTCCATATACATCAGCATAGGGTTTTAAAGGCATTAAGTTTTGGAAAATGTCTTCTAAATATCATCAATTTGTTGTGAGATTTCCTCAGTAACTCACAGCTCTTCCCTATACAATGACTTGTACTATAATTATAATAGTAATTTAATCCTTGTTCTTTATGTTTCTAAGGTAATAATTTCTATTCAAAATAAATTGCTTTGTAGTCACTTTAGTAGAATGAAAAAAATGTCAGAGTCATACTCGCGTTCACAGTCCATCAGCTGAGTGATAAATCTTTGTTTTAGTGCCCTGCAGCTGATGATATAAATGACGCCTGATTTAAAGCCCTGCATCAGAGGCTTTGCCAACTTTGTACAATGTGATTCCTCTGGCTTCAACCATGCATTTTCCTCTTTGGTTAAAATGCCATTCAGAAAATGTTGCTTTCTGGATGTGAATTTTGCAGCAATTTCAAAGATGTGATTATTACAACATAAAACAAGACCATTGAAAAGTAATTCCATGTATTGATTACATAGTCTCCGGGGCATGGCTGTATTTTAAACCCGTTGTAAATAGTAACTGCACTGTAAATATAAGTAGCACAGAGGAAAAATATTTTCTTTCATCATATTCTGCAGGGACGTTAAAAACCCTAGATTTAAAGAGAGATTAGGAGTAAATGATTTTTTTTTTCTTTTTTCTATATCTATCAATATTTTGTAATGTGATGTCATATATTCAATTTCCAAGAAAAAAATTCTATCAATACATATGTGTTACATTAGCCCCATTAATACATATTGTATATCCTGGAGAAACCTATCTTAATTGCTTACATGCCCCACATAACATTAAAAAACACATACCTCCGAAACCAGCACTGTTCTGGTGATTTTCGCGCTGTGGCTTTTATTCAAAGTCATGTGACAGGGCTCGTTGCTATTTCCTATAGGTGGCGCTAGAGCTCTAGTCCTCTTCTTCTCTGTAGAAATAATTGGCACATTTCCCAGATGAGCATTGTGGCTTAAAAGCCCCCTCACCTTGGCATGTCTGGCGTGACATTTCACTCTCTGCAACGAGAAACGCTACCCCTTAAGTCTCGCTCAGATGCCTCTTGCCTAGCCAAACCTGAACTCACACTTTGCACTGACAAGGGGCAGTACCCTGAAATACAGTGTCTGCAAATTAAGATTTGGGTTTTGTCTTTTATTCTAAGTCATGTGACAAGGCTTGTTAGAGAGTTGATATTGACTTTTAGGATTGCTACTTCCTATAGTTGGTACTAGAGTTCTAATCCTCTTCCTCTCTGAAGAGATAATTTTCTGTGCTCAGGTGACATTGCTATGTCTCATGACCACTGCAATCAATTAACAGCAACAAATAGGCTTTAGCCTTCTCAATTCATTCAGATTAAATGGTTTTGTCAGATCAAAGTATAAAGGTTACTGCTTATCAGCAGCTGCTGATTAGCTGCAGTGGTGATGTGACATAACAACATCCCATAACAAAAGGGATGACCAAAGTATCGACATCACAAGAGAAGTGGCAATCTGAGAAGTAAAAAAAATATATATGACAGATTCCCTTTAAATAGAGTACCAAATCAGTCCAAAGTGCTGTACAGATAATGTAATCACAAACATCAGTCGGGGATCACAATCTAGGGTCCAAATTAAAGGGATTTTCTGTGACAGGCAGCAAAGTTATCAATGACTGAAAGAAACTGACTGAAAGAAAGGTATCAAGAGACTGACAGAACAAATATGCACATAAATATAAGATTACAGATATATAAACAATTATACATGCAAATTAATGAAGATATTTGCAGTGAATGAAATGCAAACAACCACCAAAAAAAGTGATATAAAGTAAGAAAAATAATGATAGAAATTTAAATTTTATTATTCAATGTTAAAAGGCAGGGGGCACACAAACAAAAAGAGATATGGGCACAACATACAGATGAATTAATAAAATTGACATGTGCCAAGGTTAAAACAAGGGGAGGAAGCATGCTGCATGGTAGTGATAGTAAAGTTAATATAATGTAGATCAAAGTCTTAGTAGCGTAGGTATATAGCAGATACAGATAAGTACATAGGTATAGCAAAACACTTAAAACCATCCAGCAAAGGCAAAAGAAATAAGGGTAACTAACACATACCAATGTGGCAGCAGGATCTCAGCTGCATCCCTCAACTGTCAGCAATAGCAAGGCTGGTTATCAAGAATAGAGGGGGTGTATGAAGCACCAACCCTGACATTGCCTTGAGGTTAACCGTTTAGCTGATTCCATATAAACTAAATTTTTGTGATCCGTCAACTCAGTACCCTGATGAATAACTCCACTCATCACCCTTCCGGATGCCCCTCTAAGATTTAGTTTAGAAATCCATTTAGCCTCTGTAAGCTGATATAGGTCATGCATGAGTGGAAGTGGGTTAGTATTTATTTATTTTTTTTCATAAATTCTTTATTTAAAGTCTTTTTTAACAAACAAGAAAAGCAAAAGAACATTACATCTTTTTTGTGACATAAAATAAAGGTTACTATTTTGTTTAACTCACAGAAATTGAGGCAAGGAGGCAGACTCCCATCTTTCTTTTTAACAACGAAAAACCATGCAACTACAGGCAAGGAGGAAAGATGAATATGAACCTTGTGTAAACTTTCATTTACATATTCTTTCATGGCGGTACATTCAGGACTAGATAAATTATACAGGCGAGTTTTAAGTAAATCGGCATTAGGGAAAAGATTAATAGCACAGTCATATGGATGATGGGGAGGTGATATCTCTGTCTCTTTTCCGAGAACACATCTCTGACGCCTTTCAGGTACCCCGGTAGACCCTACAGACTTGCAGCCCAAATTTATACAGAGCTAAGACATTTCTTACGACAGTTGGATCTCCACTTAACAATGTCATTCCGACACTGATCAATAACAAAATTGTGAATAAGCAGCCATGGAAGCCCCAAAAGCAACCCAGCAGGCAAATTATTCAAACCATGGACTCAGAATGAAGTGTTCCCACTTAAAGTGTGAGTGAATTACTGGCTTGATGTAAGAGGGTGAACAATGGGACCTGACCCTCTCAAGAAGACATCTTGACCAGTGTGTTAAAGTTTATTTTGTGTGAAGTTATATTTCCGCTTACAATATATAAAAATTTATTTTATCCCTATGGCCGGTGGTTTCCTGTAGGGTTAACTGCAAGGCCGTCCCTAGGGAATGGCGGGCAGCCCTATAGGGGAACAAGTGGGAAGTCTTTAGGGCTATAGGAAGTACTTAGTCAGTGTTGAGTAGTCTGTGTGTTAGGGCTGGCGGAACGCACCAAATAATAAAATAATAGTAGGTGCGTTCGCAGCCCAGGGTCCACCATGCAAGGGTGGTAAACTGCTGCTTAGTAATGGCGGAAGTATAAGGCGGTGTGGAAAAGGTCACACGTGGGTTAACGTAACCCAGTGTGAACAGAAGCGAACTCTGTTAACTCACAGAGCCGCGCTACTGCAGAACATAAATGCCGGTGCCTGTTTAGCTCACAGAGCCCGGCCACGGAGCGCACAGAACGCGGTCACAGAACTCTGCCCCAAGGACACGGGGTCAGAGTCCCTCTAGACCTTCTGAGCATGCGGCGTAGCACCTGTGGATGCCACTATAGACGCTGACTATGGAGTATTGCGCACGTGCACCGTGGCGAGCCGAACCAACGGTGGGCACTGGTGCCTGTCTCAGACTCTGTCCTACCTACACCTAAGCCTGGGCGCTTAACAGGCTAGGCTGCACAACACATGCGTACCAAGGGTAGGGGTTTCACAATGAGTCATTCACCAGAGACATTCATATATGCATACAATACTCACTCCTCATAGTCTGGTAATGCAGTCTATACTAGCGCATGGCCGAGCGGCCATGCAAACCTTTTATAGCAGCGTCCTTCTGGGACCTTCCTGACCTTTATGATGGTCCAATCCAAGCTGGAGAAGGACCTGAGCATGTGACCTCTGATCTCCAATGAGAGATTGTCCCACGGGCATGCTCAGTGGACCAAAAGGAGGACTTAGTCCCTGGAGTGGCTCGCTGCTGACCAGCATGCATTGCAATAGGTGGACCAGAGGTGGCAGCAGCAACCAAGCCCACAGAGCTGGTCAGAGCAGAGCGCCGGGATCGACGAGTCTGCTGAGCAGGCTCCTCGGCAGCCGAAAGGGGAATGGGAGACCGCCGAATGCAAGGCTCGGGATTCCTGCTGTGCAGCGGCAGGAACCCGACGCCTAACAGTGTGTTGGAGAGGAGGTGACAAGGTGTCAGAAAGAGGACAGATTCATCAGTTGTGCAGCCACAAGGCTCAGCATGGAAAGAAGCTAGTTACAGAGGCAGCAGGACATCACAGGCAAGTGGGGAACCCTGCAGAAAGAAGAGCTTATAAGTTCTGGAAACATATTGAAAAGGGGACCTTAGGAAAAGGTAGCACCCTGCTGTGAATACTGAAGCAGGGAACGTTGTGTCAGCTAGAGACTCCTGGGACTGAATTAGGCAAAGACTCTGGGTACTAGGGTCATAGTGATACACGTGGACCTGTTTGACCATACCCATAAGAAAACGCAGGCAATTCAACTTCTCTCATGCTCCCTGTGGTACCTGTTGCCAGGAACAATATGGAAATTGTAAGTCTGGGAATGGAGGCAATGTATTGTGTAGAAGATGGAGAAGGAAAATGTATAACCTGTTATCACTTGTTCACTAGTTTGGCCATGTAAAAAAATCGACATTGTTTTTAAGGATTGGTCTGGCTTATTGATTGAAAAGATAAAACTGAGTAGGATTCCACTCAGTGCATTGGAAATGACAATGAAAGCAGCAGATCAAGGAAGAATGTCACACTCTCCAGCTTAACTCAATTTTCTTTAACTGGATCTTGTGACTTATGTGACCACCATTGGGGGTCAGTTTACATGGATAAGGTTCTGGAGTAACAATGCTCTGTCAATGGTAACAATTTTAATGGCTCTTTCCAACCTAAATGTCCCTAATTCTAATCTCAGGACCAGTCCTGAATTGATGAAGCTGGCAGGATATCCACAATCAATGAAAGTTACTGCTGATAATGACTGGTTTTGGAAAAATAATTCCATATTCAGAAGTAGTTTATCTCAGGAGGAGTAAAAAGGTACCTGAAAGTCTGGGTGAACTCCTCGACAATCACCCAGACTTAGGTGTTTTCCCGATGGTTTGCTTGCTTGAGCAGTCCTTGATAAAATGCTCAGTGCAACCACAGAAGAGGCAAAGTTCAAGATCGCGCCAACGAGCTCCTTTCAATGGTCTGAGAGCTGGCAGCTCTAACTACTTCCACGGGTTCTACTTCAGTTAGATGGACAGATTCTAAGGAAAAAACATCCTGTCGCTCAGCACGCCTCTCCTAAATCCTGCGATCCAACCAAATGGCCTGAATCATAGTGACATAGTAGCATAGTTATTAAGGATGAAGGAAGAATTTAAATCCATCTAGTTCAACCCATATCCTATCCTAACTTGCCCTAACATGGCCTCCCCCAAAAGAACAGAGTGGGTATGCAGGGCAAGAGGGTCCTTAAGTGTATCCAAAAGGTCTCAGTGAAAGTGACACCTGAGAGCTGCATCATTCGACAGAACTTAAGTGGACCATTGCCAGAAATTGGTATTATAGACCTCGGTGATGCAGCCCCCTGTGTCAGGTTCATGATCTTTGCCTCCGCA
This sequence comes from Dendrobates tinctorius, assembly GCF_039654945.1. NCBI lineage: Eukaryota > Metazoa > Chordata > Amphibia > Anura > Dendrobatidae > Dendrobates > Dendrobates tinctorius. Next base: position 862,666 of record NW_027361683.1, read on the forward strand.
ACCTGGATTCTGTCAGGTTTGTCATAGAATAACCTTAAGGCATCAAAAATGTGACAACAGATGACCATTCTAGAGTTTGAGGGGACAAAGAAAATGCCCAAGCCTGAGAATCCCCTTGCAGTTAGGACATGATTAATTTTATCCCACCCACTGGGACTCATTACCTGATGACTGTGGTTGCAGGGTAAAAAATAGCCTACAGCTGTCCCTGAATACCCTAAACAGGTATTTATCCCCTGAAAATTTGTCAGGAAGGGTCATTACTAGTTTGGGAGAAACCAACTGCACATCAGAGGATTCTGACGTCACAGCAACTGCTGGTAGTGAAGAGCCAAGGAAAGTTTTCATAATCCTCTGACCTTGCAACAGATATTTCAATGATTCAAGACACTAGTATTCCGTGGACAGATCCTGAATCATCTGCATCAGTTTTGCCACCTGGTCACAAAGCTTGTAAACAGGATCTATACTGCCAAAAAAGACAAATGTATGAGCTAATTGTAATGTGACGCTAGTCAATACTCACGGACAAGCCAAGAGGCAGGGTAGTCAAGAGGTCCGAGTTCAAAAGCAAGGAGGGTACATTATAGATAGAGGGTTAAGACAAAGATGCAATTAGGTCACAGTCTGGGTCAGAATTCCAAGAAGTTAGTGGATCACAACAAAAGGGCTAGGCAAATGCAAGGTCAAAGACAAATCCAAGGTCGTGCAAAAATGATCAGAATAGAAGACAAGGAGCACAGACCACACACACACTTATTGAGCAAAGCTACAATTGGCAACAATCTAAGGGCTCATACTCACTGGAGATAAAAACGCACGAGTGCAATCCGATAAAAAATCGGATTGCACTCGGGCCAATGTTATTCAATAGTTGACAACTCATTTGTGATTTTTTTCTCTGCTGAAATTGGACTGAGAAAAAAATCACAGTATGTTGCGATTTGCTGCGATTTTCAGATGAAAATCGCCAATACAAGTCAATGGGTTCGATAAAAAAAAAAATCGGACTATGCGAGTGCTGTCCGATTTATATGCACCGTTGTCCTTTGAAAAGCCGGCAATTCATATGTGGCTGTACAGTAAAATCACACTGACAGCTCAGAAAAGAATAGCTAGAATAGATATATACACATAGAATACATACATATATACATGTCAGTGACGCACACACATATATATGTATTTATATTAGATAGATAGATAGATAGATAGAAGAAAAGCCGGTAATTCATATGCGGCTATACCGTAAAATCACACTGACATGTTAGAATACAAAAGATATAATACATGTATACACATAGAATAGGTGTATGTATATCTACAGTTGTGGCCAAAAGTATTGACACCCCTGCAATTCTGTCAGATAATACTCAGTTTCTTCCTGAAAATGATTGCAAACACAAATTCTTTGGTATTATTATCTTCATTTAATTTGTCTTAAATGAAAAAACACCAAAGATAATGAAGCAAAAAGCAAAACATTGATCATTTCACACAAAACTCCAAAAATGGGCCAGACAAAAGTATTGGTACCCTCAACCTAATACTTGTTGCAGAACCTTTAGCCAAAATAACTGCGACCAACCGCTTCCGGTAACCATCAATGAGTTTCTTGCAATGCTCTGCTGAAATTTTAGACCATTCTTCTTTGGCAAACTGCTCCAGGTCCCTGATATTAGAAGGGTGCCTTCTCCAAACTGCCATTTTTAGATTTCTGTCTCCACAGGTGTTCTATGGGATTCAGGTCTGGACTCATTGCTGGCCACCTTAGAAGTCTCCAGTGCTTTCTCTCAAACCATTTTCTAGTGCTTTTTGAAGTGTGTTTTGGGTCATTGTCCTGCTGGAAGACCCATGACCTCTGAGGGATACCCAGCTTTATCACACTGGGCCCTACATTATGCTGCAAAATTTGTTGGTAGCCTTTAGACTTCATAATACCATGCACATGGTCAAGCAGTCCAGTGCCAGAGGCAGCAAAGCAACCCCAAAACATCAGGGAACCTCCGCCATGTTTGACTGTAGGGACCGTGTTTTTTTCTTTGAATGCCTCTTTTTTCTCCTGTAAACTCTATATGCCTTTGCCCAAAAAGCTCTACTTTTGTCTCATCTGACCAGAGAACATTCTTCCAAAACGTTTTAGGCTTTTTCAGTTAAGTTTTGGCAAACTCCAGCCTGGCTTTTTTATGTCTCGGGGTAAGAAGTGGGGTCTTCCTGGGTCTCCTACCATACAGTCCCTTTTCATTCAGATGCCGACGGATAGTACTGGTTGACACTGTTGTACCCTCGGACTGCAGGGCAGCTTGAACTTGTTTGGATGTTAGTCGAGGTTCTTTATCCAACATCCGCACAATGTTGCATTGAAATCTCTTGTAAATTTTTCTTTTCTGTCCACATCTAGGGAGGTTAGCCACAGTGCCATGGGCTTTAAACTTCTTGATGACACTGCGCACGGTAGACACAGGAACATTCAGGTCTTTGGAGATGGACTTGTAGCTTTGAGATTGCTCATGCTTCCTCACAATTTGGTTTCTCAAGTCCTCAGACAGTACTTTGGTCTTCTTTCTTTTCTCCATGCTCAATGTGGTACATACAAGGACACAGGACAGAGGTTGAGTCAACTTTAATCCATGTAAACTGGCTGCAAGTGTGATTCAGTTATTGCCAACACCTGTTAGGTGCCACAGTTAAGTTACAGGTGCTGTTAATTACAGAAATTAGAGAAGCATCACATGATTTTTCAAACAGTGCCAATACTTTTGCCCACCCTCTTTTTTATGTTTGGTGTGGAATTATATCCAATTTGGCTTTAGGAAAATTCTTTTTGTGTTTTTTCATTTAAGACAAATTAAATGAAGATAATAATACCAAAGAATTTGTGTTTGCAATCATTTTCAGGAAGAAACTGAGTATTATCTGACAAAATTGCAGGGGTGTCAATACTATTGGCCACAACTGTATATGTATATATATATATATATATATACACATATATATACAGTACAGACCAAAAGTTTGGACACACCTTCTCATTCAAAGAGCTTTCTTTATTTTCATGACTATGAAAATTGTAGATTCACTCTGAAGGCATCAAAACTATGAATTAACACATGTGGAATTATAGAATTAACAAAAAAGTGTGAAACAACTGAAAATACTGTATGTCTTATATTCTAGGCTCTTCAAAGTAGCCACCTTTTATTGCTTTGATTACAGCTTTGCACACTCTTGGCATTCTCTTGATGAGCTTCAAGAGGTAGTCACCGGAAATGGTTTTCACTTCATAGGTGTGCCCTGTCAGGTTTAATAAGTGGGATATTTTTGCCTTCTAAATGGGGTTGGGACCATCAGTTGTGTTGTGCAGAAGTCTGGTGGATACACAGCTGATAGTCCTACTGAATAGACTGTTAGAATTTGTATTATGGCAAGAAAAAAGCAGCTAAGTGAAGAAAAACGAGTGGCCATCATTACTTTAAGAAATGAAGGTCAGTCAGTCCGAAAAATTGGGAAAACTTTGAAAGTGTCCCCAAGTGCAGTGGCAAATACCATCAAGCGCTACAAAGAAACTGGCTCACATGAGGACCGCCCCAGGAAAGGAAGACCACCTCTGCTGCGGAGGATAAGTTCATACAAGTCACCAGCCTCAGAAATCGCAGGTTAACAGCAGCTGAGATTAGAGACCAGGTCAATGCCACACAGAGTTTTAGCAGCAGACACGTCTCTACAACAACTGTTAAGAGGAGACTTTGTGCAGCAGGCCTTCATGGTTAAATAGCTGCTAGGAAACCACTGCTAAGGACAGGCAAAAAGCAGAAGTGACTTGTTTGGGCTAAAGAACACAAGGAATGGACAATAGACCAGTGGAAATCTGTGCTTTGGTCTGATGAGTCCAAATTTGAGATGTTTGGTTCCAACCACCGTGTCTTTGTGCGACGCAGAAAAGGTGAATGGATGGACTCTACATGCCTGGTTCCCACCGTGAAGCATGGAGGAGATGTGATGGTGTGGGGGTGCTTTGCTGGTGACACTATTGGGGATTTATTCAAAATTGAAGGCATACTGAACCAGCATGGCTACCACAGCATCTTGCAGCGGCATGCTATTCCATCCGGTTTGCGTTTAGTTGGACCATCATTTATTTTTCAACAGAAAAATGACCACAAACACACCTCCAGGCTGTGTAAGGGCTATTTATCCAAGAAGGAGAGTGATGGGGTGCTACGTCAGATGACCTGGCCTCCACAGTCACCAGACCTGAACCCAATCGAGATGGTTTGGAGTGAGCTGGATCGCAGAGTGAAGGCAAAAGGGCCAACAAGTGCTAAGCATCTCTCGGAACTCCTTCAAGACTGTTGGAAGACCATTTCCGGTGACTACCTCTTGAAGCTCATCAAGAGAATGCCAAGAGTGTGCAAAGCAGTAATCAAAGCAACAAAAGGTGGCTACTTTGAAGAACCTAGAATATAAGACATATTTTCAGTTGTTTCACACTTTTTTGTTAATTATATAATTCCACATGTGTTAATTCATAGTTTTGATGCCTTCAGAGTGAATCTACAATTTTCATAGTCATGAAAATAAAGAAAACTCATTGAATGAGAAGGTGTGTTAAAACTTTTGGTCTGTACTGTATATATAAATATGTATATATACATACTGTATATATGTCAGTGACACACATATATATATATACATATAATAAATATCTAATATATTATATATGTTATATATAGAATTTATTAATATTATATATATACATATCATATATATAATATAAATATAATAAAAATATAATATATATATATATATATATATATATATATATATGTATACATGTTAGTGACAAATACAATTATTCTAATGTTGGTTCTAAATTATGGACATGTATTTAATTAATAAATGATTATTTCTATGAGCAAAATGGCGTGGGGTCCCCTATAATTTATAGACAGCAACACTATACTACATTAACTGTATTTGTCACTGACATACATATATATATATATATATATATATATATATATATATTCGCAATATATATTTTATATGCATAGATTATATATATATATATATATATATATATATATATATATATATATATATATACACACACACACTAGCTGAAGAGCCCGACGCTGCCCGGGCATAGAAACTAAGACACCAGAAACGCATTGAGAGTGCAAGCATCTATACCTTCTATGCTGGCATTTGAACCTCTACCCTGTATCAATTGAAGTGAATAAAAGAAATGTGTTTACACACATCGTGGAGCTGGACAACCTTTTTCCATGTCAGAACAAGAGTGCTGAGGGATCCCTAACTTCCATACCAGGGATCCCTTTAAGAGAGGCCTGGGGTGAGAATCAGAGCGCTGAGGGATTTACCCTATCTTCCATTCCGGAAATCCCTTTAAGAGAGGCCTGGGGTCAGTACCAAAGCGCAGAGTGGATTTGCCCTGACTTCGATAAAGGGATCCCTTTAAGAGAACCTGGGATCAGAACCAGAGTGCTGAGTGGATTTCCCCAGACTTGCATACAGGAGATCACTTTAAGAGAGCCTGGGGTCAGTACTGGAGCATTTGAAGGCAATTGCCCTGATTTCCATACTAGAGATCCCTTTAAGAGAGGCCTGGGGTGAGAACCAGAGCGCAGAGTGGATTTGTTCTGACTTCCATACCGGGAATCCCTTTAAGAGAGCCAGGGATCAGAATCAGAGCGCTGAAGGATTTGCCCTAACTTCCATACAGGAGATCAGTTAAGAGAGCCTGGGGTCAGTACCAGAGCATTTGAAGGCAAATGCCCTGACTTCCATATCAGGGATCCATTTAAGAGAGGTCGGGGTCAAAACCAAAGCGCTGGATGGATTTGCCCTGACTTCCATACTGGAGATCCCTTTAAGAAAGGCCTGGGGTCAGTACCAAAGGGCAGAGTGGATTTGCCCTAACTTCCATACCAATGATCCCTTTAAGAGAACCTGGGGTCAGAACCACAGAGCTGAGTGGAACGGTTTTAACTTTCATACCGGGGATCCCTTTAAGAGAGGCCTGGGGTCAAAACCAAAGTGCTCTGTGCTCCTTTCTGTGGAGCAGACAATGGTATGGAGCTTATGTTCCCAGGGATGCCAGATTTCTCCCACCCAGTCAGTGTCTGCTGAGGTGTTGTCAAGTGGGAAAACTTGCTCATAGCAACCAATCACAGCTCAGCTTCTTTTAACCAGCTCTGGTGAAATGAGAGATGCATCGTGATTGGTTGTAAGGAAAACTGTTGCTCATAGCAACCAATCACAGCTCAGCTTCTTTTGAACAGCTCTGGCGAAATGAAAGATGCTTCATGATTGGTTGGTGATACACACATACACACATTCAGTTTTATATATATATAGATTATATGTATATATATTCTATATCTCATATATATATATGATATGATATATATATATATATATATATATATATATATATATATATACACCGGAGATGAACTAATGAGAGTGGGAAAGTTTCTGAATTTTTTCCCACGCTCATCAGTTCACCTCAGGTCAGCCAGGGACATCACTGAGGCTGCACGGAGTCCCCTGATTTTCTCAACTCCGTTCTGGTATAAGTATTCACCACTGGGTAGTTGCCAGTAATATCATGCTATACATTGGTGTTTGTTGTGAACTCATTTTCTGGTTTACCTCTGGCTTCTGGTGAGGGTGGTGGAGCTGGCTGTGTTGACAGAGGAGTCGTGAGTTCTCCATCTGGGCTCCCTCTTGTGGTGACAGTAGGTAATGAAGCTGATCTAAATGGCAGAGACCTGCCACCTGAGGAGGAGGACTGTGAGTGGATATCAGGAGTCTCTGACTGGATTTAAGACAGCCGACTCCCTAATTTTGTGCTGGTGATTTTCCTGCCCTGAGGTTTTGGTTTCCATTTCTGTTCCTGCCTTCTCAAGCTAAGTGTGCTCTGCTATTGTTTCACATGAGATTTTGCCTCTTTTACTCAGTTTTTGTGGTCAGCCAGCCCCTGCTGGGGTTGTGCTGAATTTCCATTCTTATGTCTCTGTTTATGCCAGTTTGCTTTTTGTCCCTGATCAGATTGGTCTCTTTTTGCTCTGTCTTCAGAATATACCAGAGTGCTGATATAGGGAATTGAAGTCTAGCGACTTCAGGGTTTTTGTTATCAGAAAGTGTTGGACATTTTTTGGCAGGGTTTTGTGCGTGATTGCAGACAGCATCTTTCCTTTCCTGTCCTTTCTAGCTAGTTTGGGCCCCATCATTTGCTCAGCCTATTTTTCTATCTGTGTTTGTGTTTTCATCTTGTCTCACCGACAATACATGTTTGGGGGCTGTCTATTGCTTTGGGGTCTGCTCTGAGGCAGTTTAGATTTCCCCTTTTCTTGCTTTAGGCTTATTTATTTCTCTGGCTGTGACGAGGCGTCTAGGATCATCGTAGGTACGCTCCACGGCTACTGCTAGTTGTGTGGATAGGATCAGGGGTCTGCAATCTGCTTAGTTACCAACCTCTCTGTTTTTCTGTGGCTTAGCTTGTTTTTGTTTTTCCTCCTCGGTGACTCATTCATAACAGGAGTTGGTTTCGAGTTGTGAGCCGTGAAAAGAGAAGCTGTTTAGGACTCGTCTCCTGAGATTGCTGTTTACAAATTTGCCTGGTGTTCTCCTTCTACTTATCTCCCTGTTTGGTTTGTGTCACCCTTTCCCTCCCTTAGTACATCATTCCTTAGTCTGGGTGCACTGAGAGTGATAACTGGTTTCTTTTACCCTAGTATACAGTTGGATTAGCATTCCTGCTGCTCCACGCACTAGCCAGGGCCATGGTTAGGGCAAGACAGGCATCAGGAACATGATCGACACACAGAGTTAAAAAAAACATCTAGGGATGTCAGGAAGCTCAGGGTTGCCCTCTAATCTTTCCCTAGTTGCAGCGCTTCCTTTCTCATCCGCCTCGCTGTGTGACATATGGCTCCTTAGTGAATTGTGACATCAGCAAACCCCTGTCCTAGAATGCCCGGCAGAATGGTCATTCACTGCATCTAGACAAACTGATATGAGGAATCATGACAAAATCAAATAACTAATGGCTGAAATACAGTAGTGTTCAAAATAATAGCAGTCCAATATGACTAACCAGATTTACTGTTTCTGGTATAAATTATATTACTACATGTCAAACAATTTACCAGTTGGTGTTGTAGATTCTAAGAGTGTGTTCAAAATAATAGCAGCGTGGAGCTTAATTAGTGAGGTCAATCATTCTGTGAAGAAACAGGTGTCTATCAGGTGGGCAGTGGCCCTTATTTAAAGGTGAAGCCAGGACATGTTGTACATGCATTTCTCCTTGAAAGGCTGGGAAATACGGTTCGTTTGAGATATTGTTCAGAAGATCAGCGTACTTTGATTAAAAAGTTGATAGGAAAGGATAAAACTTATAACGAAGTGCAGACAATGATAGGCTGTTCAGCTTAAATGATCTCCAATGCTTTAAAATAGAAAGCCAAAACAAAGAGAAAGAAAGAAAATGGAAGTCTAGCATTCAAATAGATGGAATAATAGCCAGAATGGTAAAGGACTTCTGATAGGTAATCAGATTTATCCATCACCACAATGGCCCCTCCCTTATCTGCTGGCTATATGATCAAACTCTTGTCATCTTGGAGTGATCTCAAAGCCTGTTAGTCTAAGGATGTAAGATTAGGGGGGTTAGCGTAACTTACCACTGTTGATGTCACCTCAGAGATTGTACTGTATTAAGTGAGGAAGGTCATAAAGACCGAAACACTTGTTCTTCACTACCATAAAGTGGACTGCATTAAATTTTCTTCACTTCATCTGTTGAGTGCCAAGTGTATTGGCTACCAAAACAATGCAAAGTCTTGTCCTATTATAACAGGATGCAATAGATCATTGACTATGCCCACCTCATGAGACTCAGTGCAACAGTTTGTGTTTAAGACCACTCTTGCCACAGGGTAGTCTTTAGCATCACCATGGATACAATGGACACCTACCGTCTTCCCAGGAATCAGCCAATGAGGAATTGTGACCCTCACTAGGGTTACTAAACTCCCCGAGTCCAGCAGACCAGTCATTTGCACTCCGTTCACTGATATGAGGCATGCCTGCAATCTTTTGCCTAATTGAGGGAAAGCACTGCATGCAGGATATGCAAAATATGAGCAGTGCTGTCCTATGCACCAATCCATTTGCATAGTGGTTATGGGCCAACGGGCGGCTATGTGACTTGGGGTATGACACCTCCAAGAAATTACAATATTAGATGCGGCCTTTGACAACAACCTAGACATGTCCTAGGCTCATGGACACCCCCCCAGATATGGTTCTACATCCTCTCTTTTGGGTGTTAGTCCCCTTTTGGGAACCCCAGTATGGAGATGATAAGACACCTTGCTTCCCCAAGGAACACTCGACCACCTGATACTTTTCCACCAGGCTCATCAGATCATCAGCATTGCAGGGGTCTCCCTGGGTAACCCAGGATTGCAGGGTATGAACCTGTCCATGATGACCATCTCCACCATCTGTGCTGGGCAGGAAGGTTCATTTGGACCGGGGAGGTTTGTCATCGCAATAGGCCCAGTAGTGCACCAGTTGCGCCCTGACAGTCAAAGTCACTCCTATGCGTGCCAAGATCTCAGTTTTGAACTTGACATACTCTTTTGCATCCTGCAAGGCCAGGTTACAGTAGGCTTTCTACGGTGCTTCTGTTAAATATGGCATGAGAACCTCCGCCAACTGCTCAGAAGCCAATTTCTCCTGTTCCTCCACCCTTTCAAAAACTATCAGGAATGCCTCAACGTCATCACCTAGGGTCATCATTTGTAAGGCTCTCCTTACTGTCTTCCTCATGTGTGAATCATCACCTGGATTTGGGGTTAGGTCAGTTGACCTGCCATGGATTGCTTCGGCTAGGAGTTCCATCTGCTGCCTATGCTGCTGCATATCCATCTGCTGTTGCCACTGCTGCTGCTGCCACAGCTGTTGCTGCTGGAGATTAGCCTGAACCAGTTGCTTTATCAACTCCTCCATGCTTTCGCTCCTACAGCTGCTTTCACCCTTGACATGCGGTACCTCTGCGGCAGTAACACTGTCCCTCGGGATTCATGCCCATGCTTCTAGCACCATTTGTAGGAGTTTCCCTTACTCAGCTGTGGTTGAGGTAGGCACTGTAAATGTCTTCAATAAAATGTCAAGGTAGGTTTGTTAAACTTCATAAACTGCTCAAGTTAAGTAAACAAAACAAAGCAAGACATCCTTTTCCGACAGAGAGTGAAAAAGACTGAAAATAAACAGTCCATATAGTAGTGCAGGTGTGTCCACTCAGGCCTGTGTCCTTTAACAAGTTCCCGGGAGGTCTCCACACCTCCAGGTACAAAAACTGAATCAGACAATTGGTCTCCATTTTTTCTGCCAAACCATACTCCTAGGGTGAGGATATGTGAGCAGTAGTGATGAACGAGTATGCTCGTTACTCGAGATTTCCGAGCATGGTCAGGTGTTCTCCTAGTTGTTTGGGTGTGCTCAGAGATTTATTTTGTGTCGCCGCAAATACATGATTTGTGGCTGCTAGACAGCCTGAATATATGTGGGGCCCGGGTTCAGGTACTTTTTGTAACTGTTCGGCCGGACCCGAACTTCCAGATGTCCGCCCATCTCTTGTGACTCATTAATGGACTGATGGTTCATTAATGGGGTGTAAAAGTAATTGGAGATCCATTACTTGTTTTGATGAAAGTTAGGCGGACTATACTTTGAGGGGACAGCCAGACGTGCTTATCTGTCCGGACACCACCAGCGGTGCTGAAGACACGTTCTGAGAGAACGCTGGCTGCCAGGCATGACAAAACATCCAATGCGTGACAGGTGAGCTCAGGCCTCTCTTCTATTTTTGAAGACCAAAATGCAAAAGGGTCCAAGAACCCCCTGATGAGCTCCAGATACTCCTGCACATCCTCTCCAGTCGTTCACAACATGTCAGACTTGTTCTCTGTTCTGCTGGTGCACAGGCTGAACAGTCTAAAAAATGTGTGAAACGGCTCACAGAAATGCTCACAGCTTATGCAACTTTTAATGCTGCTGCTGTTAATGTTTTTGCGATCATGCTTTGACGTTCCCAGGGTTGGAATCTAGAACTGTGATGTACACTATGTGCATCACTGCTGTCTAGGGAAAACCTCTCTTAAAATTGTCTATAAGCGTGTTTCGATACTCCAGCATGTGCGCGTCCCTTTCCAGGAGGGGAAGCATCTAACTAAATTTACTCTTGTACTGTGGATCTGAAAGAATGTCAACCCAGTAGTCAGAACCATTTCTAACCTTACAAATACGAGCATCATGTTGAAGATGGTGCAGCAAGAAGGCGGTCATGTGTCTGGCGCTTCCATGAGGTCCAAGTCCATGATGTGTTGGTGGTGGGGTAACAATCAAGGTTTCTCCATCCATCCCTTCCCGTCAACCATGGACAACAGAGTGGGGATCATTATCCTTTTCATCTCCTGACTGCTACCCATCCATCACCTCTTCCTCCTCGTGCTCAATTTGTTCCTCGGCTTCTGAACCTTCACTAACAGTTTTTCTGGTACCATGAGCACCCCACAATTGCTGTAATCCACCCTCCCATGGCACTCGCCTGTGCGATGACAGTCCATAACTTTGAGACATTGTTATCCCTTCCGCATCCTCTTCTGCTTCCACCACTTCCTCTGGGACCACCACATCCTCACGCAGACTATTTAAAATGTGCTCCAGCATGAAAATAACTGGAAAGATGCTCATGACAGCATCATCAGTGCTAACCATCTTAGAACCTGTTTCAAAACTGTGCAGAAGGGTGCAGAGGTCCTTCATCTGTGCCGACTCTGCAAGCATGAATTGAACCACGTCCAGACTGCTTTGGCCCAGGCTATGCAAAGGAAAATACTGCAAAAGGGCTCGTCGCTGCTGCCACAATTGCTTCAACATGTGCAGATTGCAATAACATCATGTCGGAACATCGCAAATCAAACGGTTAACCGGTAGGCCGAAAAACCTCTTTAGAAATGAAAGTCGACGACCTGTGGAGTGTGAATGGCGGAAGTGAACACACAGCAACCATTCTTTCTGCAGCAGTTAATCCAGGGCAGGAAAGTGGCAGAGAAATTGCTGTAAGAACAGGTTACGGATGTGAGCCGTGCAAGGCACGTGTTTGAGGTTGCCACAGCATAGAGCCACTGCCAGGTTTGCTCCGCTATCACACATGGCCTTCCCTGACTCCAGGTTCAGTGCCATTGGTCTAACTAAGCCTGGATAGCTGTCCACAACTCTTGAGCTGTGTGACTGCGATCTCCAAGGCATATTAATTTTATTGCTGCCTGATTACAGTGAGTCATGGCTACACAGTTCAGAGGTGGGGGGCAGTAGCGTGGCTACCAGGGGGGCAGAGGGGGCGGTGGCACAGCGCGCCGATACAGTTACATTCTGTGGCAGAGCGGAGAGAATCGATCTCCCTGCTCTGCTGCTTGGCCGCTATGGGGCCTCTGAGCAGGCGGGGGGCCCGGTGCCAGCAGTGGGCCTCCGGCCCATCATCGCAGGGTCAGCTGTATCAGCGTTTAGCTGATACAGCTGACTGCATTGATGAGAGAAGGAGCGAGTGCTCCTTCTCCCATCATCACCCTCTCAGCATCAGACAGCGGGCGCAATGATGTCACTGCCCAGCGCCCACTGTCAGGAGATGAACGGGAGCAGTGAGCAGCGCAGGAGCCAAGAGGAAGAGAGGTGAGTATTTATTTATTTTTATGTGGTGCATTATTTTACAGTCTGCCTATGGGGGGTGCTGCCTTACCTAACAGTCTGCCTATGGGGGGGTACTGCCTTACCTTGCAGTCTTCCTATGTGGGGGATGCTGCCTTACCTAACAGTCTGCCTATGGGGTGGTGGTGCTGCCTTACCTAACAGTCTGCCTATGGGGGGTGCTGCCTTACCTAACAGTCTGCCTATGGGGGGTGCTGCCTTACATTGCAGTCTGCCTATGGTGGGGTGTTGCCTTATATTACAGTCTGCCTATGGGAGGGTACTGCCTTACAATACAGTCTGCTTATGGGGGGCTGCATTATACTACAGAGTCTGCCTATGGGGGGGTTGCATTATACTGTAGTCTGCCTATGGGGAGTGCATTATACTATATTGAGGACTATCTGGCGTATTATGCTATATTGAGGCTATCTAGAGGGCCACCATACAGTGTGGGGATTACAGTGAGGGGGCCATCATACCATGTTGAAGCCATCAAAAGTTTGGGGGATATGAAGCGGTCAGTATACAGTATATACTGTGAGGGGACATTATACTTTGTATAAGAGAGCATCATACTGTGTATAGGGGAGCTGTACAGGGGGGGACACTGGAGATTATTAAATGTAAAGTGAGCACTTATTGTTATAGGGGAATTCGGGTAACTGTGACTGTCAAATGGGCACAAAGAGGGCATTACTTTCTAGGTGGCAAAATGTGGGCACTGTTTTCTAGGGCACTTGCACCTGGCATCACTATATTGTAGAAGGTTGCTTTAGAATTTAAAGGGCACAGAGAACCACCCAGCAGGTGCAGTTATAGGGACACATAGGACAGCAGCGGCTTAGCATTAGGGTATCAGTATGATGAGGGGTTTGTGCAGGTTGGGGATAGATGGTGATGGGGCTGGAATATGAGAAGTGAAACATGTCTTTCTTGTATTCTCTGTAGCCGTGTCCTGGATGGAGAATAGTCATTGTGGGTCTGGGCCAGATGGAAAAGATGTGAAAAGTGAACGATTCCATCAGAAAGAACGTCAGTGGTAAGACACTATCTGTAACTGTGCAGCAATTACTTATATGTTCTGTAGGACTGGTATCTACCACTGATCATATGGCGGTAATAGCAATATTGTTATTTATATAGAGATTATTTTCAGTAACATCGCAGGCATCTGCTGAGGTTCTCCTACATCCACTATTAGGTTGCGTCACTGAGTTGTAATCAAGGTTATCTGGTTAGGGGCCCACTCAGAAGTTTGGCTCCCTCTGAACCAAAACCCTAGCTACACCTCTGGAGGGGGGATTCTATCTGTACTGTTGGAACATATATCTGATTAATGTAGAGGTTGAGGGCACAGGTGGAGGCCCTATAAGTGTGGAGGAGCAAGAAGCAGTGAAGGAAGTGGTAGATACAGAGATTTGTCCTTCAAGCCTTGGTGATTCAAAGACTTGTGGTGCAGCCCATTGATCGCCTGCCCCCATAGCCACAAGAATCACCCAATGCCTAGTCAGCAAGATATAACGCCCTGGCCCATGTTTGGTCATCCAGGTGTCAGTAGTGAAATGTACCCTTGCAGACATAGATTTTTTCAAGGAATGGGTTATGTTTCCTGCAACCTTCTGGTGTAGAGTAGGCACAGATTACTTAGAAAAGTAATGGTTACTGGACAACTGGTACTGGAGGACTGCAACTGCCATCAACTTTCTGAAACCGTCTGTATCCACCAAGTAAAAAGGCAGGATTTCCGTAACCAACAAATTGGAGATGGTCGAGTTCAAGAACTTAGCTTTGGCATAAGTAGGAGAAAACATTATTTTATGTGACCACAACTGCGGGATCAAGGGCTGGCTTCTGTGCTGAGAGAGGGAGGAGTAGGGTGTACAGGACAAACTGTTGGACTGTGAGTGAGGTTCAGGCGTAGATGTTTATGATGGATTGAGAAAGCTGTGTTGTGCTAGGTGACATAAAAACAGCAGGCATCTCCACTTCCGTAACAGCAGATGGGCTCTCAATCACCCTGACTGTAGAGGGTAAATAAGTGGATTTTCTGCATCTGTAGACCTTTGTGAGAACACTTGGCATGGTGACAGAGGAGGAAGAAGCAACAGATGTGGTTGATGGGACGGCCAGTAGTTTGCAAGGCCCACTAGTTAGCATTTTAGCACAGTGAGATTCCCAGACTATGGCATGTTAATGTTGATCAAGCTTGTGCTGGTTCATATATGTAGTTGTCAAATTATTGCAATTTTTGCCTCTACTGAGTTTTTTTTTGCAAATTTGCCAGATAACATGAGTTGGGTCATCCTTTGCAGTCTCTTGAAAGACCCAGATTAGGCCCATGCGAACTGCACATTCCCGTCCAGTGGTGGCCACAACCACATTTATGGCTGAGGATGCAGTACTTGTCGTGTTTGCATTACTTCATGCCTGTGCGGGAAGTCGCAACGTAACCTCCTCGTCTTCTTCCTCCTTCACTTCCTCTGCTGAGCTACTCAGCTGCGAACCTCTGGGTTCGCCCTAAGTGGGATCTACTATGTCATTGTCATTCTCTCTATTCTCACACTCCTCAACCTGAGAGTCAGCCTCCTCCTCTTCCTGCCCTAACACTACAATACAGTCCGTTTGTGCCACTGGTACCTGAGTCTCCTCAGGATAGCCTCCACCCTTGGTAGTTAACGTCTGGTGACGATGGTCTGGATTCTGCTCGGACCCTACTTCATCTGGTTCCGGATCCGACATGAAAAGATTTTGGGCATTGATGCAGATGATTTCCTCCTCTGGATTCCGTGAATCTTTGGAGCAAACCTCTGATGCCCATGGAATAGAATGTGTGAAAAGCTCTGCAGAATGGCCCATCTGTGGTTCCCCACTGTCAGTAGGCCGTTTGGAAACTTGTGATGCGAGGTGGAAAGAAATGTGATTGTGGTGCCACCTCTGAGGATTGTACTGTGTGTGATGTTAAAGTGGAGGAAGAGGAGAAGAGGCAACTTGATGCAGCGCTTGCCATCCACTGGAGCACATGTTCTTTCTGGCCCTCATCTACAAGGCGTACCGCTGTGGTGCTGCAAAAGAAAGGGAGTGCAGTAGCCTGTCCAGTAACAAATGTAGTCAGTGGTCTTTGGATAGGACAAGATGGTGTTTGATCAATTGAGCTTTCATTAATATTAACACCTAACCAACGTACACGTCGCACACCAAGCCTATTCCCCCTTCCATCACAACCTCGCTTTTTCCCACTTATGTTTTATGTACACTTCCCCTCTTTTAATCTGCTGTTTTACAACCTTAGGCCCACACCTGTCATTCACCTGTCACTAAATGAAAAATCACTATTGATAGCTAGTGTGCTAATGGTCAGGTTGTTACAAATAAAATAACTCTGCCTGCTTGCCCACTTTATCTCCATATATCTCACCTACCATCAGCATTGTCTCCCATCTGGGCCCATCCTGTTATATATGTCCCCGATCCTGGGCCTCTTTCTGTTATATATGTTACCAGTTCTACATTTAAGAAAAAAACAAACATTTTTCCTATCTTCGTCAGCTCCTTTGATGTGTGGTGTCTTCTTCTGGGTCCCTTTGGGAGGGGAGCCAGCTAACCCCAGTGCCTACTTCAGCTGGATGTTGCGTTAGACAACGCACATTCAACTGAAGTATGTTGCAGCAGGCCAATCAGAGGCCAGCAGCTGACATCGACGTGCCTGCTATGGTGACTGATGACATCACTACCATGTGACACCAATTCCTGGCACGCCAATGTCAGCTGTCGGTTCTGATTGACTGTGTCATGTATTGCAGCGCCACCAATGATTTTTATTGGATCGATGTATTCATGTATTGATGGTTACTGGAGTGATGTATTCAGGTACTGATGTTGGCTCTGATCTTTAATGTTTCAGATCCTTAATTTGTCAAACTTGACAATAGATTATTTTAAGATCAGTATGTTGTCTGTTGTACAAGGACAACACAGAGACTAAAAATACAGCTGTTTGAATGAGGCCATATGTATGGAAGGTGGACTGACGTACACATATACAGTATGATTACAAGTGTTAGGGTGTGTTCACACGTTGCGGATTCTGCTGCGAAATTTTCAGCGCGGATTTGTCTAAATCTGCAGGTAAATCTGCAGATTTTCTGCGGATTTGCCTGCGGTTTACCCTGCGGTTTGACACCTGTCATGAAGCAGGTGCCAAACTGCTGCGGAATCCGCACAAAGAAGTGACATGCTGAGGATTTAAAACCGCAGCAAATCCGCGCGGAAAATTCCGCACCGTGGGCACTGCGTTTTTCATTTTACATAGCCTAAAATGGTACTGTGCACCACAGCAGAAACTGCTGCGGATCCGCAGGGCCAAATTCGCTGCGGATCCACAGCAGAATCTGCAATGTGTGCACACACCCTTAGACTAGAGCCCCATGCACTTTAGAAAGATTTCGGCCGAACGATGTTTCAGGGGGCAGCAATTTCACCCAAGTCTCCCATACACAGGAGCGATCGCTTCTTCGTGTTTTTCTGTGTTCGCTATGAGAAAGCAACTGTCAGACATCTCAAGTGGTGGCATATCTCTTAAGGGCCCTTTACACATAGCAATATCGCTAGCGATATCGTTAAACGTCACCGATTTTGTGACGCAGCAGCGATATCACAAGCGATATCGCTACATGTGATACTCACCTCCAACCGGCTCCCCCGCTGGCTATCGCTGATTGCACGAGATCGGCCTGGTCCATTTCTCGTCGTCAGCTTCTTGCTGGCGCCGACGAGCGAGCCATGGACGCAGGCGGAAGATGGTCACCCTCTCCGCGTCTGACAGGTGTCTGACAGGTGAGTACGACCGCCGCTGCATCGCTAGTGAGATCTGCCTGTTTGGTAGCTCACTAGCGACCATTTAGCGATGCACCAGCGATCCTGACTGGGTCATATCATGGTCGGGATCTCTGATGCATCGCTAAATGTAACGGGGCCTTTAGCCAAAAAAAGGATCAGCAGTCTTGAGTAAAGTTAATAGGATTACACTTGGGTTCTGCCCTTTTAAGCAGTTGCAAGAGGCACGGCAGGGGAATTAGTACACACTCCATACCCCTTAGGCTATGTGCACACGTAGCAGAAAATTTCTGCTGAAAAACCTGACTCCCTTCCCAGAAACCGCGCGTCTTTTTCTGCGCATTTTCCGTGCGTTTTCTGCGTGTTTTTTTGTGCAAAAAATGTGCGGTTTTTCTGCGTTTTTTTCTGCGCATTTTCAAGAAGCATAGAAATAGCCAGAAACGCGGAATAATCTGCGAAATTAATGAGCATGCTGCGATTTTTACCGCAAAGCGTTTTTTCCGCGGTAAAAAACGCATCAGTATGCACAAAAAGTGCAAAATGCATAGAAATGAATGGGAAGCGGTTTTATTGGCAAATCTGCTAAAAATACGCTGTGTGTGCACACAGCCTTAAGATCCTCACTCAATTCTCTATTGTGGATCTTCTTGACGAAAACTGGGTAAGATTGAACCATTTTTTTCTTTGCACTGTTGGGCACCATTATATCCCTTAATAATGTGTATAATAGGGTCTTTTGTGTTTTTTCCTTAATTGTGCTCCTGTCAGTGAGCTCAGCTCCTTTTTCATGGTATTATTAAAAGTTACCGTAATTTTTAATTTTCACTTTATCTTTATATTTTCTCTAACCCTGTAACCTCTTGTAGTAGTGGGAGCAGAATTAGTGAACCTCATATTCCATTTTAATTGATAAAATTAAAAATAAACAGTATGTCACTATATATGGTGAAATTACCATGGCATTTATTCTAATTCATGATGATCAATGTGCTATTATGAAAAAAACATTATGTAATAGCGTGTATGGCAATTGGTTATTATTATGAGTCTAGAGTTAATTATCACAAAATTATTTTCTATACAAAGGAAAATAAAAGAATAAATGTAATCTCAATATGCCTGTTTTTTAAGGCAAAGTAAGCTTTATGTTCAGTTACCTTGTGCCTCACCATTCATTTCTCTCAGCTGGCAATCATCTTTCCTGTAAACTCCTTCTTTGTTTTTCTGCTACCTGCAATTACGTCCTGGTGTAGATCTGCTGATTACATCTTGGTCTGCCATAATCATAATGAACTCTTTGGTGTTTTTCACATTAAACCTTGCAGCAACATGTGTACTGTATCTGTTCTCCAGGGTAGTATTCATATAGACCACATGCACACAACAAGTATTTAGTGAATTTTTTACCTCAGTATTTGTAAGCCAAAACCAGGAGTGGAACAATGAGAGGCAAAATAGAATAGAAACACGTCGTTACTTCCATATTTTTCATCCATTCCTGGTTTTGGCTTACAAATATTGAGGTAAAAACTCACCAAATACTAAACATGTGAAAATGGCCTTAGGTTGTTTATTACTCCTGCCTTCATCCCTATCAAAGCCCATCTGTCTGCTGATAGCTTACAACTCTCTCGTTATTCATTTGTATGCGGCAAGTCCTGAACTGACTACACATCTACAGTTCCTGTACAAGTTTACTTCCTGGCTCTGTGTCCTCTATTGTTTTCTCCATTGCTTGTCTTCCTTATGTCTTGAACATCTTGATGTCCAGGTCCCCACTGATCCATGTGCTATCTGGCAAGTCCTGCCCGTTGTACCATCGCCTTTGGTCTATGTTGCTCATGCTAACATATTGCTTGAACATACCTCCCAACTATTGAAGAGCAGAAATAGGGACAAAGTATGCTTATGGTAAATTTTGACCACGCCCCAATCCACACTCCAATCGACTCCCATTTACCATTTCATTCTCCCATGGCAGGAGGAGATGCCAGAGGAGCAATGGCAATGAGGGACATTCAGCAGATGCCTGAGACTGCAGGGCATGGACCCAAATCGAGGACTGTACACTGTATCCGGGACAGTTGGGTCTGGAGAAGAGTGGATCAATTCACAAGCCTCTAGTCCAGCATCTAGATCAGTGCTAGACGGGAGGCCGTGAATCTCTTACCTTTCAGGGTCCCCAGCGCGGCTTTTGATGACCCAAAGCCGGTGGGACATCATCTGTTTATTCTTTGTTCATTCACAGTCGGAGCCACCAAACCTTTCTCATCTTTCTGCAGCTTCACTATATGACATCTGCATACCTCCCAACTGTTAAGGACAGGAAAGGGCAATAAAGTTTGAGGCACAGAGAGCGTGCTGGAGCACTTTTTAATCCACGCCCCTAATAGTTAGCAAATACCTGCCTGTAAATTCTTAGCCCCTTAAGAAAAAAAATGCAAAATTCCCGAATATCCACTTAAATTGACCCAATTAACCAAGAGCACATCATTATTATTTGTGCAATTTTGACCTTAAAAGAGAGTGCACCTGTCAAAGTTAAGGCTATGTTCATATTGTGTTTTTGTCACATGTCAATTCCTATGTAAGGAGAAGGGCCGGACCGGGCGTACCTATTCCGTGATGGATCTGGAACTGTCAGGGCTGTCTCCCATGTTGTATGGGGG
Source organism: Dendrobates tinctorius (assembly GCF_039654945.1). NCBI lineage: Eukaryota > Metazoa > Chordata > Amphibia > Anura > Dendrobatidae > Dendrobates > Dendrobates tinctorius. The sequence goes on from NW_027361683.1 coordinate 882,954, forward strand.
AAAGCTTATAGCTCCCGACCGACCTTTGCACTCAGTGATAGGAGGCGCGGCTAAGCTTAAAAAGCCGCAGGGTGCGGGAAACGGGAGAATTAGTGGGAAATGCAGGAGGACATGTTGGTGCAGGAGGACAGTGATTGTGCTCCGACCTCTGAGCATCGGGGTGGAGCAGGCCCACGCCATAGGGGCCCAGGTTCCTCATACAGAGACTGCCGACGGAGACTTGTAAAGTGCCCGTTGGCACCTGTGCTCGGGAGTGACAAAATCTCCAGCCAGAGAATAGACGCGCGCATGCTGAGACAGAGAAACCTGGTGACCTGCTGTGAACTAGATCCTGATTCATCCATATACAACTGCCAAGCAATGTTAAGCTCTGGCAGTGATAAAGACTGGTCCTGTTCCTTCATTAAAGTTCCTGGACCCAGGACCCCTGCCAGGACACCGAGCCACCACCGCCGCTGGGAAATGGAACCCCATCTTCTTCCAGACCACGTCGGACCCCTCACCTGCCAATGCCTTGGTGCCACCGTTGGAACTTAGGAGTCCATATTATGATGTCGTCGGACTGATAAGTTTATCGTTAATGAACTTCCCCTTTAAATTCCTCGCTCCTGTTTTATCCCATTTTGCATAATCTCTTGCAAGCCTGTTTTACTTTACCTTCTCCCTGCGTGGAATATTCCTTGTTAAAGTAAATCACACGTTAACCCTTGCTCTGCCTCCTGTCCGTTACTGCATCTTGCAACCTGCTCACTGCTACATCAGGGCTTCTGTCTAAAGACCTGAAAAATAGATGATAGTACAACCCATGATGGGGCAGTTGACTTTAACAAGGCAGATGGAGTCACTTTGTGCTTTGTCTTACCTTGCTTTTAAAAGGCAGACAGACGGCCATGCTTCTCATGCGAGGATCGTATTGCAATCCTCGGACTGACCGTTGACTCTCCTGATCTGACATCTGCATAATAATACATCACACTGTTGTGCTCAGGTCAGACCAGTCCGTGCACTGCAATGCAATCCTCGCACGAGAAATATGGCCATCTGCCTGCCACGTTAGCACTGTCCACCTTTCTGAGGCATGCAAAAAAAACATGATCAATTGAACTTTCTTGCCCACCTCACAAAGAGGGACACTGCCGAAGGTGAGACCAGACAGCACAAAGTGAAAAAGCCTGCAAAAGACACACAAGCCTTTTTATAATTCTAATGTTGAGGTACACTCTACCATCTGATATGACATTGAGTGTGGAAAGTCAACAGAACACTGAGCAGAAGAGTTAAAGGGATTGTCTACTACTCAGACATTCCCTTCTCAATTAATATATTCCACCTTGTAAAATAATAGCGGTCTATGTTCACCTTTGATGCTGGCATTGTTTCAGCATTGTTGTCGCCAGGTCTCATGTGATATTATGCCATATGAGCAGCTATTAGACTACTGCACTCTTACTTTCTTTGCCCAAACCTTCAACAAACAAACTAGTGAGTGCAACAGAGTAATAACAGACGCTGATTGGCTGCAGGGCTCACGTGGCATAATGCCACATGAGCCTCAGGAGACCCGGCGCCCACATCACTTGAACTGTGCCAGAGGCGAGTATAGAGTATTTTTACAAGGGGGAGTACTTTATTTTAAAAGGGGTTGTCCAAGTAGTAGACAACCCCTTTAGTATATAATAAAATATGTTTTTTGGCTTAAAGGGGTTATCCACACTTAAGGTTAAAGTCATACTTTTGAATCCTCATAGTGCCTGCACTTCACGCTTTGAGGATTCTCTGGTGCTGGGAGCTGGCGGTCATGTGACCACAAGTATGTGATTTGCACAATAATTACAGACCAGTCTCTAGTATCCTCTTCATCTCTAAACTCTTGAAGCACCTGGTCTACTCCCCTTCCTTAGCCATTATCTCTCCACTCACTCTCTTCTAGATCCATTACAGTCTGGCTTCCGCCCTCTACATTTTACAGAAACTGCACTCATCAAAGTGACCAATGATCTTTTGACAGAAAATATACCAGTGACTAGTACTACTCTCTGCTCTGTCTTCTTGACCTTTCTGCAGCTTTCAACACTGTTGACCACCATCTCCTACTCTCTATGCTCCACTCAATTGGCATAAAGGATATTGCTCTCTCTTGGTTATCTTCCTATATTTCTGACCACTCCTTCAGTGTATCATTAGCTGGCTCCACTTCTTCCTCTCTTCTTCTCACTATTGGGGTCCCTCAGAGTTCAGTTCTTGGCCCTCTTCTCTTCTCTCTCTACACGACCCCAGTTGGACAGACCATCAGCAAATTTGGCTTTCAGTAGCATCATTATGCTGATGACACACAACTATACACTTCATCCCCTTACCTTAACTCCGCTGTACTACTGAACACTAGTGCAGAGGCGTATCTAGGCTTTCTGGCACCCGGGGCAAGAATTTGGTTCAGCGCCCCCCCCAAGTACATATGCGACTTGCACACTTAGTCATGTACCCATGAGCTGCTCTCCCTAATGCTCTCAATGTTCAGTAAAAAACTGAGAGAAGCAGGAAGAGTAGCTCGTTGTCACAGGACCACCATAACTATGAAAATTGCATATGAGTCACCTGTCTATGTGATGACTACTAGAACCTGCAGAGCTGAATCCTGACATTGCAGCTTCTGAATTCTCACAACTAATGCACTGCACACATTTAGGATTCTCTCTTGCCGATGTACAGTCATGTCCGTACAAGTATGTGATTTGTATACTTCTGGCCACATTCCGACTAGACGTGCCCGGCCTCGCTCTGTTCATTTTCATTGAGTGAGGCCTCACATGTCTAGTCAGCATGTGACCGCATGTATGTAAATTACCGGCATGAGAGAATCCTAACAGCGTTCAGTGAGCACTGTGAGAATTCAGAAGTCTGCAGTCACATAGAATGACCACCTGTTCACCATACTGTCTCCTCATATATTTACCCCCTCACTCTCTATACTGTCTGCTCACACATACCCCTGACTCCCCATACTGTGTCTGCGCACATCCCATCACCCTCACTCCCCATACAGTGTCCACATACATTAACCCGTTCGCTCCCCATACTGTCTGCACCCATCCCCTATACTGTTTCCTCATACATACTCTTCATTTTGTGTCCTCAAATCTCCCCACACACATTAAATCCCCCCATCCTGACTCCAAATCCCTCCATCCCCAATCCCCCACACACATTAAGTACCCCCATCCCCACTCCAAATTCCCCACACACATTAAATCCCCCATCCACACTCCAAATCCCTCACACACATTAAATAACCCCCCATCCCCACTCCAAATCCCCCCACACATTAAATAACCCCCATCCCCACTCCAAATCCCCCTACACATTAAATAACCCCCATCCCGACTCCAAATCCCCCCATCCCCAATCCCCCACACACATTAAGTACCCCCCATCCCCACTCCAAATCCCCACACACACATTAAATCCCCCATCCACACTCCAAATCCCTCACACACATTAAATAGCCCCCCATCCCCACTTCAAATCCCCCACACATTAAATAACCCCCATCCCCACTCCAAATCCCCCCCACATTAAATGACATCCCATCCCCACTCAATAACCCCCGTCCCTATTCCCAAATCCCCCAACACATTATATACCCCCACTCCAAATACCCCCACACATTAACCCCCCACACATTAACCCCATCCCCACTCATTAACCCCATCCCCACTCATTAACCCCCCCACACATTAACCCCCATCCCTACTCATTAACCCCCCACACATTAACCCCCATCCCCACTAATTAACCCCCACACATTAACTCCCATCCCCACTCATTAACCTCCTTCCCCACTCATTAACCCCCATCCACACTCATTAACTCCCCACTTAATAACCCTCATCCCCACTCATTAACCCCCTTCCCCACAATAACCCCCATCCCCACTCATTAAACCCCTTCCCCACATTAACCCCCAAACTCATTAACCCCCTTCCCCATATTAACCCCATAATGTCCTCAGGTTTTCCCCTCCTCCCCCCATATGTTCCTCATCTTTCTCCATCACACCACATGAATATGTCTGTACCCTGGCCTTGCTCCGAGTCCTCACACACTGTCCTCAGTAAATTTAATCCCCCTGCTCCCTCCCTACCCATTCCATGGGACTCTGCAGCCATCCCTCAATATTCCCTTGCACAGTCGGTGGTGTCTTCAGCTCCATTACCCGTCTGGAACACTTACAGCACCAACCGCAACGCTGCCTCACTGCCTGAGTCTTCGCCTCTGAAGAGCCGGCGTGTGACATCAGCAGCGTGATCATGTGACCTGATCACGCTGCTGGTGGATGCGGAAGTGCCGGCGGCGGTGAGGCGCCGCTGCGCCGCTCTCCAAATGAGTCAGTGTATGTACTAGCGTCTGAAGATGCTAGTACAAAGACGCGCAGCACTTTCTCTGCGCCGGCTGTCAGTTTGACAGCCGGCTCAGAGAACGGGAGAATCTGAGTGTGGGGGCGGCAGAATGCCACCGACGGGGAGTCTCCTTTTTGGACCGCCGCATCAGCCAGCCCGACGGCGCCCCCTGTCGGCTACGTCCGGGGCAAATGCCCCGGCTGCCCCCCCTGGATATGCCCCTGCACTAGTGACTGTCCGTCTGCAGTTTCCAACATCATGTCCGCCCTCTATCTGAAACTCATCCTTTTCAAAACTGAACTTCTTCTGCTCCCGCTGTCTACTTACCTGCCTATATCGGACATCTCCCTCTCCATATGTGGCACCACAAAAGCACCTTGGCAGCAGGTGCGCTGTCTGGGTGTTTTGTTTAACACAAATCTTTTCTTCTCCTTGTATATACAATCTCTTGCCTGCTCTTGTTGCTTTGCACCTGAAGAATATCTCTAGAATCAGCCCCTTTCTCACCATAGAAACAACAAAAACCTCCACTACTGCCCTGATCCACTCCCGCCTTGACTACTATTATTCTCTATTATTGACCTCCCCCTCACTCAACTTTCCTGTCTCCAGTCCATCATTAAAGGGAACCTGTCATCAGGATTGTGCACAGTAACCTACATACAGTGACAGGTCAGCGCCATTATACTGATTATAATTAGAAATAGGCAAACCCAAACAGTAAAGTTCGGCATCTGTACCAAATATCTACTGTTCTGGCATGGACACCGAACATGGACTTCACCAGGAAGTCCGTGTTACTGTTCTGGTTTGGCTACCCAAACACCGGGTGTTTGTCGCGCTGCAATGTGCATGACAGCGTGGCAAACACCGCTTCTAATCGGTGGTGAAATCATCCCCACCAGTGAGATATCCACTGTTCCCATGCTGTCAAAAGACAGCGTGAGCACTCAGCTGTGATCAGAGGTATAAAGTTTACCTCCGGTCACTGGTGTCAGCTGATGGTACTAATACTCCCATCATCTGACACTCGCTGCCGCTAATAACAGTGAGAGCAGGAGCGGCGGATGGGAGTATTCATCCGCTGCTCCTGCACTGTAAATAAATAATAAAAAAATAAATGGCTTGAGTGCCCCTGTATTTTTGATAACCAGCCAGGTAAAACTCACAGCTGGAGGTCCCCACACTGTTTTTTTTAAATTATTTAAACAAATAATTTAATAAAACGGCATGGGGTCCCCCCATTTTTGACAACCAGCCTTGCTAAAGCAGACAGCTGAGGGCTGGTATTCTCAGGCTAGTAAGGGGCCATGGATATTGGTCCCTCCCAGTCTGAAAATAGCAGCTCACAGCTGCCCAGAAAAGAAAGGAAAAATACAGGGCGCATCCACTGTGTGAAATCTGTATCAAAAAACACATTAACAGAGATAAAAGGAAGGTGCTCACCTATTGGGGTTGTGAAGAAGTCACAACGCCCATAAACGCATGAGAAGCAGCAGCAAGTCTACACAGGGTCCTAGGACACATTTGCAAAAAGCGGCGTGAAAGTGCAATGAGGACTGCGCTTGCTTCTGGTGGAGTACAAAGTTCTTTATTTAGCCAACGCATTTCCTGAGCCTACTGGCTCACTTCATCAGGGCAGATTACATTGAAAGATAGTGAGACATTCTTATAGAGGAAAGGAAAAAAAAAAATTGGCGCCAAAACAAGGTTAAATGACATCAGCAAAGGTCAAAGAAAGAAAAAAAAAAAAAAACCTCAAAAACAATGAAATTTTATTACAAACATAAAAACACTACAATAAAAGTGTATTAAAATGAGAAAAAATATATAAAATTATGCAAAAATAAAAATAGAACAGAGTGCCATGGATCACGGGGTAAAAAGTGGCTAAGGTTAATGAAAACCAAAAAAAAAAAAAAAGGGGGGGGAGGGGTGAGACCTCAAGGAGTATTAGACCCTGGCTCATGAAGTGCAGATGTATGCTATAAAGTGCAAGTACCAGGTATTAGTCCACTAAACCATTAGATTTAGCTGAAGTGTGTTAAGAAAATTTTTTTAGAAATTATTTGTTTTATAGAAATCGAAATTCAGCAAAATAACTAGAAGTGGTATTAGAACCTGACTAATAAAGTGCAAGTGCAGATTGAAAAGTATGAGGTATTAGTCCACTGAACCATTTAGAATAAACAGAAGTGGTTTGAAGAATATTAGAGGAATTGTTTGTCAATTTATTATATAGGAATCAAAATAAAAAAAAAAAACAAAAAAAAAAACAAAACTTCAAATGGTATTAGAACCTGGCTTATAGCAGGCTATAAGGTGCAATTACAAGGTATTAGTCCACTCGACTATAAGACTGTAATGATGTTTTTTTTGTATGTATTAGTCCATTATACCATTAGCCTTTGATGATGTTTTTTTGTAAAAAAGAAAAAAAAAAAAAAAAAAGGAGGGGCATGAAATTGGGTAAAATGTAATAAAAATGTATGAAAATCACAATCAGGAAAAAATCAAATAAAAGCATCATTAATAATATTGAGGCCATAGGAGCCAATTGTCTTCAATTTATAAATCCAATAGACCTCTTTTCTGTTTAATGCTTGGGTTCTATTGGAAACGTGTTCAGGGATGTGTTCTATAGGAAAAATGATGGCTTTAGAGAAGTGAATCAAATATTATTAATGATGCTTTTATTTGATTTTTTCCTGATTATGATTTTCATACATTTTTATTACATTTTACCCAATTTCATGCCCCTCCTTTTTTTTTTTTTTTCTTTTTTACAAAAAAAATCATCAAAGGCTAATGGTATAATGGACTAATACATACAAAAAAAGCATCATTACAGTCTTATAGTCAAGTGGACTAATACCTTGTAATTGCACCTTATAGCCTGCTATAAGCCAGGTTCTAATACCATTTGAAGTTGTTTTTTTTTTTTATTTTGATTCCTATATAATAAATTGACAAACAATTCCTCTAATATTCTTCAAACCACTTCTGTTTATTCTAAATGGTTCAGTGGACTAATACCTCATACTTTTCAATCTGCGCTTGCACTTTATTAGTCAGGTTCTAATACCACTTCAAGTTATTTTGCTGAATTTCGATTTCTATAAAACAAATAATTTCTAAAAATTTTTTCTTAAAACGCTTCAGCTAAATCTAATGGTTTAGTGGACTAATACCTGGTACTTGCACTTTATCGCATACATCTGCACTTCATGAGCCAGGTTCTAATACTCCTTGAGGTCTCACCCCTCCCCCCCTTTTTTTTTTTCATTAACCTTAGCCACTTTTTACCCCGTGATCCATGGCACTCTGTTCTATTTTTATTTTTGCATAATTTTATATATTTTTTCTCATTTTAATACACTTTTATTGTAGTGTTTTTATGTTTGTAATAAAATTTCATTGTTTTTGAGTTTTTGTTTGTTTTTTTTTTCTTTGACCTTTGCTGATGTCATTTAACCTTGTTTTGGCGCCAATTTTTTTTTTCCTTTCCTCTATAAGAATGTCTCACTATCTTTCAATGTAATCTGCCCTGATGAAGTGAGCCAGTAGGCTCAGGAAACGCGTTGGCTAAATAAAGAACTTTGTACTCCACCAGAAGCAAGCGCAGTCCTCATTGCACTTTCACGCCGCTTTTTGCAAAGCTGCCCAGAAAAGGCACATCTATTAGATGTGCCAATTCTGGTGCTTTGTCCAACTCTTCCCACTTGCCTTGTAGCGGTGGCAAGTGGGGTACATATTTGTGGGGTTGATGTCACTTTTGTATTGTCAGGTGACATCAAGCCCATGGATTAGTAATGGAGAGGAGTCTATGAGACACCTATCCATTGCTAATCATATAGTTGTATGGTAAATAAACACACAGCAAGAATAAAGTATTTTATTAGAAATAAAACAAAACACAGTTTTCTATTTTTATTTAAAAATAACAAACACAGTTATACTCACCTAATGTCTAATTCCACTGAAGCCCCTGATCTCCTGTAATAAACTCTGAGGCTCTGTTCCCAGCCGGGCTGAACTGCTGTGACCTTGGTGAGATCTCTGACTGACGGGAATGATTTCACCACCATTCAGAAGCTGTGTTTGCCGTGCTGTCATGCACATGACAGCATGGCAAACACTGGATGTTCGGGCCCCCCATTCAAGTGAATGGGGTCCGGGTTTGGGTTCGGGTTCGGGTACTGTTCTGGTACCTGAACCCGAACTTTTTGTAACTGTTCGGACGAACCCGCCGGACCTGAACATTCAGGAGTCCACCAATCTCTAATTAAAATGACTCCTTGGTTTATGAAATCTGTCTTATGGTTGTTGTTTATTCTTTACTAGCTGAAGAGCCTGGCACTGCCCGGTCATAGTAACTAACTGTGGTTAGTTATAGCAAGTTATAATTATCCTGCGAAAAGGAGATGAATCCAGCAAGACAAGTTTGAAGTACATAAAAAATCTTTTTCTTTATTTGAAACGTAGATTAAAAATATTTATCCATAGCAGCATATTATAAATATAGGCATAGATAGGAAAAATTACTGCTGTAAAGCGCACGGCAAGACGCGTTTCGGCTAAACCTTTATCATTGCCATAATACACATTGCTATTTTTCTGGGATATAAGAAGGAAAAGATCCTAAGATAGGTGGTGCTATAGTTGATTAAGCGTTAATAGATCACACTTGTGAGCATCTACCTATATGATTAACTATTTTTTAAATAGTGTTAACCCAAGTGTTAACCCTAACTAAAGCTAATACGCTAGCAGTAATTTTTCCATAAATTTTACAAATATTTTACAATACATGATATAACAGAATATATATACAGAGATTTTTTTCTCATGTTATCCTCCACAATACTTCCATAATATAATTTTTACTCAAAAAAATATATATTTATGAACTTAAGAAAAGCAGGTTATAATTATTAACATAAGAATCGTAATTTTAGGATTTTTAATATATTCTAATAAAATCTTGTCTATTATTTAAGCCAATTGGCATCCTAGTTTCCAAAGTAAAAATCCAAGCAGATTCTCTGTTAAGTAGTTTACGTTTTCTATCGCCCCCTCTGGTAGACCGTGTTACTAACTCTATTGCTTTAAACCTGAAGCTATCAAAATTGCCAGAATGATATTGTGAAAAATGCCTGGAGACCGCTGATGGATTGAAGCTGGAGGGGTTAATAGCATCAGAAATGTGTCTTCAAATTCTTTTCCTCAGTTTTCCCGTTGTGCAACCTATATACTGTTTACAACATAATGTACAGTCAATCAGATAAACTACATAGATGGAATTACAGTTAAAAAAACTGTTAATAGAATATTCTTTGTTATTATGGAATGAGGAAAATTTGGTGATTTTATGTGCATATTGACAACAAGTACATCTCTTATTTCCACATTTAAAAAACCCCTTTAATTTCAGCCAGGTGTCACTGGTTTCCAGCGAGGAATTCAAATACAGACTCAGCGATAGTTTATCCTGCAAAGTAGGTGCTTTTTTTGCTACATAAGTAATTTGGTTTTCTGCAATAATTTGTTTTAGTTTTGGATCCTGGCTTAACACAGGAATATATTTCTTTAGAATAGAAACTATGTTGTTATACTGAAGACTATATGGAGTAGAGAAAAAAATGTTTTTATTATTTGGAGATTGTGATTTTTTTGTTGTTTTTTTATTTATTATTAGATCCTTTCTATCAATATCCTTAACTATTTTGGTTGCTCTCTGTAACATCCAATTTGGATATCCTCTATTTTTTAGTCTCATATTAACTAATTCCTGTGCATTTTCTTATGTTTTTGGATCAGTCGAATTTCGTTTATACCTTATAAGCTCTCCTATGGGGATATTTTTTATCACATGTTGAGGATGCAAGAATCAGCTGCCAATAATGTATTTTTGGCAGTGCTTTAGCGGTAGGGGCTAATAAAGATTTTTTTGTTGTCATTTTCATCTAGACCTGCTGTTAATGTGACATCTAGAAAATTCACTGAATTTTTATTCCAAAAATGTGTAAAGGCTAAATTGAAATCATTCACATTAATGCTGTTTATAAAACTGGAGGCTTCCTCCTGTGTTCCTTTCCATATAATGACCAAGTCATCTATATAACGCCCTGTCCACACCAGGCTTTTTTATAATTATCCTCCATCCCATAGACCTGTGCCCATATACCCATCACACATCCTCCATCCCATAGGCCCGTGCCCATATACCCATCATACATATCCTCCATCCCATAGTCGAGTGCCCATATACCCATCATACATATTCTCCATCCCATAGTCCCATGCCCATATACCCATCATACATATTCTCCATCCCATAGTCCTATGCCCATATACCCATCATACATATTCACCATCCCATAGTCGAGTGCCCATATACCCATCACACATCCTTCATCTCATAGTCCCATGCCCATATACCCATCATACATATCCTCCATCCCATAGTCCCGTGCCCATATACCCATCATACATATCCGCCATCCCATAGTCCCATGCACATATGCCCGTCATACATATCCTCCATCCCATAGTCCAGTGCCCATATACCCATCACACATCCTCCATCCCATAGTCCCGTGCTCATATACCCATCATACATATCCTCCATCCCATAGTCCAGTGCCCATATACCCATCACACATCCTCCATCCCATAGTCCCATGCCCATATACCCATCATACATATCCTCCATCCCATAGTCCAGTGCCCATATACCCATCACACATCCTCCATCCCATAGTCAACCATTATGACATCATAATGAGGGGCAGGGCTTGATACACGCACACTTTTCCCCATTATGCAGATAGGGGCAAAATTGTTTGGTGAATTGGAACACGTGGGTTAAAATTTCACCTCACAACATAGCCTAGGACACTCTCAGGGTCCAGACGTGTGACTGTGCCAAATTTTGTGGCTGTAGCTGCGACGGTGCGGATGCCAATCCTGGACATACACACACACATACACACATACATACATACACACACTTGAGCTTTATATATTAGATTTTCAGCTTTGAAATAATGAGATTCTCATGCTCTGGGGCATGCCTGGGCACGGTCTTCATGTGGTGCTCTGCCTAGCTGTTTGTGAAGACCTACCGCAGTCCCACTCTGAAGCACTAGCATATAATTAATTCATAACTGAAAATAAGAATTAAACAACAACCACAAGACTGATTTCATCAACCAAGGACGCTTCCGCTCTGAGCCAGTCATTGCACTAGCTGGCCATACATTATAGGATCCAATTTAAATTGCTTTTTCTCACCAACAAAGCTCTCCACAGTGCGGCACCCCCTACAGCAAATCCCTCATTTCTGTTTATCAGTCTACCCGTTCTCAAAAGTGAGCTTTCACACTTTGCGTTTTTTGGACTTGAAAAAGTAGATTCCCTAGTCAGAGCTAGAGATTGGAAAAGAACTTTCATTCTGCAGCTGGACACTAACTTCCCTAATGGGATGAAATTTAAAAACAATTTGTTTTATATCTACTTATGGTATGCAGCTTGTGTGGTTTTGTTTGTCATGTTATCATCACCTGTCGTATTTTATATGTAATCAGTGCTAATCTTGCCATTGGATCGCCCTCTCTATATACTGTATGTTTTCACTCATTTACCTTCTGACATCCTATGACTATAGGTACTGTCACACTTAGCGATGTACCAGCGATCCCGACCAGCGATATGACGCGTCAGGATCGCTGGTACATCGCTGTGGTCGCTAGTGAGCTGCCACACAGGCAGATCTCACCGGCGACATCACTGGGGACGGGGGTCGCTACTTACCTGTCACACCAGGCGATCCTGCGTCCTCCCGCCCGGCTCCACGCGTCGCTCGTCGTCACAGCAGGAAGGGCCGCAGGAAGCTGACGACGAGAAACAGTCCTGGACGTTCTCGCGCGATCAGTGATAACCAGCGGGAGAGCCGGTCGTAGGTAAGTATCAGGTAAGTATCACACACAGCGATATCGCTAGCAATATCGCTATAACGTCACAAGTTATAGCGATATTGCTAGCGATATCGCTTAGTGTGACAGTACCTTAAGGGTGCACTCTGCACCAGAAAAATATAAAAGTTCAAATCACCCCCCTTAACGAGAAAAAAGTCAAAACAGCAAAGTTACATGTTATTTTGGTCACCGCAACATTGCATTAAAATGCAATAACTGGCAATCAAAATATCATAGCTACACCAAAATGGTATCAATAAAAATGTCAGCTCAGTACGCAAAAAAAAAGTCCTCACCCAAACCCCAGGTCACCAAAAATGAAGACACTACGGGTATCGGAAAATCCCGTTTTCCAATACACAATATGTTAAAACCAATGGTGTCATTCAAAAGTACAACTTGTTCACAAAAAAACAAGCCCTCACCTGGCCATATTGATGGAAAAATAAGAAGTTATGGCTCTGGGAAGAAGAGGAGTAAAAAACTAAAACGCAAAAAGGAAAATACCTCCAGGGGTTAAGGGGTTAAAGAATCGACCTCATCAGGTGAGCTGATAACAGAATACTCAGACCATGGATTAAAAAGATGCAGCAGGTATATTTATAAACATATAAATAATGAGGTAACATACAGTGAGGCAAAAGGTGGGAACACCTAGACACAAATATTCAAGACAGCGTGATGGATTACTATGCAGCTGTCAAGCTCAAGTCAGGAGAGCCGACAGCCAGTACAAGGTTTACGATGCGATTCTCGCATGAGAAATCCGGCAGTCTGTCTCCGCCCTTAGGGTGATAAAATAGTGTCTTCTTCAATGACACAGTGGAAGAAACTTTCCACTAGCAGCATTAGAAATTCGCTAGCTTCCTATTCAGCTATGACACTTTCACTGCTCTTTTCCTGTGGTCATTCTCTTCACTTTTCAGGCACCATGTAAATGAAGCGCTTGTCACTAACTTCTTTACTGTATGTGCCCCCAGCCTCTGTGAATTGTCTCTTCTTGTACCTACAGTTCTCAGGCCTTGGCTGACACTTTCTGTACCCGGAGGCCAGTAGGGACTCTCACAAAGTTGCTGGACTAAAGTTCTCTTCTCTAACTCGCCTGCTAGAGGTATTGTAAGGAGGTGGCAGGGACCCTTGGTTGCTTAGAATACTTTATAACACCAGCTAGAAAAATGATTTTAATATTCAAAATGTTGGCCCACTGAAATATATGTTCAGTAAATGTACTCAATACTTGGTCTGGGCTCCTTTTGCATCAGTTACTGCATCAATGCAGCGTGGCATGGAGATAATCAGCCAGTGTCATTGCTGAGGTGTTATGAATGCTTTTATGTTGTTATGGTTGCTTTGATAGCAGCCTTCAGCTTGTGTTCATTGTTGAATCTGGTGTCTCTCATCTTCCTCTTGACAATATCCCATAGATTCTTGATACTTTTAGCAGTGTGGACAAGTGCCAAGTCCTGCTGGAGAATGAAATTTCCATCTCCAAAAAGCTTGTTGGCAGAGGGAAGCATGAAATGCTCTAAAATTTCCTGGTAGATGGCTGTGCTGACTTTGGTCTTGATAAAACACAGTGGACCAACACGGGCAGATGACATGGCTCCCCAAACCATCACTGAGTGTGGAAACTTCACACTAGACCTCAAGCAGCTTGGATTGTGTACCTCTCCCCTCTTTCTCCAGACTCTGGGTCCTTGATTTCCAAATGAAATGCAACATTTACTTTCATATGAAAACAACACCTTGGACCACTGAGCAACAGTCCAGTTCTTTTTCTCCTTGGCCCAGGTAAGATGCTTCTGGTGTTGTCTATTGGCCATGAGTGGCTTGACACAAAGAATGTGACCTGGATATGTCTGTGTGTGGTGGCTTTTGAAGCAATGACTCCAGCAGCAGTCCCCAAATTTTTGAATGGCCTTTCCTTAACAATCCTTTCAAGGCTGTGGTTATCCCAGTTGCTTGTGCACCTTTTTCTACCACACATTTTCCTTCCACTCAACCTTCCATTAATATGCTTGGATACAGTACTCTGTGAACAGCCAACTTCTTTAACAATCAGAGCCAGGGGGATTGTGGTCACTGGGGATCACTGGGAGAACAGTCTCACAAGGGTCAATGTGGAAAGGAGGTCCACTGCAGCTCCAGCTGTATACCTCCAATGGAGGACAAGTGCAATAGTGAATAAAAACACTGACACAGGAGTGCTAGGAACACCAAGACAAAGTAGTTTTTCTTAAGTCCACAATGCTTTTCGAAACGCGTTGTGGATTTAACTACTACTTTGTCTTGGTGCTCCTAGCGCTCCTGTGACCATGTTTTTATTCACCATATAACTTCCTTAGCAATGACCTGTTTATGGCTTGAGGAGTGTGTCAATCACTGCCTTCTGGACATCTGTCAAGTCAGCAGTCTTCTCCATGATTGTGGAGCCTACTGAAACAGACTAAGAGACCTTTTTAAATGCTTAGGAAGCCTTTTCAGGTGCTTTTTTGTTAAATATTCTAATTTACTGAGATAATGCCTTTTGGGTTTTAATTGGCTGTAAGCCATAATCATCAACATTAACAGAAATAAACACTTGAAATAGATCACTCTGTAATGACTATATATGATATATGAGTTTCAATTTTTGTATTGAAGAACTGAAATAAATTTACATTTTTGATGATATTTTAATTTTGTGAGGTGCACCTGTATTTGTTTTGCTGCATTTTCTTCATTCTTAGGCTATCTTCACATGTTAAGTCTTTGTTGAGTTTTTGCAGCAAATTTGTGTGCAAATTGAAAGCTGTGTTTTCCAATACCAGCAAAAGCTATGAGATTTCCGAAATCTCATGCACATGCCTGTTTTTTTCCTGACTGAATTGGAAAACTGCTGTATCTTTGAAAACTGCAGCATGCTAATTCTTTTAACGTTTTTTGCAGTGTCTTTTAACCCAGAAATAGCACAGAAAGAGGACTTAAAAAATCCTCCAATAATAGAAAACAGCAAAAGAGCAAAAAGGTTTACCCATCCAGGCCTCCAGACAAATGCACTATCAGGATGCAGTGGACCCATATTATTAAGATGGCAACACAGGTGCAAGAATACCGATGAAACAACCACTCACAGCCTACCAATACATGGAGGGGGCGGTTGCCTGGTATGTTAATGCACAATAAAAAACTTGTATGCGGCGCTGTTCACACTAAGGCCATGCACAGCATCCAGGCCAGCCTAGTAGTGACACCTTTCTATTAGCTCAGAACAGACACCACAGTTTACAAGACCAAATGGGCCCAACCCTGAATAACAAATGCAAAAAACACATTAAAAAATGTGGAGTATTAGCTGATATTTTGGCCAAAATATGTGAGCCCGTAACCTGCGCCAAAGGTCTCCACGTTTACGGGTACATAACACTAAATCCTAACACTGAAATAGCACAGAAAGAGGACTTAAAAATCCTCCAATAATAGAAAACGTGACGTGCCCTGATGAAGGAAGTCGTGTACTTCCTAAACCGGTAGAAAGGAATTGGTCCGTAGTACTCCCTGGATCACATCACGTGACCTTTGATGCCACGAAGGTCGTGTAGCTACCTTGCAGCTGGCAGCACAATGCTGTACACCATGCTGTGAAGAACGCCGGCGCACCGAGGGAGCAGTGAGTAACCTAAGAGGCTGTCACTGGCCGGGGCAGTCCTCTAATAACTAACTGTTGGTAGTGACTTAGCTCGCTTTGCTTTTGGGAAAAACATAGAACCGCACGTGAGAAGGGGAGTTCTCCAACAACTACCCAACTGATGGAGCTCTAATTCTGTTTAGCCCCAAGGCAGAGACCACTGGTTCTTCCCCTTCATGGGAACCATAGCATCATGTTGGATATATCTGAGGTAAATCTCTAACTGGTTACCATCTGTAGTATTCCCATAACATATATTTACATGCTGTTTTTTATATCTTTTAAAACGCCATTACTCGTTGGTAATTCACCTAATTGATTACACTTGTTATTGCGTAGACTCATAGTTTTGCTATCAAGCTGGTTTAGTGTGGATATTTCAGCGCAGACATACTTTTTATGTTTTTTATCTTTATTTACAACAGTGTGGTGTGTTGTTCTGTCATGCGGGGGATATCCCTCTAGGAGTACTAGCGACCCCGAATACATTATTTTTCTAGAAATAAACAAAGCCTGACCAATTCAATGCCAATATGTGAAAGTAAACAATGCTCTACCAAACTCACTGCCCTACCAATGTGTTAGGTAAACAATGCCCTGCCATTGTGTTTTGTAAACAATGCCCTAGTGAATAGTCTAGCAATGTGTTAAGTAAACAAAGTCAGACCAATTCAACTCTCCCTGATGCTTTTACATTTGCTATTGTGTATTTTTTCATGAACTCGTGTAACCTTAGTTTCCAGCTGTCATTAGAGTATTTAAGGGCATACCATATGTACACAACACACATGCCCCCTATTGAGGAAGCCAGTCAGGTGAAACGCCGCTGTCGGGGTAGCTGAGGAGCACCTTGGGCAAGGAGAAACACTTCTGTAAGTTGCATCTTTTTTTGATTTTGGCAGCTTATCATTATTAGGCGCATATACACCTTATTAAATTTATTTGTCCTCCTACACTGCATTAGGACCTTGACTATATTTGTTTATACTACCGCATAGAATAATGGTTTACATTTTGGTAGCACCATGCACTTTATGATATGTGAACATTATTTTAAGCATATTATTATTTCACATGGTCCCATTATATGTTAGTGTTTGTGGCTTATTTTGCTGTCTTGTATGTTACTATTCCTGGCCTTTGTTATTGCTTCCAGTTGGATTTATTATGAGAAATTCCTTTGTTTCCCAGATATATATATATTTTTTAATGTATGTTTTAATAAATTATCTTAGTTCTTAATATCTTATTGCCTATGTCTCTTTGTCCCTGGTATATTTCAAAGGGATTTTGCATATTTTGATTATTTGGAGATGGATAACATACCTCAAAGGGACATTTGACATATTTAACTTAGTATGTCTGTTTACACAAGGCTGTTTTCCTAGTCTAATTTGACAACCATACCTACCACACCTACGCTGCCATATTTTATTTTTGGAACTTAGCATTTTAATAGTAATATTAATAATGATTGTCAAATTAATTATAGTGTTTTTCAAAAATGTATGGTAAATAAAAAAAATGACAAACTAGAAAGGGGTAGTCCAAAACAAAATAAAACATAGCATGGCTAACCGCTAGCAGCAGCAAAAGCGCCATCACCACCAGAGCCACTAGCTGTGCGGGCAGCAATGCTAACAAACGCCGGTTACAATTGGTTTCCTTTGCCTTCATGAAAGTATATTAGTGTGGAAGAAGCGGAGGGCATTAAGGAATGTGTGAATATTTTAATATTATGAATAGTGTTAGTGAATGGGCTGTTGTTTACTACCGGGTTACTATCTGTTTCCATGGTGAGGTCACTTTGATATTTCTAAGGCAAGAGTTAGACTTCCGTTTAACTCAGACGAGGATCACAAGGTAAGGCTAAGAGATGTCAGATTGTTATATACAGTACGTCTTTACAGGGCAATTGGAGTACCTGCATTTTGTGGCAAATTCATTCGCTGCAAAACAAATTTTGGAGAAAAATTAGGTGAATCTGGTGAATTTCAAGATGAAACAATGCCAATTGGTTGATTTTGTTTATTTTTTTGTATAGTAAATAATTTTTATAGGAACTTTTTAAACCGAATTGTAACATTTTACATATTAATGGTCCAATTTGGGGACTTGAAATGTATAAACTTGCTCATATTATACAATCAATACTTCTGCGTATTCAGCCACCTCCTTCTTTAAACCACTTAGATCTTGCAGTCGTTACTGACTGTGGTATCTGTGGAGTTAAACAGACCGTATCGAGACTATTTCTGATCTTGGCCATTAATGCAGGAGCCAACTATGAGGTAAATTTAAAAAAGTGTCCAAAATACAATATTATGTTAGCAAATTATTATTTTACACAATTTTCATTAGAATTTGCCTGTACGTTTTGTTCTCAAAATTTACATTGCATTGTAAGATGAAAAATGACTGTTATGAATTATCATCGGAATATATTATCCATGAAGAATTATTAAGCTTGGCTTATGATTAAAATAATCTAAAAACTTTAACAGAGGAATATCTGTTAAAAGTTTTATTATCAGGGTAATATAATTATGCAGTGAAGGTACTGCTAGCTCAGTCTGTACCAACCCGGAAGGTACATTTTTCATGTTTGTCTCTGTTTTAAAAAGAAAAATGATCAGCAGGGGATGCAGGCAAGTAATATAAATAAAATACAGTGATCAAACAGACCACCTAAACCAGATGTTTGATTGGCATTTTTGTCTATTGCTGATAATTGCAGTTAAAATTTAATTCACAGCTATAAATGGTAAATCATGTATTAAAATGTTCATTAGTGCTCTAAAGAGAGTCTGGAGAAATATCCTTATTATACAAAAAGAAGTACAAATGAGAACCCCAAGAGTACCTATCATGAAAAATTACCACTCCTTTTTTATTTTGATATATTACAGATAGAAAAAGAAACCAAATTCTAAATATAAGCAATTACAAATTAATTAAGGGTTTTTAATACTATGAGAAAATATATGCAAATTATACACTAATACAACAATCAGTAAAAATCAGTCATTTCCTTACATACCTAGTAGTGCTGCATCATTCCAGTAGCAGGCACACACATTCACTCCACAACATTATGGATCTATTCATCCCACCTTTTTTTGGCTGACTACTGTATACATATAAACCCATAGTTACCCTGCCTTTGTTCAATATGTACTTGACACATGCATTGTGTGTGTAATATTAGACTATGACAGAAAGCCTGAACTATTGGCTAGAGAAATAAATATTAGTAATGGCGATCGTGCTTGGCACTGCTCGGTGCTCAGTTGAGCATCCTGGTGCTCGGGACGCTCTGCTCTCGATCAAGTATCTGGGTACTCAGATACCATGCTTGATTCCACTGCCCCGCATGTTTGGCACCTGACTTTCAGCCACTAAACATGTGGAGATTGCCTGCCAATCATGGTAATGTCGTAGCCATGTTGCCTACTGGTATTACTGTGATTGGCCGGCCGCTTAGCATCATCTGGTCTATATAAGACCCTGTGACACCATGTTTGGCACATTGCACTTGGAAATAGTGTAGGGAGAGTTTCTGCTGAAGGGACAGTGTGTTATATAGCGTTCCATTGGGCACTCCACAAGCTCCCCCCCATGTGAGCATTACTACTCTAGGACAGCACGGGCAATATTCAACCTCTGTGTTTTGCATATCTTTAGCCCCATTGGCTTCATTTTGGCTGTTATTTAGTTCACAGGTTGTTGAAAATTTCTCTGCATTATTTGTTGTGCTGTATCCCCAATCATGTTTGTGGCTCTTTCACAGTGCAGGCGCCCATTTTTTTTAATCATGCTATTGCAATATCTATTCAATCTTCCCTTGGTATTTCCTGTGGGTATTCAATCTATCTTTTTACATTCTGTTTAAATTTTGCTATACATTGTGTAAATATTTGTTTCCATTCAGACACATGATTATTGTGGTCCGTCCGCTATCATGAGCCTTTTTGATCTTGTATCACTAGTAGTGTTGAGCATTCCGACACTGCAAATATTGGGTATCGTCCGATATTCGCTGTATCGGAATTCCGATACCGAGTACCGATATTTTTACAATATCGAATACCAGAATCGGAAGTTCCCATAATATAATGAGCCAGTGTTGTTGCTGTGATTGGCTGCTGAAATGATGTCATCATGATGCGCGGTCTGTGCGCATCTTGATGCGCGGTCTGTGCGGGCCTGCCGGGGGTCTGTGCGGGCCTGCCAGGGGTCTGTGCGGGCCTGCGCGGGGGTTGTGTGTGTATGTGCGCAGGCATCGTCTGATGGGACTACAATAATATAATAATACATTTTATTTCTATAGCGCTGACATATTCTGCAGCACTTTACATTTCAGAGGGGACTTGTACAGACAATATACATTACAGCATAACAATAATCACATAGATCATAACAGATACCATGAGGAATGAGAGCCCTGCTCGCAAGCTTACAATCTATGAGGAAAAAAGGGGAGACACGAAAGGTGGGTGGTAACAGTTGCCCTGATTGTATGGACCAGCCAGAATGTTAAGTGTGTAACAGTACGGATGCAGAGGGCTAATGGATGCATAAAGCATGTGGGAACATGATGCGGGGAACCTGGTTATGGTAAAAAACTTTTGGCTGTGCCACACAGGGATAGATTAGGTTAATATGTTGAGGTGATAGGCCAGTCTGAATAAATGCGTTTTCAGGGCACGCTTAAAGTTGTGGGGATTGGGGACTAATCGTATTGACCTGGGAAGTTCATTCCAAAGAATTGGCGCAGCACGTGTATAGTCTTGAAGACGGGAGTGGGAGGTTCTGAGTATTGAGGATGCTAACCTCAGGTCATCAGCAGAACGGAGGGCACGGGTAGGATGGCATACTGAAACAAGGGAGGAGATGTAGGGTGGTGCTGAGCCATGGAGGGCTTTGTGGGTGAGGGTAATAAGTTTATACTGACTTCTGGAGTGGATGGGTAGACAGTGTAATGACTGGCACAAGGTAGAGGCATCGGTGTAACGATTGGCGAGGCATATGATCCTGGCAGCTGCATTCAAGACAGATTGGAGGGGGAGAGTTTGGTAAGAGGGAGACCGATTAGAAGGGAGTTACAATAGTCGAGACGAGAATGAATAAGAGAAACAGTAAGAGTTTTTGCAGAGTCAAAAGTAAGAAAAGGTCAAATTCTAGAAATGTTTTTGAGGTGCAGATAACAAGAGCGAGCCAGTGATCGGATGTGGGGGACAAAGGAAAGCTCAGAGTCAAGTATGACCCCCAGACAGCGGGCATGTTGCTGGGGAGTAATAGTAGAGCCACACACGGAAATGGCAATGTCGGGTACAGGTACATTAGTAGCGGGAGGAAACACAAGGAGTTCAGTCTTTGACAGGTTCAGTTTCAGATATAGTGAGGACATGATGTTAGACACAGTGTTTAGACAATTGCCGGTGTTTTCTAGAAAGGCTGACGTGATGTCAGGAGAAGAAGCATATAATTGGGTGTCGTCAGCATAGAGATGGTACTGGAAACCAAATCTACTGATTGTTTCACCAATAGGGGCAGTATACAAAGAGAAGAGGAGGGGGCCTAGGACTGATCCTTAAGGAACCCCAACAGTAAGGGGAAGATGAGAGGAGGAGGAGCCAGCAAAAGATACAGTAAAGGAGCGGTCAGAGAGATAGGAGGAGAACCAGGAGACAACTGTGTCCTTGAGGCCAATGGAATGGAGCATAGTGAGGAGGAGCTGATGATCCACAGTGTCGAATGCTGCAGAGAGATCCAAGAGAATTAGCATGGAGTAATGACCATTTGATTTAGCTGTTAGTAGATCATTTGAGACTTTAGTGAGGGCAGTTTCAGTAGAATGTAAAGAGCGGAAACCGGATTGGAGAGGGTCGAGAAGAGAGTTTTCTGAGAGATAGCGAATAAGACGGGAGTGGACCGAGTTTAGAGATGAAGGGAAGATTAGAAACAGGTCTATAGTTAGCAGCACAGTTTTGGTCGAGGGATGCTTTTTTAAGTAGTGGATGTATGATGGCATGCTTAAATGAGGAGGGAAAGATACCAGAAGAGAGAGAGAGGTTAAATATTTTAGTTAGGTGAGGGGTGACAGCAGGGGAAAGGGTCTGGAGTAGATGTGACGGAAATGGGTCACTGGTGCAAGTGGTTGGGCGAGAAGATGCAAGGAGCCTGCTTACTTCTTCTTCTGTGACTGGTTCAAAGTCAGAGAGTGAGCTAGATGCAGTGGGGGAGGGAGGACAGTGCATGGTATGAGGTGATTGGGAGATAATTTCCTGTCGGATCTGGTCAATTTTTTCTTTGAAGTAATTGGCCAGATCGTCAGCTCGAAGCTCCGTGGTAGGGGCCTGCACTCTTGGGTTGAGTAGAGAATGAAAAGTGTCAAAGAGATGTTTCGGGTTATTGGACAGTGAGGTGATGAGGGTGTTGAAATAGGTTTGTTTTAAGAGGTGAAGGGCAGTGTTGTATGTTCGAAGCATAAACTTATAATGTATGAAATCTTCGGGTAGGTTGGATTTTCTCCACAGACGTTCGGCGCACCTGGAGCACCGCTGCAGGAAACGTGATTGCAGGGTGTGCCAGGGTTGTCGCCGTCTGTGTTGTGGTGTTCTATGTATAGGAGGAGCAAATTCATCCAGGGCACTTTGAAGTGTTTCATTGTAATGCTTCAATGCAGAATCAGGACATGAAAGGGAGGAGATAGGGGCCAATGAAGTGTGCAAGTTCTTCATAAGTTTCTGGGTGTTAATGGCCTGTATGTTTCTATAAATATGGGCAGTGGGAGTGACCTGAGCAGCCTGGCAGTTCTTGATAGAGAATTAAAGAAGGTTGTGGTCAGAGAGCGGGAGAGGGGAGTTTGCAAAATCATCCACTGCACAAAGCCGAGAGAAGACCAAGTCGAGGGAGTTCCCGTCTTCATGCGTTGGAGAATTACTAAGCTGCAAAAGGCCAAACGAGGAGGTTAGAGATAAAAGGTGAGTAGCAGATGGGGAGAGGGGAAGAGCAATGGGGATGTTGAAATCTCCCATGATGAGGGTAGAGATGTCACAGGAGAGAAATTGTGGAAGCCAAGTGGCAAAATGATCCAGGAACTGATGGGAGGGGCCGGGAGGACGATATACCACCGCCACTCGCATGGATAAGGGGGTGTAGAGTCTGACGGCATGGACCTCAAAAGAAGGAAAGACAAGTGAGGGTACTTGAGGGATAGCCTGAAAGGTACATTTTGATGATAGTAGCAGACCAACGCCTCCACCTGCTCTAGTGTCTGATCTTCGGGTATGAGAGAAGTGTAGTCCCCCATATGAAAGAGCAGCAGCAGCGGTAGTGTCTGACTGCTGAATCCAGGTTTCAGTAAGAGACAGGAGGTTAAAGGCCCGTCACACATAGCGACTTACCAGCGATCCTGACAACTATATCAACGTGTCAGGATCGCTGTTGAATCGCTATGTGATCGCTGGTGAGCTGTGAAACAGACAGCTTCACCAGTGATTAGCACAGCGACGCCGCGCGTGCGGCATCGCTGTGTTCAGCGCTGATTCATGTTAAAAATAGAATTAAAATAAAAAATATTGTTATTCTCACCTTCCGACGTCCCGCGCAGCATTCCTGCCTCTCTCCACGCTCCGGTCCCAGTAATCCTTTGCGAGAATTACCGCAATGACGTCCATTCTCGCGGGATCGCGAAGTCTCGCAGTCATTATTGCAAAGGATTACTGGGACCGGAACGTGGAGAGAGGAGGGAATGCTGCGCGGGACGTCGGAAGGTGAGAATAGTAATATTTTTTCTTTTTCTTTTTATTATTTTATTGCTGATCGCTGGTCTCCCGCCTGTCACACACAGAGATGTGTGCTGGCCAGCGGGAGATGAGCGACGAAAGAAATGTCCAAAGATTTACCAGAGCGATCAGCGATACCGGCAGGGGGGCTGGTCGCTGATCGCTGTCACACACAGCGATCTCGCAGGTGAGATCGCTGTTGTGTCACAAAACTTGTGACTCAGCAGCGATCTCACTAGCAAGATCGCTATGTGACAGGGCCTTAAGAGAATTAGAAAGGAAAAAGTGGTGAATGAAGGAGAGTTTGTTACACACTGAGTGAGAATTCCAAAGTGCACAATTAAGAGAGACAGATGGCATGCAGGGAACATTAATAAGATAAGAGGGATTTCTGAGTGTAGCAGTTGGGGGGGTTGACTTTCTATAACATGAGGGACCAGGGTTGGGAGCAACGTCTCCTGCGACTAGGAAAAGGAGGATAGAAAGTGAGCAGATGGTTAAGTGATTTGTGAGAGCGTCTCTGATGTTGAATGGTGGGACTGAATGGATCTGTGCAATTTAGCAAAGTGAAAAGAGCGTGAGTGCTATACATAGAAGAGGAAAGGAGTGAGGGGCCAATATGGATGGAGTGTAGAGAGTTAATACCAGGGCGGTGAATGTGTATAAATGCAGAGGCCAGGATATAAATTATACAAATGCATATGGTAAATATTTGGGGTTGCTCAAATGTAAAGGGAAGAGATATATTTATGTGTCCTACCTGTCTCCTGCCCTGTCTAACTGCCATGTTATAACTGCCAGTGTACTTAGATACATGTACTTTGATTACATGTACATAAATGCCCCCTGCATAAATGCGTTCCCCAGGCTAGCTCTGAATTTATAGAAGGCCACTTCTAAGATCTTCCTTTTTTTTTTTCTCTCCTTACTCGTTAGCAATCAATCAAACTAAGTTAGGACAGCAGGACACAATAAATGTATTTAGCAGATAAACAAGTGTCCAGGCCTACATGGATCATAAACCACTTTGAAAAGTTACTTGACCTCAATAGCATAAGGGGACAAGCAGGGTGAGTTGAAATAACTATATACCATTATATATGCTGCAAAGATGAATGGTAGAGGTTGAACACATGCAGGATTCAGTGAAGTTGCTGGAAAGAGTTAAATACCTGTATGAAGAGAATAGAGATGCGTGTTAGATTTAGCCATGTTATAACTGCCAGCGTACTTAGATACATGTATTTTGATTACATGTACATAAATGCCCCTGCATTCCCATCGGGATATGCCTGCTACAATGACAGTGATTGACACATTAGCCAATGATGGGACAGTAGCAGTCCCATCATCCGGCTAATGTGTTGAATGTAAAAAAACCCAAAACATACATACTACATACATACTGCATATATACAACATTCATGCAACATACATACATACTACATACATACTTCATATATACTACATTCATACAACATACATACATATATACTACATTCATACAACATACATACATACATACATAATACATACATACTACATTCATACATACATACTACATACATACTACATATATACTACATTCATACAACATACATACTACATTCATACAACATACATGCTACATATATACTACATACATACATACTACATACATACTACATATATACTACATACATACAACATACATACAACATACAATACATTCGTACAATACATACATATAGAAATACAGTACATATAACATACAGTACATACTTACCATCACTTGTCACTTTGATCCCCGAAGCCAGTGTCATCTCACAGAAAAAATATTAAAATAACAAACAACCGATATACTCCCTGATTCGCAGAAATCCACGAGTGTCCCACGATGATCTCCCGTGGAGAACAGCAGCATCAGCTGATGCCACCGCTCTCTAGGGGCCCCAGGAATACAATGACATTGTATTTCTGGGGCCCCTAGAGAGCGGTGGCATCAGCTGATGCTGCTGTTCTCCACGGGAGATCATCGTGGGACACTCGTGGATTTCTGCGGATCAGGGAGTATATCGGTTGTTTGCTATTTTAATATTTTTTACAGATAACACTGGCTTCGGGGATCAAAGTGACAAGTGATGGTGAGTATGTACTCTGTTATATGTACTGTATGTCTATATGTATGTATTGTATGAATGTGTTGTATGTAGAATGTATGTAGTATGTATGTTGTATGTCTGTAGCATGTTTTATGTATGCTGTATGTATGCATGTTGTATGAATGTAGTATATATGTAGTATGCATGTAGTATGTATGTTGTATGTCTGTAGCATGTTTTATGTATGAAATATGTATGTAGTATGTACTATGTATGTTGCATGAATGTAGCATATAAGTAGTATGTATGTAGTATGTATGTTGTATGAATGTAGTATATATGTAGTAAGTTGTATGAATGTAGTATATATGTAGTATGTATGTAGTATGTATGTATGTTGTATGTATGTAGTATGTATGTTGTATGAATATAGTATATATGAAGTATGCATGTAGCAGGTAGTATGTATGTATGTTGTATGAATGTAGTATATATGTATGTTGTATGAATGTAGTATATATGAAGTATGTATGTAGTATGTATGTATGTAGTATATATGAAGTATGTATGTAGTATGTAGTATGTATGAACGTAGTATTTATGTAGTATGTATGTAGTATATATGAAGTATGTATGTAGTATGTATGTAGTATGTATTTATGTTGTATGAATGTAGTATATATGAAGTATGTATGTAGTATGTATGAATGTAGTATATATGAAGTATGTATGTAATATGTTAGTATGTATGTTGTATGAATATAGTATTTATGCAGAATGTATGTATGTTGTATGAATGTAGTATATATGTAGTATGTATGTTGTATGAATGTAGTATATATGTAGTATGTATGTAGTATGTATGTAGGTTGTATGAATGTAGTATATATGAAGTATGTATATAGTATGTATGTTGTATGAATGTAGTATGTATTTAGTATGTGTAGGGATTCGCTCTGGTAGGCAATAGCCGGGCGGCAGTAACGAGGCAACACACAGGCGTAAAGTCCAATTCCAGTGATTTTAATGTCACTCAGTAACCAGCAGCTTAACAAAACATAAGGAAAACCAACAGACAACAGACGTTAGCAAATTTGTTAGCAAATCTTTTTTGACACAATTTTCATTAGAATTTTACAGTATGTTTTGTTCTCAAAATTTGCATTGCATTGTGAGACAAAAAATGATTTTGTTATGAATTAACATTGGAATACATTATCCATGAAGAATTAGGCTTGACTTATGAATATAATTATACAAAAACTTTAACAGAAGTATACCTGTTAAAAGTTATATTAGGTTCATATAATTATGCAGTGAAGGTACTGCTAGCTCAATCTGTACCAACCCGGAAGGTTCATTTTTCATGTTTGTCTCTGTTTTAAAAAGAATTATAATCAACAGGGGAGGCAGACAAGTAATATAAATAAAATACAGTGATCAATCAGATCACCTAAACCAGATGTTTGATTGGCATTTGTGTCTATTGCTGATAATTACAGTTAAAATTTAATTCACAGCAAAAAATGGTAAATCACATATTAAAATGTTCATTGGTGCTCTAAAGAGAGCCTGGAGAAATAACCTTATTATGCAGAAAGAAGTACAAATGAGAACTCCAAGAGTACCTATCATGAAAAATTACTGCTTCTTTTTTATTTTAACATATCACAGATAACAGATTCAAAAGAAACCAAATTCTAAATATAAGCAATTACAAATTAATTAAGGACTTTTAATACTATGAGAAAAGATATGCAAATTATTTCCTTACATACCTAGTCGCTTCCTTACATACCTAGTAATGCTACATCATTCCAGTAGCATGCACACACATTCACTCCACAAGAGTATGGATCTATTCATCCCACCCTTTTTTGGCTGACTACTGTATACATATAAACCCTTAGGTACCTTGTCCATGTTCAATATGTACTTGATACATGCACTGTAGGTGTAATATTAGACTATGACAGACAGCATGAACTATTGGCTAGAAAAATAAATGTTAGAAATAGGCAGGCGTGCTTGGCACTGTTAGGTCTCTGATCGAGCGAGCATCCTTGTGCTTTAGACGCTCGTCACTTGATCAAGTATCTGGGTACTTGGGCGCCATGCTCGATTCCACTGACCCGCATGTTTGGCACCTGATTTTCAGCCACTACACATGTGGAAATTGCCTGCCAATCATGGTACTGTTATCCGGTCTATAAAAGACTCTGTGATGCCATGTTCAGCACATTGTACTTGGAAATAGTATAGAGGGAGTTTTTGCTGCAGAAGGGACAGAGTGTTATATAGTGTTCCAGTACTTGCTGGTGCAACATTAAACCAACAGCCCTTTTTAGGGCTAATTCAAATGGATTCTATTCTATAATACTGCATTTAGCTGCAATTAGGGTAGGATTAGCTGCTGGAGTAGGAATAGTGTATTAGAGTCACTTATAGCAGGATTGATTGCATTACAGTTCTTAGTGCTGCTAGGTAAAACCAACAGCTCTTTTCAAGGCTAATTCAAGTAGATACTATTCTCTAATAATAACGCTCTTATCTGCAATTCGCTTATGGTTAGCTGCTGAAGTAGGAATAGCCTATTACAGGTATTTAGACAGCGTTGATTGCATTACAGCCCTTGGTGTTGTCACATACAAGCATAACTCCTTTCAGGACAATTAAAATAGACGGTATTCTCTAAAATACTACTCTAATTGTCGTGGAAATGTTGCCATTTAGATTTGTGGATACTGAGGGTCTCCACAACCACTTGGTGGTGGACTTACTCGGTCCCAAGCCACCAATATTTGTCTCGTAAAGTGGTCCCTGCTTTACACCAGCACGTATCCTATTACACAGTTGTTGGGAAGGTCCACTTAACTACTGACATGTGGACAAATGCTTTTGGCCAGGGATGCTATATTTCCCTTATGGCACACTGGGACAACCTGCTGGAGGCTGAAACCAAGTCAGACCCTGGGATGACACACATGCTACCAATGCCTAGAATTGCAAGCCTAAGTTCCATCAGGGTTTCCACCTCCTCCTATGCCAGATTCTGCACCCACTCCTCCATATTGTCCATTTCTGAATTATCGGCCATATCAGTCACAAGCTGGAAGCACTGCAGCACTGCCTCGGTGAAGCGGCAACAGGCTCTGCTTAAACTCATAGTTTAGCTGACAAACAGCAAACTGAGGCACAGTTGTTGAAAGTCTCTCTCTGTTAAACCAACAACCAGGCGTAGTAGTGTGTGAGAAAGGCCATAACCTGGTGGTGGCTCTGAAGCTTGGCAAGTTTTCACACATACCATACCATGCCTGGCCCACATGCTCAACTTATTGGTTCAGCGCTTTCTGAAAACCTACACCAATTTGCCTTGGCTACTTGTGAAGGTACGCAGCATGTGCCCCCATTTCCACAAGTCACCTACAGCTGCTGTCGGTCTGGCAGTGCTAAAGCAGTGGTTGCAACTGTCCACATGCTGGAATTCAACATTACACATGTTGGCAAGGTTTTGTAAGCAGTAGAGGGCAGTAGTTGAGTACCATCTACAACATGCCCATCAGTATTCTGCTCAGCCTCTGCACATAACCACCGACGAGTGGCCATGGATGTCCAACATCTGTACGGTTCTCCAAAACTTTGATGAATCAACCAATATAGTTAGCAGTGATGACAATATAATCAGCGTAACCATCCTGCATCTGTGTCTACTGAAATGCTTGCTGCTCACAATTAAAGAGGAAGCTTTGTGTTGTGAGTTCATTTTCCCCTTCACCTTTGATGTCTGATGAACTCCCTCTGCTGGTGAAGAGAGGTAGTGAAATTGATTGGGATGGGAAGAACCTGTTATCTGAACAGGCAGAGTTTGATTGGACATCTGGAATTTCTGAGTGGATATAAGGCAGCCGACGCCCTGCAGGGTTTGCTGGTGATCCTTTCTGCTCTGAGCTCTTGCATCCAGTTTTAGTTCCTGTCTACTAAAAGCTAAGTTTTGCCCTGCTATTATTCCATGAGATTTTGTCTGGTTTCCTTAGTGTTTGTATTCAGCCAGTCCTGGTTGGGACTGGCTGAATTCCATTTTTGTCTCTGATCAGTTGATCTCTTTGCTCTGTTTTCAGAATATACCTGAGTGCTGATATAGTGATTTTGAAGTCTAGCGACTTCAGGGCCTTTTTTCCTATCAGACGGTTGGGACATTTTTGTAAGGTTTTTTGCGGATTGCAGCCAGCATCTTTTCTGTCCTGTCCTATCTAGTTAGTTGGGCCCCATCGTTTCCAGGTGACCCGTAGAAGCGTGTAATCGCGAAACGGCCGTTGTCCGGCACCTCCCTCCCCTAGCATTCCTCTACGTCCTGCATGTCCACACATTTGATGGAAATTATGTGAAATAAAGACTCACGTTTTTTCAGCTGCATCGGTGAGTGCTGCATATTTCTTCTTTTTTTGCTTCACATTGATATATATATATAATTGCCTTGTAATGTTTTGATTTCCTGTTCTGTCCAGATGTCACCGCAACCCAGAATTCCAAGCGGAGGAAGTTCACCGACCGCCAAATTGGGACACCAAAGTGATGGGTGTCTCAATATGGAAACTGCTGCTGGTACCAACCTATTGCGCGGTACCACCAGCGGAACACTGTCGCACCACACACACTCTATATGCCATATGCACCACACACACACTCTAACACACTCACACACTCATGTAGCCTCTTGCACGGTACCACCAGCGGAACACCGTCACACTGCACCTGCGCAAATTCTGTGCAGGTGCAGTGAATCATTTGGCTGATCCCTGCAGCAGATGCATGACATGTCTACAGGCAGAGGAAGCTGATCACATTAAAGGGGTTTTCCCACGAACGAAAGTTCATTTAAAAAATTGTCTGTGTCTGACCATGTAAGGAGCATACCACATCTCCTGGGCAGGGGAGGAAGCAAAACACAATACTGACATTACAGCAGGGGATCACAGAGGATTCATTTTGTGTGGTAAAATATTTCACTGACTGTTTTTAAACATTATTTTACCTCAAAAAATGTATCCTCTGCGATCTCCTGCTGTAATGTCAGTATTGTCTTTTGCTTCCTCCCCTGCTCAGGAGCTGTGGTATGTTCTGTACATGGTCAGACATAGGGGTGAGAGAGACAGAGCACAGGGGGATACAGCTAAAATGGGACAGCACATGAGGGGAAAAAACAGGACAGGAAGGAGAGAGTCAGCAGACAAGGGGGATAGCATAGCACATAGGGTAGACAGGTCAAAGAAGAGAGCACAGATGGGAGAAGTCAGCCCATGGGGAAAGAGAGGGTGGATAGGTGGGTATGCACATGGGTGGAGATTCTCAATGTTGCAAAGCTTGCCCCATCATGACATTAATGCCTTCCTGATGTGATAGCATCGTGCCTCCATCTAGTGTGTGTGTGTATATATATATATATATGTGTAAATGTAAATACTTATGTCCCCCCAAAAATTGAGAAAAATAATCAAGCAGTGTAATCTAGCCTGATGAAGGGGCCTTTTGGTAAATTCAAAAAAAGTTATTTTTTTTCTCATTAATGTACACTCTGCACACCATCTTGATGGAAAAAACAGAAATGTAGAAATTTTTGCAAATTTATTAAAAAAGAAAAACTGAAATATTACATGATAATAAGTATTCAGACCCTTTGCTCAGACACTTATATTTAAGTAACATGCTGTCCATTTCCTTGTGATCCTCCTTGAGATGGTTCTACTGCTTCATGGAAGTCCAGCTGTGTTTAATTAAACTGATAGGACTTGATTTGGAAAGGCACACACATGTGTTGGCATATGCAACAGAAATGGACTTATTGTTTATGTAAAGGAGGACTTTACACTAGCCTGACAGCAGATGGCGATAGTGTGAAGTTAAATGTTTGCTGTATTGTGGGGAGAACCTATTACCACTGAGTATGGTGGAAGATAATGCCGACAGGGTGTCAAATGGAAATGATATATGCAGCAACACGTGAAAATAGATAAAAACACCTTTATTAAAATGTAAATGGGTGTACACTTAGAATGAATAAAAAGGCATCCCAAATAAATGCGTAGTGTTGAATTATAATAAACTTCAACATGGGGTTAAATAGATACCCATATAAAACAGGCTCAATGCTATACAGGTAAAAAATGACTATACACTTCTTGAAGCCCCCAGAAAGTTGTGCATACAATGTGCAATAACACCAAATTGTGCAATAAAGAATGCAATAATAAACAATAAAAATAATAGTAATAAATAACCCAAAAATATATGTATACAGTGCACAAATAATGACCACTGCTGTGCAACAAAGTGCAATAAAGCAAACTGTGCAATAGAAGATGAATGATGAATAAATAATGTGCAGTGCACAATTAGAAAGATGACACTACTATGGTGCCACACAATGTGAAGAGAAAAGGAAATGGGAGCTGGGAGTGAGCAAGGAGATACCTAATGAACCGGTAATGGGTGCCTGGGAATGCCTGAGAACGCGCCCCGACGTGCGTTTCGGAATGGATCTTCCTTCGTCAGGGGGTGGGTATGTGACTGGTCGGTACATCCTTATATACTGGACTAATTAGCGGGCAGGTCACATAACGGCACATGCGCCGCCACCGTGACCCGGAAGACACATCGCGCGTGGCGTCACATGACCAAGTACCGCCGGGTAAACCCTGCGTATCCGGCCATGAAGAGACGCCGTCGCCATGTGAACAACCGGCGCCGAGGCAGCGCATGCGCACCAGTGCCCGTCCACAAGAAATTGAGGGGCTATGTGAGTGCAGCAGTTGCTGCAGAAAACCTCATGACTTGACACATCACTGCAATGGATATATGACTAGTGGAGACAAGTTTATGGAAAATAAACATATATATATATATATATATATAAAAATAAAAATAAATGGTGGTGAAAAAACGGGACTTGAAAAATAGTAACAATTGAATAAGTATGTGCAATAATGGCAATTAATATAATTGCATACCATAAAAGGAGAATTACATAAAGTGCACAATCACATCAGAAATGAAAATTATAATAAACAATATAAGTTAGAAAAATAAATATAATAATATATAAAATAGGAAATAAAAAAAAAAAAAATAATAATAAATAAATAATAAATAAATAAAAATAAAATTAAAAGTAAAAAATAAAAATAAAAAGTGATAAAAATAAAATACATGCATATTAAATGTATATGTGTAAAAAATAATATGACGATTAATATAATAACACGCCAAAAATTGTAAAGTGCAAAGTATGTGAATACTGTTACAACATCCAAATCCCATAATATGATGTGTATATACAATATATATGCACACAAATCTTGTCGCTTTTTCTTGTTAATCAATGTGAATGATCCACCATGACACAGATGCCGACCAGACCATCTAAAATAAAATAAATATACAAAATGTGGAAAATGTTAATAAGTGTACAAAATGTAATTTCATAAAAACGGAATAAAAGAAAGACTCTCATTCAAACCCAGTGGGGACACGGTGTTCAGTGTCCAAATCCACTGGGTTTCTAACTGAGCAAGGCGTTTGCTGACATTGCCTCCCCTTATCCCCCTACAAACCATATCAATGCCAGACACCTTTAATAAAGTAGGATCACAGTTGTGATACATTTTGAAATGTTTTGGCAAGGTTTTAAGGGAGGCAATGTCTTCAACCTCCCCAGCTGCCTTTATGCCCAAAACATGCTCGCGAACCCTCACCTTAAGCTGGCGGGTGGTAAGGCCAACATAGATGAGGGAACACGGGCATGTAGCATAGTAAATCACAGCTGTTGATGAACAGGTGATAGATTTTTTGATATTGTAGACACGCAATCCATCAGAACTGGTAAAAGTATGGGCTCTGACAATATTACAACAGGCAACGCAAGAACCGCAGGGTTTACACCCCGCGGGTCGTGTGTATTGAGTCATAAAATTATTTGCCGGTATAGGAATATAATGACTTTTAACCAGCCGGTCACCAAGATTTGATGATCTGCGAAAAGCAATGTTTGGGTAGTCACCAATATACTTGGAGAGTATCGGATCATTTTTTAAAATAGGCCAAAATTTCTTTAAATAGAATCTCATCTGTTCATTTTGACCATTGAAAGTGGTTATAAACCTAATCAACTCCTTGGATTCAGATCTATTCGTGTCCGTGTAAAGTGCATTATGACGTGATGTGTGCATGGCCCTGTTGAAGGCTCTCTTCAATGATCGCCTACTATACCCACGTTCAAGGAATCTCTCTTTTAATAGATCAGCCTGTTTTAAAAAATCGGTGTCCGTAGAACAAATCCGTCTTAGACGTAGGAATTGTCCGATGGGAATTGAATTTATAAGATTACGAGGGTGGGAGGATGAAGCGTGGAGAAGTGCGTTAACAGAGGTGTGTTTTCTAAATAAGTCTGTCTGAAGATAATTGTCTGAATCCCTCCTCACTAGGACATCAAGGAACTCGATGGTTCTCAAATCGCTGTGATGTGTAAGATGTACATTGATATTATTAGAATTTAATACATCAATAAAATCAGGTAACACACCGATGGGATCCTGCCAAATAAAGAAAATAATGTCAATGTAGCGTGTCCAAAAAGGACACGCTCCATTTGTTCAATCTTTCCAGATAAAAAAAGGTCCCTTTCCCACAGACCCAGGAACAGGTTGGCATATGATGGGGCAAAAGAAGCACCCATGGCTGTTCCCTGGGTCTGTAGGAAAAAGGAATCCTTAAAAATAAAAAAATTGTGTGACAACGCAAACTCTAATAAATTAATGAAAAATATGATAAAAGCTCGTGAAAAGGAAGAATGTTGTAAGAAATAAGACACAGCCGCTATCCCATCGGTGTGCTTGATGTTTGTGTATAAAGATTCAACGTCACATGTGACAAAAGAAGAATCTTCATCGATATGCAAACCATCGACTTTCTTGAGAAAATCATTGGTATCCCTAGTATATGATGGGAGGGCAGTAACAAATGGTTGTAAAATATGGTCGATATATTTATTTACATTTTCTAAAAAGTTGCCCCTCCCCGATATGATGGGCCTGCCAGGTGGTATCTCTTTATTTTTATGTATTTTGGGTAGCAGATATAGGGTGGGAACGGTGGGTTCATGAACTTGTAGGGCCAGAAAGAGGTCATTAGAGATAATATCATCTTCTTTAGCATTATTCAGTAATTTTTTTAATTCAGCCTGGAATTTCAAAAGAGGATTGAACGTCAGTCTCTTATAACAATCCAAATTATTTAACTGACGAAATGCCTCATTTTCATACCTAACTTTGGGCCATACTACCACATTCCCACCCTTATCCGCTGGTTTAAAAATCACATCCTGGATACCTGACAATCTCCTCAGACAAATTCTCTCCTCTTTACTCAAATTGTCTGCATGACTATACGAGGGAATTTTTTGAAACTCACCGCTTACAGTCCTGACAAAAATATCTATATTAGAACATGAAGATAATGGAGGGAATTTGGTAGATGACTTTTTGATGACACCTGGTACCTCACCTTCATTGGTGTTATGTTCTTTCGCTAATTGTTCAAGATCTCTGAACAGTTTAACATACTTAATGATTCCCTTGACAAAGATCTGGAGATATTGGTGAAGGATATACAACATAAACACACCAACAAACTGACTAGGGACCAGATTGATTTGTCCTCTGGTAAAATCTATTATTGGAAAAGACATTTGAATGTTGACTTTAACAGAGAACGCTCTGTGTCCGTTGTCTCCAATTCGTCCATTGGTGATGCATCTGTTGCCTCCTCTTCTGCCTCTGTTACATCCATGGTCACTCCTAAGAGGAAAAGAAATCTGCGCTTTCCTCCTAATAAGAGAAATTATTCTCCTGATTTGAACTCCAACCGTCTGAAGGTAATTAATTTAAGTACTCATACTTTCTCACCTTTGGAGATGGATATATTACTTAGAGGGCTTATGTTTTGCCCTACAGCAAACTTAGACTGCTTCACTGCAGTCAAAGATTTACATCTGTTTGCTAGGAGGCTGTTATTTAAACGTATATATCATAATCCAGATGATTCTAAACTTTTTCCAACAGAGGCAGAACAGAAGGCGATAGCTGATCTTGAACAATTAGCGAAAGAACATAACACCAATGAAGGTGAGGTACCAGGTGTTATCAAAAAGTCATCTACCAAATTCCCTCCATTATCTTCATGTTCTAATATAGATATTTTTGTCAGGACTGTAAGCGTGGAGTTTCAAAAAATTCCCTCGTATAGTCATGCAGACAATTTGAGTAAAGAGGAGAGAATTTGTCTGAGGAGATTGTCAGGTATCCAGGATGTGATTTTTAAACCAGCGGATAAGGGTGGGAATGTGGTAGTATGGCCCAAAGTTAGGTATGAAAATGAGGCATTTCGTCAGCTAAATAATTTGGATTGTTATAAGAGACTGACGTTCAATCCTCTTTTGAAATTCCAGGCTGAATTAAAAAAATTACTGAATGATGCTAAAGAAGATGATATTATCTCTAATGACCTCTTTCTGGCCCTACAAGTTCATGAACCCACCGTTCCCACCCTATATCTGCTACCCAAAATACATAAAAATAAAGAGATACCACCTGGCAGGCCCATCATATCGGGGAGGGGCAACTTTTTAGAAAATGTAAATAAATATATCGACCATATTTTACAACCATTTGTTACTGCCCTCCCATCATATACTAGGGATACCAATGATTTTCTCAAGAAAGTCGATGGTTTGCATATCGATGAAGATTCTTCTTTTGTCACATGTGACGTTGAATCTTTATACACAAACATCAAGCACACCGATGGGATAGCGGCTGTGTCTTATTTCTTACAACATTCTTCCTTTTCACGAGCTTTTATCATATTTTTCATTAATTTATTAGAGTTTGCGTTGTCACACAATTTTTTTATTTTTAAGGATTCCTTTTTCCTACAGACCCAGGGAACAGCCATGGGTGCTTCTTTTGCCCCATCATATGCCAACCTGTTCCTGGGTCTGTGGGAAAGGGACCTTTTTTTATCTGGAAAGATTGAACAAATGGAGCGTGTCCTTTTTTGGACACGCTACATTGACAATATTTTCTTTATTTGGCAGGATCCCATCGGTGTGTTACCTGATTTTATTGATGTATTAAATTCTAATAATATCAATGTACATCTTACACATCACAGCGATTTGAGAACCATCGAGTTCCTTGATGTCCTAGTGAGGAGGGATTCGGACAATTATCTTCAGACAGACTTATTTAGAAAACACACCTCTGTTAACGCACTTCTCCACGCTTCATCCTCCCACCCTCGTAATCTTATAAATTCAATTCCCATCGGACAATTCCTACGTCTAAGACGGATTTGTTCTACGGACACCGATTTTTTAAAACAGGCTGATCTATTAAAAGAGAGATTCCTTGAACGTGGGTATAGCAGGCGATCATTGAAGAGAGCCTTCAACAGGGCCATGCACACGTCACGTCATAATGCACTTTACACGGACACGAATAGATCTGAATCCAAGGAGTTGGTTAGGTTTATAACCACTTTCAATGGTCAAAATGAACAGATGAGATTCTATTTAAAGAAATTTTGGCCTATTTTAAAAAATGATCCGATACTCTCCAAGTATATTGGTGACTACCCAAACATTGCTTTTCGCAGATCATCAAATCTTGGTGACCGGCTGGTTAAAAGTCATTATATTCCTATACCGGCAAATAATTTTATGACTCAATACACACGACCCGCGGGGTGTAAACCCTGCGGTTCTTGCGTTGCCTGTTGTAATATTGTCAGAGCCCATACTTTTACCAGTTCTGATGGATTGCGTGTCTACAATATCAAAAAATCTATCACCTGTTCATCAACAGCTGTGATTTACTATGCTACATGCCCGTGTTCCCTCATCTATGTTGGCCTTACCACCCGCCAGCTCAAGGTGAGGGTTCGCGAGCATGTTTTGGGCATAAAGGCAGCTGGGGAGGTTGAAGACATTGCCTCCCTTAAAACCTTGCCAAAACATTTCAAAATGTATCACAACTGTGATCCTACTTTATTAAAGGTGTCTGGCATTGATATGGTTTGTAGGGGGATAAGGGGAGGCAATGTTAGCAAACGCCTTGCTCAGTTAGAAACCCAGTGGATTTGGACACTGAACACCGTGTCCCCACTGGGTTTGAATGAGAGTCTTTCTTTTATTCCATTTTTATGAAATTACATTTTGTACACTTATTAACATTTTACACATTTTGTATATTTATTTTATTTTAGATGGTCTGGTCGGCATCTGTGTCATGGTGGATCATTCACATTGATTAACAAGAAAAAGCGACAAGATTTGTGTGCATATATATTGTATATACACATCATATTATGGGATTTGGATGTTGTAACAGTATTCACATACTTTGCACTTTACAATTTTTGGCATGTTATTATATTAATCGTCATATTATTTTTTACACATATACATTTAATATGCATGTATTTTATTTTTATCACTTTTTATTTTTATTTTTTATTTTTAATTTTATTTTTATTTATTTATTATTTATTTATTATTATTTTTTTATTTTTTATTTCCTATTTTATATATTATTATTTTTTATTTTTTATTTTTTTTTTATTTATTTTTCTAACTTATATTGTTTATTATTATTTTCATTTCTGATGTGATTGTGCACTTTATGTAATTCTCCTTTTATGGTATGCAATTATATTAATTGCCATTATTGCACATACTTATTCAATTGTTACTATTTTTCAAGTCCCGTTTTTTCACCACCATTTATTTTTATTTTTATATATATATATATATATATATATATATATATATATATATATATATATATGTTTATTTTCCATAATCTTGTCTCCACTAGTCATATATCCATTGCAGTGATGTGTCAAGTCATGAGGTTTTC
This sequence comes from Dendrobates tinctorius, assembly GCF_039654945.1. Lineage (NCBI taxonomy): Eukaryota > Metazoa > Chordata > Amphibia > Anura > Dendrobatidae > Dendrobates > Dendrobates tinctorius. Next base: position 921,836 of record NW_027361683.1, read on the forward strand.
TGCAGCAACTGCTGCACTCACATAGCCCCTCAATTTCTTGTGGACGGGCACTGGTGCGCATGCGCCGCCTCGGCGCCGGTTGTTCACATGGCGACGGCGTCTCTTCATGGCCGGATACGCCGGGTTTATCCGGCGGTACTTGGTCATGTGATGCCGCGCGCGATGTGTCTTCCGGGTCGCGGTGGCGGCGCATGCGCCGTTATGTGACCTGCCCGCTAATTAGTCCAGTATATAAGGATGTACCGACCAGCCACATACCCACCCCCTGACGAAGGAAGATCCATTCCGAAACGCGCGTCGGGGCGCGTTCTCAGGCATTCCCAGGCACCCATTACCGGTTCATTAGGTATCTCCTTGCTCACTCCCAGCTCGCATTTCCTTTTCTCTTCACATTGTGTGGCACCATAGTAGTGTCATCTTTCTAATTGTGCACTGCACATTATTTATTCATCATTCATCTTCTATTGCACAGTTTGTTTTATTGCACTTTGTTGCACAGCAGTGGTCATTATTTGTGCACTGTATACATATATTTTTTGGTTATTTATTACTATTATTTTTATTGTTCATTATTGCATTCTTTATTGCACAATTTGGTGATATTGCACATTGTATGCACAACTTTCTGGGGGCTTCAAGAAGTGTATAGTCATTTTTTACCTGTATAGCATTGAGCCTGTTTTATATGGGTATCTATTTAACCCCATGTTGAAGTTTATTATAATTCAACACTACGCATTTATTTGGGATTGCCTTTTTATTCATTCTAAGTGTACACCCATTTACATTTTAATAAAGGTGTTTTTATCTATTTTCACGTGTTGCTGCATATATCATTTCCATTTGACACCCTGTCGGCATTATCTTCCACCATACTCAGTGGTATTAGGTTCTTTCACCGGATGGTCTGCCATCCATATTTTTAGAGGGGTTGTGGATAGTGTTGAGCATTCCGATACCGCAAGTATCGGGTATCGGCCGATACTTGCTGTATCGGAATTCCGATACCGACTTCCGATATTTTTTCAATATCGGAATTCGGCATCGGAATCGGAAGTTCAAAGTTGATTGACAGCCTGACGTCATCATGATGCGCGGTGTGTGCGCATCATGATGCGCCGTCATTTCGGGCCTTCCGGGGGTCTCTGCCGGCCTGCCGGGGGCTGTGTGGACTGCCCGGGGTCTGTACCGGCCTGCCGGGGGGCTGTGCCAGCCTGCCGGTGGTCTCTGCACCCTGTGGGGGTCTGTACCGGCCTGCCGGGGGGCTGTGCCGGCCTGCCGGTGGTCTGTGCACCCTGTGGGGGTCTGTACCGGCCTGCCGGGGGGCTGTGCCGGCCTGCCGGTGGTCTGTGCACCCTGTGGGGGTCTGTACCGGCCTGCCGGGGGGCTGTGCCGGCCTGCCGGGGGGCTGTGCTGATGTCCGGGGGTCTGTGCAAGCATCGTCCGATGGGACTACAAGTCCCATCTGGCGATGCCTGCTACCATGACAGTGATTGACACATTAGCCAATGATGGGACAGTAGTAGTCCCATCATCCGGCTAATGTGTTAAATGTTATAAAAAAAAAAAAAAAAAAAAAAAAAATACTACATACATACTACATACATACTACATGCATGCTACATACATACTACATGCTACATACATACTACATATATACTACATGCATGCTACATACATACTACATGCTACATACATACTACATATATACTACATGCATGCTACATACATACTACATGCTACATACATACTACATGCTACATACATACTACATATATACTACATACATACTACATACATGCTACATACATGCTACATACTGCATGCTACATACATACTACATACATACTACATGCATGCTACATGTATGCTACATACATACTACATACATGCTACATACATACTACATGCTACATACATACTACATATATACTACATACATGCTACATGCTACATACATACTACATATATACTACATGCATGCTACATACATACTACATATATACTACATGCATGCTACATACATACTACATATATACTACATGCATGCTACATACATACTGCATGCTACATGCATGGTACATACATACTACATACATACTACATGCTACATACATACCACATATATACTACATACATACAATACATTCATACAATACATACATAGACATACAGTACATATAACATAGAGTAACATACTTACCAATACTTGTCACATTGTTCCCCGAAGCCATTGTCTTTTCCGGAATAAATATTAACATAACAAACCACAAAAATACTCACCCACGATCCGAAGGAGTCCACGAGTGTGTCCCACGACAATCTTGGGTAGAGAACTGCAGCATCAGCTGATGCTGCCGTTCTCTACGGGCTGCAGGAATCCAATGACGGAAGGTAGGTATCCTTCCGCACTGTATTCCTCCGCCACTTAAAAAAAAAAAAGTCCCTAGTCTCACTTTATGCCATTGCTGCGTGGGAAATTCCCACACAGCAATGGCATAAAGTGAGACTAGGGACTTTTTTTTTTTTTAAGTGGCGGAGGAATACAGTGCGGAAGGATACCTACCTTCCGTCATTGGATTCCTACAGCCCGTAGAGAACGGCAGCATCAGCTGATGCTGCAGTTCTCTACCCAAGATCGTCGTGGGACACACTCGTGGACTGCTTCGGATCGTGGGTGAGTATTTTTGTGGTTTGTTATGTTAATATTTATTCCGGAAAAGACAATGGCTTCAGGGAACAATGTGACAAGTATTGGTAAGTATGTTACTCTATGTTATATGTACTGTATGTCTATGTATGTATTGTATGAATGTATTGTATGTATGTAGTATATATGTGGTATGTATGTAGCATGTAGTATGTATGTAGCATGCATGTAGCATGCAGTATGTATGTAGCATGCATGTAGTATATATGTAGTATGTATGTGGTATGTATGTAGCATGTAGTATGTATGTAGCATGCAAGTAGTATGTATGTAGTATGTATGTAGCATGCATGTAGTATATATGTAGTATGTATGTAGCATGTAGTATGTAGCATGCATGTAGTATATATGTAGTATGTATGTAGCATGTAGTATGTATGTAGCATGCATGTAGTATATATGTAGTATGTATGTAGTATGTATGTAGCATGCATGTAGTATATATGTAGTATGTATGTAGCATGTAGTATGTATGTAGCATGCATGTAGTATGTATGTAGCATGTAGTATGTATGTAGCATGCATGTAGTATATATGTAGTATGTATGTAGCATGTAGTATGTATGTAGCATGCATGTAGTATATATGTAGTATGTATGTAGCATGTAGTATGTATGTAGCATGCATGTAGTATATATGTAGTATGTATGTAGCATGTAGTATGTATGTAGCATGCATGTAGTATATATGTAGTATGTAGCATGTAGTATGTATGTAGCATGCATGTAGTATGTATGTAGCATGCATGTAGTATGTATGTGGTATATATGTAGCATGTAGTATGTATGTAGCATGCATGTAGTATATATGTGTTATGTATGTAGCATGTAGCATGCATGTAGCATGCATGTAGTATGTATGTAGTATGTATGTGGTATGTATGTAGCATGCATGTAGTATGTATGTAGTATATATGTGGTATGTATGTAGCATGTAGTATGTATGTAGCATGCAGTATGTATATAGCATGCATGTAGTATGTATGTAGTATATATGTAGTATGTATGTTGCATGTAGTATTTATGTAGTATGAATGTAGCATGTATGTAGTATGTAGTATGAATGTAGCATGTATGTAGTATGCATGTTGTATGTATGTAGCATGTAATTTTTTTTTTTTTTTTTTTTTTTTTTACATTCAACACATTAGCCGGATGATGGGACTACTACTGTCCCATCATTGGCTAATGTGTCAATCACTGTCATGGTAGCAGGCATCGCCCGATGGGACTTGTAGTCCCATCGGACGATGCCTGCACAGACCCCCGAAGCCTGCACAGACCACTGGCAGGCCGGCACAGCCCCCCGGCAGGCCGGCACAGCCCCCCGGAGCCTGCACAGACCACCGGCAGGCCGGCACAGCCCCCCGGCAGGCCGGCACAGCCCCCCGGAGCCTGCACAGCCCCCCGGCAGGCCGGCACAGCCCCCCGGCAGGCCGGCACAGCCCACCGGAGCCTGCACAGACCACCGGCAGGCCGGCACAGCCCCCCGGCAGGCCGGCACAGACCACCGGAGCCTGCACAGACCCCCTGGCAGGCCGGCACAGCCCCCCGAAAGGCCCGTACAGACCCCAGAGAGGCTGTACAAGGCAAAAACAGGGTTTTTCTTATTCCGATACCGGAAGTCCCATAGACTTGAATGGGACTTCCGGTATCGGAATCGGCGATACCAATACTTTTTTTAAAGATCAGCCGATCCATTCCGATCCGATACTTTGAAGTATCGGACGGTATCGCTCAACTCTAGTTGTGGATCTTTATTATTATTTAATTATCAAGCATCAGAATATTACCCTCATTGTTCTAAGTGTATTGTGGGGAGGGACGCTTTCTTGTTGTTGTTATCTTTTACTTTCGCTTTTGACTGTATTATGCCAGCAGCACTGGCTGTGTGCTTCTGAATTCTTATCTCATGTTTACCCATAAGAAGTAAATGCTGTTTACTCAAGATAACTTGCTCAGTGAAGTTCTCCTGTGTATCGGTGAATTCTCAAAAGATACACTCTGCTACAGGTTAAGTGCCTAGGACACAGAAGCCCAGATACCCAAGGCAGAGACACCCAGAACAGGAGATAGTCCCAGACACCAAGGACAGAGACACCCAGAAGATAACTCCAAGCAATAAATCCAGACACCAGAGAAGCATATAATCTCTGTTAACAGAAGGAGATAAAACCCAATAAACGAAGGCTGAAAAGAAAAAATCCAGATACAGAGGGACAAAGGAATTTATGACCCAGGAACTGGAGGGCCGCACACTGTAGATAATTACAGAGAATCACCACACACAGGATATACAGGAACCCTCAAGAAAAAAGAAGAATATCTTCATAAAACAAGATTATATAAAAATGATGTTCAGCACTGAGCTGAAACTCTCAGTAGCTAAGCTGAACAGTGAAAATTATCAGTTATGGAAATTCAAAGTAGAGATGTTGTTATCTAAAGATGAAAAGATGATTTATGGGAAGTAATCATTACAGATAGACCTGATGAAGATAATCAGAAATGGGATAGAAAGAATAGAAAAGCTAGAGCCACCATTAGCTTATTAGTGGATGATGCTCAATTAATACACATAAGGAATGAGGATACAGTGAAAGGAATGTGGGACGCCTTGAGAAAATTACATGAAAGACCCAGTTTAAATCACAAGTTATTTCTATTAAGAAAGCTTTACAGTATGAGATTGAGTGCAAATGATGACATGCAGAAGCACAAACAATTAGGTCCATATATATTTGGACAGAGACAACATTTTTCTAATTTTGGTTCTAGACATTACCACAATGAATTTTAAGCAAAACAATTCAGATGCAGTTGAAGTTCGGACTTTTAGCTTTCATTTGAGGGTATCCACATTAAAATTGGATGAAGGGTTTAGGAGTTTCAGCTCCTTAACATGTGCCACCCTTTTTTTAAAGGGACCAAAAGTAATTGGACAATTGACTCCAAGGCTATTTCATGGACAGGTGTGGGCAATCACTTCGTTATGTCATTCTCAATTAAGCAGATAAAAGGCCTGGAATTGATTTGAGGTGTGGTGCTTGCATTTGGAAGGTTTTGCTGTGAAGGAAACATGCGGTCAAAGGAGCTCTCCATGCAGGTGAAACAAGCCATCCTTAAGCTGCAAAAACAGAAAAAACCCATCCAAGAAATTGCTACAACATTAGGAGTGGAAAAATCTGCAGCTTGGTACATCCTGAGAAAGAAAGAAAGCACTGATGAACTCATACATGCAAAAAGACCTGGGCGCCCACGGAAGACAACAGTGGTGGATGATCGCAGAATAATCTCCATGGTGAAGAGAAACCCCTTCACAACAGCCAACCAAGTGAACAACACTCTCCATGAGGTAGACGTATCAATATCCAAATCTACCATAAAGAGAAGACTGCATGAATGTAAATACAGAGGGTTCACTGAATGGTGCAAGCTACTCATAAGCATCAAGAATAAAAAGGCTAGACTGGACTTTGCTAAAAAACATCTAAAAAGCCAGCACAGTTCTGGAAGAACATTCTTTGGACAGATGAAACCAAGATCAACCTCTACCAGAATGATGGAAAGAGAAAAGTATGGCGAAGGCGTGGTACAGCTCATGATCCAAAGCATACCACATCATCTGTAAAACACGGCGGAGGCAGTGTGATGGCTTGGGCATGCATGGCTGCCAGTGGCACTGGGTTACTAGTGTTTATTGATGATGTGACACAGGACAGTAGCAGCCGAATGAATTATGAGGTATTCAGAGCCATACTGTATGCTCAGATCCAGCCAAATACAGCCAAACTGATTGTCCATCTGTAATAGGAAATGACGACCAATGACCCAAAGCATAAAGCCAAAGCAACCCAGGAGTTTATTAAAGCAAAGAAGTGGAATATTCTTGAATGGCCAAGTCAGTCACCTGATCTCAACCCAATTGAGCATGCATTTCACTTGTTAAAGACTAAACTTCCAACAGAAAGGTCCACAAACAAACAGCAACCTAAAACCACCGCAGTGAAGGCCTGGCAGAGCATCAAAAAAGAGGAAACACAGCATCTGGTGATGTCCATGAGTTCAAGACTTCAGGCAGTCATTGCCAACAAAGGGTTTTCTACCAAGTACTAGAAATGAGCATTTTATTTACAATTATTTAATCTGTCCAATTACTTTTGATCCCTTTAAAAACAGGGTGGCACATGTTAAGGAGCTGAAACTCCTAAACCCTTCATCTAATTTTAATGTGGATACCCTCAAATGAAAGCTGAAAGTCTGAACTTCAACTGCATCTGAATTGTTTTGTTTAAAATTCATTGTGGTAATATCTAAAACCAAAATTAGAAAAATGTTGTCTCTGTCCAAATATATATGGACCTAACTGTATTCTCACTGATGGAAGTAATATCACAGCTAAGGTCTATTGGTGAAGACATTAAAGAAAGTCATGTAGCAGCAATATTATTGTGCAGTTTACCAGATTCATATACAGCCTTGATAAATGCCCTAGAGACAAGACCAGAAAAAGACATCACATTAGATTTTGTGAAAACCAGACTAATAGATGAATATCAGAGAAGAAAAGAACAGACAAATGATTCTTCTACTGAAAAAGACAGTGGAAACACTCTTAAAGCTACAGAATTTAAAAAACCCTATAAGAGACAAGAGAGTGTTTCAGATGTAAGAGAAAAGGTCATCTAAGGAAAAACTGTACTATATGGAAAGCAGATCAACAAAAATTACAACATAAAGTGCATACACAGAAAGTGAAAAACACAATTTCCGATTCATGTGAGAATAATTGTAATGGCACATTTAAAGTAACAGACAAGAAAATATCACTTGGTTGGTTTATTGATTCAGGAGCAATGAGTTATATGACTAGTGACAAGAATGTTTTCACTGATCTTGATTTAGATAAGAAAGAAGCCATTTATCTTGCAGATGGAAGCAAAATAACCGCAGAAGGTATAGGACAATGTATGCTAAACTGTTCAAACAAGTTCGGACAAGATTCAAAGATACTTGTACAGAATGTGTTGTATGTTCCAAAATTGGAAGGCGGATAGTTATCTGTGAAGCGTTTAACAGCCAATGGACTCACTGTAAAATTCAAAGACAATGAGTGTGCAATTCTAGCAGGAAACAAGGTGATAACCAATGTCAAGGCAGATGAACAATTATATCATCTTGACACACCAAAGGAACAGATGAAGGCATGTACACATGATCACAAGAACTGTATTCACATGTGGCATAGACTTCTAGGACACAGACACCCTGACAGCATAAGGGAACTACAAAGAAAAGAATTGACAAAAGATCTAAAGATTTCAGATTGCTCAATTACCGTAAGATGTGAATGTTGTATAAAATCTAAAGCCACAAGAATATCTATTCCAAAAGAAAGTGAGATTAAAAGCAAAAGACCACTTGATTTGGTGCATACTGATGTATGTGGACCCATGAAAGTGACTACATCAGGAGGAAATAGATACATGGTGGCTTTCATAGATGACTACTCAAGATACAAAGTCACATACTTAATTAAGAACAAAAGTGAAGTTTTCGATAAACTTTAGACTATGTAACAAGGTCGAGTAACAAATTTCAAAGGAAGCCACTTGTCATCAGAAGTGATAATGGAGGTGAATTTACAGGTCACAAAATAGAAAACTACTTAAGACAGAATGGAATAGAACACCAAAAAACTGTTCCATACACACCTGAACAAAATGGAGTAGCAGAAAGGAAAAACAGAACTCTGACAGAAATGATAAGATGTATGCTGACAGATTCCAAACTACCAGAGAAATATTGGGGTGAGGCAGCAATGACAGCTACATATCTACAGAACAGACTTTTTTCCAGAAAACTGAAGAAAACTACATATGAACTGTGGCAAGGTATGAAACCAAGTGTCAATCATTTTAAAGTTTTTTGATGTAAAGTTTTTATATTCATTCCAACAGAAAAACGTTCCAAACTTCAAAACAGATCCATGGAGGGAATATTTGTTGGATATAGTGAAATTTGCAAGGGATACAGAATCCTAGATCCCAAAACAGACAGAGTCACGGTGAGTAACAGTGTGACATTCATTGAGGAGCTAAATGAAGACACTATGATTTCAATTGACACAAAAAATGAGAAAAACAGCAGTGACATAGCTGAAGAGGTATCCGATGAGAAAGTAGTTGAAATTGATGAAGAACAGAATACTGAAAATGAAGAAATACAACTACAAACAGACACAGAACCAAAACCACCAAAACGCCTTTCATACAAGGCAAGCACAAGTATAATTTATGAACCTACTTCTTGTGAAGGCATATCTAAACTCCCTAAAGAAGAAGCTAATAAATGGATAGAAGCAACAGAAACAGAAATGAAATCCATGCATGACTCAAATACATGGACACTGACAGATTTACCAGAAGGAAGAAAGCCATAGGATGCAAATGGATTTTTAAAGTAAAATACCAAACAGATGGCACACCTGAAAGATATTGAGCGACACTTATAGCTAAAGGGTATTCTCAAATATATGGAGAAGACTATGATGAGACATTTGCTCCTGTTGTCAAACATACTACAATAAGAACTTTACTTACAGTTGCAGCAATGTAACAGTTAGAACTGATACATATGGATGTAAAGACAGCATTTTTGAATGGAGATTTTTAACAGAAGACATTTACATGGAACAACCTCCAGGATTCAAAGATTAAAGAAACCCAAACAAAGTTTGCAAACTACAGAAAAGCATATATGGTTTAAAGCAAGGAGCTAAAGCGTGGAATTACAAAATCAAGGAAGTGCTTACAAATGAAAATTTTCAAAGAAGCAAAGCTGATCCATGCTTGTACACAAAAAGGCTGATGAATAGATGGATTTATGTACTCATATATGTAGACGACATTTTGATTTGTTCTGAACAAGAAAGGGATAAAGAAAACATTCTAAAAATCCTGAAGCAACATTTTGAAATCAAAGACTTGGGAAATGTGAAGTATAATTTCTTGAAGGATTATCCTACTGAAGAAATGACAGCAGACATCTTCACAAAGGCGTTGAATGCTGATAAACACCAGAGACTAATAAAAAGGTTGGGTTTGACTGAATAAGTCGTTACTGTTGAGAAAGGGTGTTGGCATATGCAACAGAAATTGACTTATTGTTTATGTAAAGGAGGACTTTACACTAGCCTGTCAGCAGATGGCGATAGTGTGAAGTTAAATGTTTGCTGTATTGTGGGGAGGGAAGCTTTCTTGTTGATGTTAACTTTTACTTTTGACTGTATTATGCCAGCAGCATGGGCTGTGTGCTTCTGAATTCTTATCTCATGATTACCCATAAGAAGTAAATGCTGTTTACTCAAGATAACTTGCTCAGTGAAGTTCTCCTGTGTACCTGTGAATTCTCAAAAGATACACTCTGCTACAGCATGTCCATATAACACCTCACAAGTCACAGTGCATGTCAGACCAAATGCAAAGCATGAGGTCAAAGTAACTGGCCAAGGAGCTCAGAGACAGAATTGTGGCAAGGCACAGATCTGGCCAAGGTTACAAAAGAATTTCTGCAGTACTCAAGGTTCCTAAGAGCACGTGGCCTCCATAATCCTGAAATGGAAGCCGTTTGGGACCACCAGAAGTCTTCCTAGACCTGGCCGTCCAGCCAAACTGAACAATCATGGGAGAAGACCCTTGGTGAGAGAGGTAAAGAAGAACCCCAAGATCACTGTGGCTGAGATCCACGGATGCAGTAGAGACACAAAGTCAACTATCACTGCAGCCCTCCACCAGTGCTTTATGGCAGAGTGGCCCAACGGAAGCCTCTCCTCAGTGCCAGACATATGAAAGCCTTCATAGAGTTTGCTATAAAACACATGAAGGACTCCCAGACAATGAGATATAATATTCTCTGGTCTGATGAGACGAAGATAGAACTTTTTAGTGATAATTCTAAGCGGTAGGTGTGGAGAAAACCAGGCACTGCTCATCACCTGCCCAATACAATCCCAACAGTGAAAAAAGGTGGTGGCAGCATCATGCTCTGGGGGTATTTTTAAGCTGCAGGGACAGGATCACTGGTTGCAATTGAAGGAAAGATGAATGCGGCCAAGTACAGAGATATCCTGGATGAAAACCTCTTCCATAGTGCTCTGGACCTCAGACTTGGCCAAAGGTTCACATTCCAACAAGACAATGACTAAAAGAACATAGCTAAAATAACAAAGGAGTGGCTTTGGAACAACTCTGTGACCATTCTTGAGTGGTCCAGCCAGAGCCCTGACCTAAACCTAATTGAGCATCTCTGGAGAGACCTGAAAATGACTGTCCACCAATGTTCACCATCCAACCTGACAGAAATGGAGAGGATCTGCAATGAAGAATGGCAGAGGATACCCAAATTCAGGTGTGAAAAACTTGTTGCATTATTGACAAGAAGACTCGTGACTGTACTAGTTCAAAAGGATGATTCTACTCAATACTGAGCAAAGGGTCTGAATACTTATGACTAGTGTTGAGCATTCCGATACTGCAATATCGGGTATTGGCTGATATTCGCTGTATCGGAGTTCCGATACTGAGTTCCGATACTTTTAGAATATCGAATACCAGAATCAGAAGTTCCCATAATGCAATGTGAGCCAGTTTGATTTTATTCAGCCAATGAGGAATCCTAAGAAGTGTGGGCACATCCTGTTATGCATGTTAGGCATGTTAACTAATGGCATGGCTGTAATTGGCTGCAAGCAGACCACCCTGCTGCTCCTCCCCCAGACACACGCTGTACAGTGATCTGTTATGAATGGGTCACCGAGGAGAAAAAAAGCAATACAAGCTAAGCCACAGAAAACCAGAGAAGTTGGTAACTGTGCAGATTGCAGATCCCTGATCTTACCACACAACTAGCAGTAGCCGTGGAGCGTGCCTACGATGTTCCTAGACGCCTCGTCATGGCCGGAGGACTACATAAGCCTAAAGCACGAAAAGGGAAAACTAACTGCCCCAGAGCAGACCCCAAAGGAATAGATAGCCCCCACATATGTATTGATGGTGAAACAAGATGAAGGCACAAACACAGGCAGGAAAATAGGCTGAGCAAATGATGGGGCCCAAACTAACTAGACAGGAAATGAAAGGCAAGTCACTGTCTTCAACCTGCAAAAAACCCTACAGAAATAAAGTCCAACACTTTTGATAGCAAAATTAACCCTGAAGTGACTAGACTTCTCCCACTATATCAGCACTCTGGAATATTCTGAGACAGAGCAAAAAGAGACCGAACTATTAAGGGACAAAAAGCCAATTGGCAAAATACTGATAAATAAGAGTGGAAATTCAGCTCAGCCCCCAGCCGGGGCTGGCAGACCACACAAAAAACTGAATAGACCAACAAAATCAAGGGTGAACATTAGCAGAAAAACTTAGATTTAGATGACTGGAACAGAGCTGAAAACCAAGAGCTGGCAAGCCAGAAGGAATCACCAGCAACTGAATAGGGCGTCGGCTGTGTTAAATCCAATCTGAGAATCCTGAGATCCAATCATCATCCTCATTCTCAGGTGGCAGATCTCCACCGATCAAACCAGCCGCACCACCTCCTGTCACCACCAGAGGGAGTCCAGAAGGGGAACTCACAACTGGTGAGAATGAACTCACAACAGTGATCTATGGAAAGTGAAACTAGTGAGGGAGGAGGAAACGACCAGTTCTCATTTCAATGCCAGAACACACCCCCTCGGACATTTATCTTAGAAGCAAGAGATGATATCTTGGAAACCGTGCAGACTAGCCACAGAAGGTAAATGACTTATTGTCAGCATTCTGCAGCCCAGATATGCACTGAGATTATGTGAAAAGCCCGGACAACCCGTTTAACATAGTCAATATCTTTGTAACTCCGAACGTCTTAAAAAAAAAATTAATTCCTGCTATTCCATTTGATTGGGCTAAACCTCTATGCCTTTAATGTCTCCTCCACCTCCCCCAATACATTTTACATTATTCTTAGTTGTTTTCCTTCATGTAGAATTAACCTACAAGGAAAGTAAGGGTTTATTTTCATTCCAATATTTGTGTCCCATTGACTTGCATTGGTTTCCGGTATCAGAATCGGCGATATCCGATATTTTTGGGGTATCGGTCCGATCCAATCTGATCCGATATTTCCCGATATTGGAAGGTATCGTTCAACACTACTTATGACAATTTGATTTTTCAGTTTTTATTTTTTAATAAATTTGCAAAAATGTCTTCATTTCTGTCAAGATGGTGTGCAGCATGTACATTAATGAGAAAAAATGAACTTTTTTGATTTTACCAAATGGCTGCAATGAAACAAAGAGTGAAAAATTTAAAGGGGTCTGAATACTTTCCGTACCCACTATATATATATATATATATACAGTATATATATCTTTGTCACCATAAAAGGAGGGGGGCCCAGACACATTTCTTGCACAGGGGGCCCCAAGCGGTCAGTGTTCACCCCTGTACTCACCTAATGCCCAATACCACTGAAGACTAAGTTTACTGTAAAAACACAAAAATAAACAACAACCATATCCCTCACCTGTCCGTCATTCTTTCCTATGCTGTAATCGATGTCTGGGGTTAAACAATTTTCAACATAGATGGGGTAAAGATGTGACCGTCCAGGATGAGAACCACAGGGGAATGAGTTGCTGTGAGCTCACATCCTCACTGACTAGCGGTGACATCATCAAGGTTACCGCAGGTCACTGAGGTTGTATTCCCAGCCGGACACCCTGGATTACAGTGTCCTCAGTGAGATCACTGCCAACACAGTGAGAAAAAGACTCCCGGTGAACTCTCTGAGCTCAGCGCTGTACCGCGAGTCACGTATGTTGTGGGCCCGAGGTCTTTCTCCTCACTAAGCAATGAGCTCTCTCAAGTTATCAAACACTTGGTGACATATTATTACAGTTTTACCTGCCACTCTGCACCTTCACTATATCACTATCACAATGGTCTTTGCTCTGATCAAAGCGTTTCCACTCCGATATGAGCACAGGTACAGTATATTGTATCTCCAATGTTAGATAGTGAACCTGAGGAGCCACAGGGAGAAATCTTATAATAACTTTGCTCTATGGAACAAGGAACAGTATGAACCCGCAACTCCCAGTATGTCCTTAATAATGGTATTAATGGTATGTAGAATTACAGAGAATCTTTAGTAGGAAGAGCGCATTACCAATGTGAGACATGTAAATCAGGAGAGCAGACTGTCAGTCAGTACCTGTCTCACACTGGTAGTACCACCTTCATTTAAAGTATGTTTTGGAGGCAGATTGTCAGGGAGATCTATGTCCTGCTTCTAGATATTACAAATTAAGAAAATGTGTATTTCTCTGGAATAATACATTGGATTGCAGATATCAAGGTTGATGCTATTGATAAATTCCCTAAATATATGGTGAAGAAGCTCCTGATAAATTGAAATACACATGGTATCTAAGAGAAATGCTTTTTTAATCCTCAGACAGCACATGTGTGCCTGAGCAGCCTTAAAAGGCTTCAAGTAACTATGCCAGAGATGTTTTCAGGGTAGCTACAGTATTATGGCACAAAATTCCACATTCAAGACTGATAAAAAAGAAGGAAGCAAGGCCTGAGCAAGGATAGCTTAGTAATATACCCATTCCAAGAAAACTTCGGAGTTAGTTTTAGATTAATTTCTTCACTGTTTTTCTACCATTTATGCCCTTGAGGATTGTTTCCTTAAAATGACCCATGGTATTCTCTTCTCTGAGTTCACCAAAAAGTTGGAGGCCTCTGCTTCTAAGGACAAGTGAGTGATGAGAAGCATTGCAGTCCAGATTATAAAATTGCGATGGGAATAGAGTGTGGTTGCCTACAAAGAATAATACACTAGAACTTCTGTCTTGTAAGCTAGCCTTGCTGTTTGGACAATTCCTGGTAGTGAAGTAGAATAACTCAGTTACTTTTCATTTTAAGCTACCGCCTCCTCTCCAGATTTTCAATATTTTCTGTATTGCCTGGTTTAACAGTTTTCTATGAAGGTCAATACACCTACTGCCTGTATTGCAAGATTCGAGGAAATTATTATTATTATTTATTTTTTTTATTTGCTGGATTACCAAGAAGGGTGTTTATACTGCTCAGTTCATCAGAAGATTTTACTTGAATTATCTCTGAAACCTTGCAAAATCTCTTTGGATAAGTCTTCTGAGTTGAGTACAGTTACTCACTTGTCACAGTTCAAGGGTTGGTTTCATCCTCAACCAATTCCAGTTGAGTTTTTGTTTGTGGAACTGGTTTTCTGCCGCAGTCCTGCTTGATGTAGTGAAGCCTCCCCTGATCTGGCTATATGGTAGCATCAGGTTGTCAAGGTAACTTGGAGAAAAAAAGACACTGTCAGGCATGGCAACCCTTTTTAAGAGATTAAGCGCCTTTTAATTGTGTTTCTCTCCCTTTCCTTGCTCTTCATTGCTCTTACTCTTACTACAGTTTGACCTTGACCATGCCTAGTTCCTGCATTTTGCTCCTGAGTCCTGCCTTACTGTGGCGTGGTTTACTTTCCTGATATTTGTCTCAGTTCTTGATTATACTTCCTTCTTGTCTGCTCAATAATGGCCTTTCCTTGCTCTCATTCATTTGGTTTACTCCTAATTGACGTTGATCTTGACTTGATCCACCTCCTGGATATTACATCTGTCTTGCTGTTTAGATTACTTGGAATCTGTCATTCTTCTTTTGACCTTCACCCTTGACTTGGTTCCTGACTATATCGTGTCTTTCCTGGTAATGTATGCCCTTGGTGCTTGGAGCATTCTGCCTTCGTCCAGGTACTCAGGCACATTGCCATATAATCAAGCTTAAATTCTGCCCCAGATAAAGAAAATCCTAGCTACACCTCTCAAGTATAGGAAACAGGTTTCTGACAACTACAACACACACACATCACACACAAACACAAATGCACACACATCACACACACATCACACACACAAGCACAACGCAAACAACACACACAAACGCACACACACACAAGCACAACGCAAACAACACGCACACATCACAGACACAAACACAAACACACTCATGTCAAAATATATTTTAATTGAAAGGATTTTTATAATCTTGGTCTCTAGTCTGTTTTTTTCTGTTTTAAATATGATCACTAAACAGTAAGCCACCCATAATTCGCCCTTGTGTACCGGTGAAATTAGACTCAATGCCCTGCATTGCACAGAATGTTAGCATATCAATTTATGAAGCCATTTAATATTCATTTAAATTTATTTGCATCCAACCTCTGTGGTGCACCAATTTGCATTTAAATTTGACTGTCTAATATAATTCCTTTCCTCATTATTATTATTTGCTCGGGCCCTGGGTAAAATCTCAACTTCTCGGTGTGTCAACACAAACAGCAAACATAACACAGGCTTGTCGTTGCTTTCATGCGCCAAGAGAGAATTGGAGTTGTTCTACATCAATAGTTCTTCATTCATTTCTTCTTTTACACATGTGTAAACAGGAATATTCAGCGGTTCATAGGAAACAACAAGAAAAATGATTATAGAAAGACTTCCAAGTGTTAGTGCTCTCTAATTGATGGCTGGCAGCTTAAAGGGCAAGAACACTTGGAGACATTGGTGGAAATACTGTTTTAACTAGATCACATTGGAGGCCTAGCTGCATAACAAGTTGTAAAACAAACTTCTTAATGGACCCATGACATTTAGTGTAAAGAAAAATTTGTTTTACAAAGTTCTTTTTATTTCAAAGTAAAGCATTTCTTTTCCTTAGTGCTATTTTAGCATGATTATACTAAGAAATAGCTTGCTTAGTAATTTCCAAATATTGCATTATCACAATAGCTCTTTTGACAAAATACAAGTCATGTATCCAACAATATGTATACTGTGAATGCACTATAAAAGCGCACATTTTAGTTCTCTGCTACAAGATTGTTATCAAATTGTTCCACCTTTTAAAGGGTTTATGTAGACATATGACTTTGATATTATTGATGTTAGCTAGATCATCAGTATCATATCAGTGGGGATCTGACATCTGGCACTCCCACCAATCAGCTATTAGTCTCGGTGGTGGACAGATGTAGAGGCTGAATGTAGATGCACTATGTAGCTCTCTTCAATGTTGTTAGGTACTGCTCTTCAGCTCCTATGCAGCTGATCAGTGGGTGTCGAAACCCCATCGATCTGATATTGATTACATATCTAAAGGATAGGTCTTTAATATCATATGACCAAACAATCGTTTTAACATTGTGGCTAATAATATTATATTTAAATTGTAATAAAAGGAAAGAAGAATGTAAATAGAATGCAAAAATATGGTCAGTGGGGTTCAATCCCTGGCTCAGACAACAAAGAGTCTGAGGTCCTTTTTTTCCAAGTCCCTGGCAAATGTGTAGTAATCTACAACACATTCCCATTAAATGAACAGCACAGTGTTGCAGTTCACCGAAAAGCAGATGACCAGGAGCACAGCAGGGCAGGGACATAATGTGAAGGCACTTTAATCTAAAAGGAAATCGGTTTCTGGCAGTCATAGTACATGAGAATACTTATCATAAAAATAAAATCCCTATAAAACATAAAAAATATAAAAACACAGAGATACGTTTGGACTTCCAATACCATCTAAAAGTTTGAACCTGTTCATGCAATGGTTTTCCTTGTTCTTATTGGAATTTTTATATTCTAAATTCAGACTGAAGGCAGCAAAAGCACAAAGCTACACATATGTAAAGAAACCTGTATGAAACAAAGCAGAATATGAGTTAAACCTTAGATTTGTCAAAGTTTCCAATTTTACTTTGACATCAGCTTTACACCCCCTTGGTATTCTCTCAGTTTTATCAGGTAATCACCTAGTATTTCTTTCCAACAGTCTTGAAGGTGTCCCCACAGGTGCTGAGCCCTTGTTAACTTCTTTGTCTTCACTCTGTGATCCAACTCATCACAAACTATCTTAATTCGGTTGAGGTCGGGTGACTGTGGAAGCCTCCTCACTGGATGCAGCACCCCATCCTCTTCCTTTTTGATCACATAGCCTGTACATAAATTAAAGTTGTGTTTTGAGTCATTGAGCGAGCACAAAAATGTTCGGGTACTCGTTACTCAAGTCGAGTAAATCATAATGCTCGGGTGCTCAACCCAAGTAACAAGTATAATGGGAAACTCGAGCATTTTCCAGCATCCCCCCGGAGGTCTGGAGGGGGTCTAAAACATGCTGAAAACACTGAAATGGCATGGGAACAATATAGGGATGACCCCTGGAAGCATCTCTGAATCCCAGGTCGCTGATGGGAACAAGGGAACAATAGTGACAGGGTATTATGCCACTTTTATGGACTGACAAACAAACATACAAAAGAAAACCCGCAGTTAAAATGGATTTGACTTGAAAAAATGTTAAGAAACTTTTTTTAGAATAATTTATGGCAAAATAAATTTAAAAAGTTCCCCTCCAGACTGTGTTTTTGCTGTGTTTTTTCACATTTGCATTGCTTTCAATGGTGAAAAAAACATTCTATAGAAAATGTAGCATTTTAACCCCTTAATCCCTAATGGTGGTTTGCACGTTAATCACCGGGCCAATTTTTACTATTCTGACTACTGTCCCTTTATGAGGTAATAACTCTGATTCTGACACTGTTTTCTCGCAACATATTCTACTTCATGTTAGTGGTAAAATTTCTTTGATATGATTTGCGTGTATTTGTGAAAAAAATGGAAATTTGGCGAACATTTTGAAAATTTTGCAATTTTCCAACTTTGAATTTCCATGCCCTTAAATCACAGAGATATGGCACACAAAATACTTAATAAGTAACATTTCCCACATGTTTACTTTACATCAGCACAATTTTGGAACTAAATTTTTTTTTGTTAGGAAGTTATAAGGGTTAAAAGTTAACCAGCGATTTCTCATTTTTACAGCACCCTTTTTCGGGGGGAACCACATGACATTCGAAGTCACTTTGAAGGGTCTATATGATAGAAAATACTCAAAAGTGACACCATTCTAAAAACTGCACCACTCAAGGTGCTCTAAACCACATTCAAGAAGTTTATTAACCCTTCAGGTGCTTCACAGGAATTTTTTGAATGTTTTAAAAAAAATGAACATTTAACTTTTTTTTTCATAAAAAAGTTACTTTAGGTCCAATTTTTTTTTATTTTCCCAAGGGTAGCAGGGAAAATTGGACCCCAAAAGTTATTGTGCAATTTGTGCTGAGTACGCTGATACCCCATATGTGGGGGAACCACTGTTTTGTTGCATGGCAGAGCACAGAAGGGAAGGAGCGCCGTTTGACTTTTTCAACGCAGAATTGGCTGGAATTGAGATCAGATGCCTTGTCACGTTTGGAGATCCCCTGATGTGCCTAAACAGTGGAAACCCCCCAATTCTAACCCTAAGGCCGGAGTCACACTGGCGAGGAATACGGGCGCGTGAGAGGCGCAAAAAACACGCATTACACACGGACAAATGATTTTCAGTGGGGTCACTCGCACCAGGTGTATATTTCTCATCCGTATCCTACGCTCCGTGCCAATCGCAGCATGCTGCGATTGTCAGGGTACTACGCCCGTAGTACGCCAATGCAAGTCAATGGGTGCGCAAAAAATACGGATTACACACGGAACACACGTGTGACCTGCGAGCAATACGCAGGTCTTTTGGCTGGTGACAGGAAATGGGCCAATCCATCATCAGGAAGCCTAGACATGCAAATGAGCTCAAAAACCGTTCCAGACATCCAGGAAGTACGCCTCCATGGAGTACAGCAGCAGCATGGCGTCCAAATATATTAATGTTGAGATGCTCATTGTGCTGGTGCAGGAGCATCCCAAAATATGGGACCCACGCGTTGCAAATTATGCGAACCGGACAAGAAAGGAGGCGTCATGGAGGCGCATCTGTCGCCAGATGTACCATGACTTTGGTGACAGACCACGTGATGAGCAGCATAAAATTCGTAAGTGAAACCATAAAAACATCATTAACCTTAGCGCGTGCTTAAAAATAATTCTACAATCAGCACCCCCCTTCCTGGGCATGTAATTTTATTAGCCTCATGAGGCCGTTACATTTGGATATGACACGTGGCTTCACACAGCCATAATTAGGGGTTAGGCCACAAGCTCCTCATCATCCTAGCCAATAAAATTAGTTTCAGTGTAGCTAATGAGACCCTGTGTATCGGCCCAATTACATATGCCACCATGGGTAGAAAGCACACCCCAGAAGGCCCCATGCCTAGACTACTGTTAGAAAATGTGACCTCTCAAATATGTGATTTTGACAATCTTTCCTGTCACATTGCAGTGGAAGATGTGATGAAACGTTGGCGAAGCATCTGGGACCAGTTCCGCCGGGAACGCCAGCAGCGGTCCAGGAGTGGGGATGCTGGGCATGTGAAGAGAAAATATATCTACTATGACCGGCTGAACTTCCTCGCCCCAATTCTGGATCTGAGACCGTAAGTACATAGCTCACACCACATTACACAAATACATTACACAAATACTTTACAGGGACAAAAATATTGATGTATTTTTGCCTCTGTTCTATTTCATAACAAAACTCAATCCAACCTTACGGATCGAGGAACGGCCTCAGAGGCAGAGCCCATTATAGATCCTGTAGGGGATGAGGTGGCTGGCCCATCTTCTCCCCCTACAAGAAGGATGGCTGAAGGTGAGGCATCACAAGACCACACAATGGCTGCCCTACACACCACACCACCAGGACGGTCTGCTGCTGCCACCTCACCCATCCTGGAAGAGCCGGGCAACTTGAGCAGCAGCCCAACTGCCCAGATCAGGTCCTCCCCACAGGCTGCTGTAGCATCACGGCGAACAAGAAGAAGGCGCCAGGTCACTCTTCAAGAGAGCAGGACCAATGTGGACACAGGGGTGCTAAATTATTTGTCCAGAGTAACAACAGATGATGGTGAGGAGGCTTATGCACGTAGCCTCACCCTTTATCTCCGTGCCCTTACCCGTGAGGTCAGGCTCCGTATTAGGGGATGTATTCAGATCCTTCTTGATGCAAGCACCCCCCCAATACCCCATATGAGGTTTTGGAATTTCTGGAGAGGTGGCAGCTCTCACCACGAAATTTAATGCGCATGAGACCATCTACACAGATGCTTGCTCAAGCAGGGTCTGAACAGCCCCTAATACGTGGGCCAACACCTCAACCCCTTCCTCCCCCTACTCAACCATCTATACCGCAGCACCAAATGTCTTCCTCAAGCCAACCCCACCAATATGGCCACTTGTACCCACCCAGTGTTGGAGGCTGGTCCCAACCTGGTTGGGGACGATCTGGCTATCTTGGTGGGTATGAGCCACGGGCCTACCAGAGCCAACAAGAAGCCCCTCACCATCATCAGTACTCTGGCCAGTATCCCCAACAGTCCCAGGAGGCTGGACAATTCCAGCATCATGGGCAACAGTATGGTCCCACACAGGGCGATGTTGGTCACAATGTCCAGCTGCACCCACAGGCTGTTGTTCCACGTTCCCCTTCCCCAACATATGAGGATTTATGATTCTGATGGTTGGAGATGTCCAGTCAGATGTAACTGGTGCTCCTAATCTAACTAAATGTAAAAACAGGTGTTCTCCTTCACCAACATTTATAACATAATTTAACATTCACATTTTTAAACAATGTTTGCCAAACATATGAAATAATCCATCATGACAGGCAACGCTACCTCACGCCTTTCAGACAGATATTACATGTGTGTAGAAAAGAGATTCTTTAAATGTGCTATGCTGTAAACTGAAAGGATGAAAATACACTACTCACTTGGTAACGCATAGGAAAGGCGTGCTCGCCTTAGTTAAGTAGTCACCTTTTTTGTTAGCAATCTCTAGTACAAAATTTCTAGGCGACAAGCATTCAGAATAACCCACTTTCTCTATGTCTTAACAAGTGAGTTTTGTATTTTCATCCTTTCCGGTATAGAATGCTTAAATATTGTCTGGTCTACAGACAGGTAATATCTGTGTGAAAGCTGTGAGGGTAGCCTTGCCTGTCATGGTGGAATCTTTCTATGTTTGGCTAACATTATGTGGAAATGTGAGTGTTATCTCGTTGCCTTTATTTTGGTGATGGAGCTCACCTTTTGTTGGCAAATCTAGGTTAATCTAGTGATGCAGCAATGTTTTTTTGGCCTAATGTTTGTGGCTATTTTGTTCTGTAATGTTCATTTTACAACAAGTTAAAGAAGGCACAAAGGGTCATTTTGGCCATTGCCAAATTTGTCTTATGGCAAAATTATGTTTGCCTTTAAGGGAAAAAAAAAAAAGGCAAAACTAAATATTTGTCTACTCTACTTAATGTCTCTGTGTGATTTTTCACAATCCCTCACAACATACTAACAGACACCAACCAATGCACTGAAACACTCATAGAATCATAAAGCAAAAAATTATAACATAGACACAGCATGCTCTTGCCAAGAAGTTGCCCCCTCAGGTGAGATAAAGTAATTAGTGAAAATATCACGCACTTTGAGGCCAGAGAGCGGTCTACGTTGAGGGTTCATAGGTGGTCTCACCCTGCGCACATTGTCCAGCCTACGCACAACAACATTAGAGGAGGAGCAATCATGTATCCTGGTGAAGTTATGCAGAACAACACAGGCTTTCACAACTTCATTCACATTTTGCTCACTCAACTGAATGGCAGACTGGAGTACTCGCCATTTGGCAGAAAGAATCCCAAAGGAACACTCCACCAGTCGCCTAGCACGTGATAGGTGCAAGTTAAAAATTCTGCGCCTGTGGTCAAGGTTGGCCTCATGACATTGTGCGATAACTGAAAGGCCTCATCTGCCACAAGGACATAAGGGACTGATTGTTCGGGGGAGCCTGGTAGCTGGCGTGGTGGTGGTAGATCCAACTGGTTGGTGCGTAGCCGCCGAGCCATTATGGAAGTATTGAAGACTCTAGAGTCTCCCGTCCTTCCATAGGCCCCAATGTCAACAATTATAAACTTGTATTGAGGGTCTACCAGTGCCAACAATACAACAGAAAAGTATTGTTTATAATTGAAGAATTGGGAGCCTGAGTTCGGCGGCTTACGCACCCTGATATGTTTGCCATCCAGGGCCCCAATACAATTTGGAAACTGGCAGTCCTCCTCAAACTCCCTTGATATCCTTAACCAGTCTTCCATCCTGGGCTCGGGCATGACCACTTGATGGAGTCTTGTCCAGATTTGTGCACATGTAGACCTCACTATGCCTGAAATGGTTGATTTTCCTATGAGAAACTCATGGTGGAGGGCGGCATAAGACAGGCCAGTGGACAGGAAGCTGTAGAACAACAGAAATAGTAAAGTTTAGAATGGCTAAAGTAAAAAAAAATCAGTTACATGCCGACCAAACTTGTTAGGAAATGATAGAGAAGAACACACACATATTTGGTGGCACAATGACTAAGTGATATGCTGGACATATTAGATGTAACATTCTGCTGTGTCAGGTGATTCATATTTGGAGTAAGATGATGGCATTCAACTTTCTCCAAGAAGGCCAAAAAACATAAATTAACACACACATTATGAACATAGAGAATGTGGTTGGGTAGTACATACCGTATTGTGAGTAGAAGTCGCTCCTCTGCAGATATGGCTTTGCGCATCCTTGTGTCCTGAAAGGTTATCCCAGGGCGCACTGTCTCCAAGAGTCGATCAAATGTGGCAATGCTCATGCGACAGTACTGGTAAAATTTATCCGGATGCTCCCGCAGAGAAGAATAGAGGCGGTGAAAATGCCCTCTTGTGAGTCGTTGCCTCAAAAGTGGATGGACCCACATGCGTCTCCTCCGCGGATCCACTATCACAGGATATGGTTGCCCAAAGCGCCGTGACAAAAGCCAGGTAAAGAGAACCTGCTCAGTTGTATTGAATCGCAGACCCTCTGCCATGCTGCACAAAGAACACCAACACACCTCGTGAAAGCAAGGTGACAAATGTACACAATGTAGGCATCCACCTGTTTCTGAGTGTCTAAATAGGGTGCAGGCTAATGATTTAAATTGTTTGCAGGCGTGAAAACCGTTAAATGTCCATTTTGCAAGGCTGCGAGAAAATCTCGCCATACGGATTGCATACGGATGCCACACGGATTACATACGGATGCACACATGCGCAAAATACGCGACCTCACCTTGCTTATGGATGACCTACGGAGCACTATTTAGTGGTCATTCATCCGTATTACGCAAGTAAACTATGGACCGTATTTTGCGCAGGTTAGTGTGACTCCGGCCTAACCCTAACCCTAATGGGAAAATGGAAATAAATACTTTTTTTATTTTTCCCTAACTAAGGAGGTGATAAAGGGGGGTTTGATTTACCATTTATAGTGGGTTTTTATAGCGGGTTTTTATGCTTGGCAACTGTCACACACTAATAGATGCTTTTTATTGCAAAAAAATTAGTTTTTGCATTACCACATTTTGAGAGCTATAATTTTTCCATGTTTTGGCCCACAGAGTCATGTGAGATCTTATTTTTTGCGGGACGAGTTGTCGTTTTTATTGGTACCATTTTCGGGCACATGACATTTTTTAATCGCTTTTTATTCCGATTTTTGGGATGCAGAATGAACAAAAACAAGCAATTCATGAATTTCTTTTGTGGGGGGCGTTTATACCGTTCAGTATGTGGTAAAATTGATAAAGCATTTTTATTCTTTGGGTTAGTACGATGACAGCGAGATCTCATTTATATAATTTTTTATGTTTTGGCGCTTTTATACTATAAAAACAATTTTATATAAAAAATAATTATTTTTGCATTGCTTTTTTTCTGCGAGCTATAACTTTATTTTTTCAACACTGAAACAAGAGAAGAGAGGCAGACGTCACCACCATTATCGCTATATTACCTCACTGTCGGTATCACACCATGCCTCGTGATCTCGGGTGCTGATCTTGGGAAACACAGTGTATTGAAATCCACAAATAAGTAAGTAGATAGCACTCACCGATCTTCAGAAAAATTCCTTACTTTATTGGCAATGTTAAAACATTATGGCCGGGGGAGTGAGCACAGGAGATAGCAGAATCTGACGATGGCCGTTTCGTGCCTAGGAGCGCTTCTACGGCCGTCGTCAGATTCTGCTCTCTCCTGTGCTCACTCCCCCGGCCATAATGTTTTAACATTTGCCAATAAAGTAAGGAATTTTTCTGAAGATCGGTGAGTGGTATCTACTTACTTATTTGTGGATTTTTTATTTTTTCGCCGATGACGCTTTATGGCAGCTTGTTTTTTGTGGGACAAGATGACGTTTTCAGTGGTACCATGTTTATTTATATCCATCTTTTTGATCTCGTGTTATTCCACTTTTTGGTTGGCGCTATGATGATAAAGCATTGTTTTTTGCCTTGTTTTTTTTAAGGGGTTTACTAGTGGGACAGATTTATAGGGCGGGTCATTACAGATGTGGCAATACTAAATATGTGTACTTTTATTGTTTTTATGCTATTTGCATAAAGAAATGAATTTATTGGGGAATATTTTTTTTCTTTATTTAGGAATTTTTTAAAATTATTTTTACACATGTTAATTTTTTTTATTTACTTTTTTTACATTGTCCCAGGGTGGGACATTACTATGCAAAGTCAGATTGCTGATCTGACACTTTGCAGAGCACTGTGTCAGATCAGCGATCTGACAGGTAGTGTAGGAGGCTTCTCTGCGCCTGCAGGGAGGAGGCCCTCAGAACAACTCAATCACATCGCGTTGTTCTGAGGGAAGCATTCAGTTAGCCCCCTCCCTGAACGATGCTTCCCTATGCCACCGGAACACTGCGAACATGTTTGATCGCAATGTTCTGGGTGTTAATGTGTCGGGAGAGGTCTGTGACCGCTCCTGGCACATAGTGCCAGATGTCAGCTGTGATAATCAGCTGACACCTGGCCACGATCAGCCGCACTCCCCCTGTGAGTGCGGATGATTGGCTATGACTTACTATCCCATCCTTGGGAACTAAGTTCCAGGGCACATGGACAGGAGAGTACCTCATATGGCAGAAAGGGGTTAGTATCTTATCTGTGCATGTGGTGTGTGAGACATGATCAGACACATCCTATTTAATTTATGAAGAAGGGACTCTGAAAGTCATATGTTTTTTTAAAGCCATTTGGCAGCCATCACTATTTGTAGAAGGCTATCAGGCGGCCCTCACTATTGTCAGAGGGCCATCAGGTGACGAGGGCCAGCAGCCAACCCTCACTAAGCATTTTTGAAGTGCCAAAAGCCAGCTATGCTTTGCATATATTGTTACTGCAATATAATTTATCCATCTGAGATTGGCAAATTTTCTTTCTTGTATTAATGCTGTAAAGTTTGAACTTGGTGGGTCAGCAATGGGCCCTCACAATTTATAAAGTGACGGTAGGAGGCCCCCACTATTTTTAAAGAGCCAGCAGGCAAGATAGAGTTTATTGGTAGAACACATCATTCTACTGTTTGCTGTGAATGGAATGAGGCCTAAAAATAAAAGATTTCAGTAGTTACAGTCAAATATTTTTTGCTGCCTCTAGCCCTTTGTGCTTTAACTATGTGTAAGGCATCATGAAATGTGAAGATTCCCAAAGGATTTGCGTTGCAATGTAGTGCGCGGGATCTGAAAGCTGCGTTTGCATTCAAGGTAATAGTTCTTCCCACAGGATAATGACCTGAAACATACTTAAAGAAGCACCCAGAAATAAATGGAATCAAAGCACTCAAGAGTTCAGAAGTGGTAATTCTGGCTTCATTAGTGTAAAGTGTCCCACTACTACCTCTTACCAACAGGAGCTACAGAGAAACTGTGAACGGACACATTTAATCAGTTAATTTTGCCTGCTTTGATGAATTTCTGAGTACATAATGCCATAAAAAACATGACTCGGTCAATGAGTCCATGGAAAAAGCAGCATCAGGAAGGCTTAGAATTTATAGGGCAATAATCCCTGTCCTGTCAAAATGTTTGTCATACCGTATGCCTATTGGTACGTGTCACCCTTCACTGATTGCAGATCAGAGCGTTATTATTGTAGAATATAGAAGGGATTTGAACTGGCTCTGAAGATTTTTTTCTGGTACAGTACCTGGCAGCAGCAAAGATTGGAGGAATGCAAGTAACACTGGCAGCTTTGATGAATTTCTGAGTACAGATTATAAAAAAAAAATGAATTGGTCAATGAGTCCATGAAAAAAGCCAGCAGGAAGACTAATAATTTAATTTATAATTCAATAATCACTGACTAAATGCCTGTCATATGCTATACCTAATGTAACACCTCTCCATAGATGAATTACAGATAAGAGAGGTATTATTATAAAATATAGAAGGTATTTGAACAGGCCCTGAAAAGATTTTTATCTTGTATGCGACAGTAACAAAGTCTGGAGGAATCCAAGTAACTCTGCCAATTTTGATGAACTTCTGAGAACAGATCACCATAAAAATCAAGAATCAGCCAATAAATTCATAGAAAAAAGTCACGAACAAAAAGGGTTGAAGACATGGGGAAAGGATGTGTAGTAAAATTTAACCATTATTTTAATTTTAAATAAAATTAATTTTTAAAAATTAACATACATCCATAGAGGATGTATATTGGATTACAAAACTTGTATTGTAACATTGTGATCCACTAATACCCGATGAATTGAAGTTCAAGACATTTGTATATGCACGGTCTTCCACTCTGATTCCACATGTTAGTGTTGATCAATGTGTCTTATGAACCAGTGATCATACATGTGCTATCACTAAGACGGCGATCTATTAGACTACGGGATCAATTATTGTCTCAGCTCAAACATATCCATACTTGCAATATCAACGGTACATAAGTCCCTGATGCGCATTTCCCCAGGTATACTGGCTTTTTCTTAGAGTCAAGCATGAGGTGCAGTAGAGTATACACCTTAAAAACCATGACTGGTTTGAGCCTCCTCCTGCTCCCTCTTTTTCTGTGGTCTCAGCCACTTCCTCCAGCTCTCAATCAACAGGGTCAACTGTCTCCCCGCAAAGAGAGGATATGATGTCATCACCACCACCAACAGTGTCACCGAACATCTCCACACCATCCCATGGAAATGTTCAGCTTTCCATCCTCTAAACCATTGAGAGAAAAAGGAGATACCCCCTAGCCATGGTCCTGGATGACAAGAATTTCAAATTACTGGCCTTTCAAATGCTGCCATTCCAGCTGGTGTAGATGAACAGTTTTAACAACTGATGGCAATGGCTGTCCCATAGTATGTAGTTCCCAGCTGTCAGTTCTTTTCCAGGTGGGTCATCTCTGCCCTGCACAAACATGTTGTGAACAAAATCAAGTGAGCACTGCACAACACAATCATTGGCAAGGTGCACATAACCACAAATATGTGGACCAGTAAGCACAGCCAGGGAGGTTCCATCTCCATAGCTGGTTGGTTGTAACCAATGTCTTACCACCACCGAGGATTGCTGGATGTTTATCTGTTCAGTTTGCCTCCTACTCCGCTTTCTCCACAACTTCATCATTCGGTCACAGTAACACCTACACAAACAACTTAATCACAGTCAAGGGAAAATGACTGCTAGCTTTTCTAAAACTCGTCTGTTTGGGTACAAATACCATAACTCGCTGGAGCTATGGACTGGGATCAAACAGCAGACAGATGAGTGGTTGATGCTGGTAAACCTCAAGCCCGTCCTAGTGGTGTGCGATAACAGGCAAACTCTTGTAGCACCTCTGGACCTAGCTGTTTGATAAACATCCTTTGACTGGTGCATGTCCTGAACTTGGTGGTGCAGTGCTTCCTGAAAAACTATCCACACATGTCGAACAGCTGCTGAAACTGAGGGCAGTGGGCAGTCTGTTTGCACTTTTGGCATTCTCACCCTGCTGCTGCTTGCCTGCCTGCGCTGAAGCGTCACTTCTGCCTTCCCTCTCACTGATATGGATGATATGATAGGTTGATATTCCACGTACCAATAAGGTGGATCTCCACATTGTATATGCTGGAGAGACTGTGCGAGCAGCAGCAGTCAATAGTGGAGTTTAAGCTGCAGCACTCATGGCTGAGTTGCTCTTCAGAACAACACCAGTTCATCAGCAATGAGTGGCCTCTGTGCGGGACATGTGTGCTGTCTTGTGCTGCTTTGAATATTCTCCAATATAGCCAATGCTGATGACATACCACATAATGATATACCACTTATGTAGCTGCTATAAAAAAACAATTCAGGCTATGATGGATGAGGTGTTGGCTCCAGAGGAAGAGGAGAAGTAGGAACAGGGTCAATTCACAACTTTATCAGGCCTGTCATCCACACATGGCTTGTAGGGTGGATTACTACCCCAACAGCAGCCAGGTACCCAACTGTACAGCCAGGGGACAGTTTGGGAAAAGGATGATGATGATGAGGAGGAACACCATGTTCAGAGAACGGTGGCAGTCAGATCAGCTCACGTGCATCACTGGAGCATGGCTGGGGCGATAGAAATTACCCAGATGATACATCTCCCACAAATAACAGCTTGTTGTTGCCTCTGGGCAGCTTGGTACACAGGAGCCAATACATGCTGCTGAGCCTGCTCAATGACTGCCAAGTTGTCCGTATTGTTAGCATTGTAAATTACTGAGTGGCCACCATGCTGCGTCCCCTTCTACGAGGACATCACATCATCTTTACTTCCATCATTGGTGCAGGAGTGCCAAATGCGTGAATACAAGCAGACATTTGTAAAGAAACTACTGATGTTTTTCCCACCTGACAGCGAGGACTCAGTGAAAGGACAAGGCATAGGTGGAGAAGGAAATTGTCAACTGATAGCACCTCGGAAAGCAGGGTTAGCATGGCTGAAATGTGGCAAAACCTTATGAGCACGAAACAACATACAAAACCGCCATGTAATAGGGTCCGTATTAGCAGGAGCTAGCATTACTTCTGGATCTTCTGGGTCTCCAAATGAGACACATGGCCAGAGTTTGCCCTTTATGCCTTGAAGGTGCTGGCCTGCCTTGCAGCAAGTGTCATGTATTTAGCACGGCAGGAGATGTGATCTTAGACAGGTGCATCCACCTGTCCACACCCACCATGGGGATTCTGCAAGAATGCACTGCCAAATGTTCCGTGGGTTAAATTTGTAATAAGATTCTGTAGGGGTAGTGTACCTCATGCGCTGTGGGTGAAATTTGTAAGCTTGTTCTGTGGAGGTACTCTGTCCCACGCTCTGTGGGTGAACTTTTTCACTGGACAGCTGGTAGCATTGGATCGCCAGCTCGATCCAAGATCATGTTACCAGCTGTTTGTCAGCGGCTGCTTGTACGCTACTGGAGGGGAAAATTTGGAGTTGTGGAGGAAATGTAAACAAAACATCCTCTATGGGTGCTGTGGTTTTACAGTCAATAATGAGCAGCTATTATATTTCAATATTGTGATGTTATCATTGTGATGTTATCATATGTTGTATTGTGATGTGATCATTCATCTGACATATGAACAAATATTCATCAGTCCATTATGATCTGATGTATATGGGGGCCTTATGATGGTCCACTTTAAAACCAATGTCAGCATGAAATGCAGCATCATGGATAAATCTTTACAACCTACAGTAATGGAAACCTTTAGCCATTTTCTTGTTTAA
Source organism: Dendrobates tinctorius (assembly GCF_039654945.1). Lineage (NCBI taxonomy): Eukaryota > Metazoa > Chordata > Amphibia > Anura > Dendrobatidae > Dendrobates > Dendrobates tinctorius. Next base: position 952,230 of record NW_027361683.1, read on the forward strand.
TTGATTCTCCTCAGGTAACAAATTGTTCTCAATTTCTGTTTGCATGTGTACACATATAATTTGATGGGTTTGTCTTTTAAGGATTTTTTAAGGGCCATGGGGAGATTCAAACAATGAATAAGTCATAAATATCATATGACTCTTTAATTATTTGTGTCTTACTCTTAATACATTAATGCAAGATATTAATGTGATCTAAAGTAGTAATCATGTAAGTCTATATACAGTGTTTACAAAAGAGTTAAAAATAACTGCAGATCTAATTTTGGAT